>NC_040096.1:25435035-25738065 GCF_003369695.1 Bos indicus x Bos taurus
GCACCCTTTGACCCAGCTATTCCACATCTAGGAATTTATCCAACAGATAACATTCATATATGCATTTGCACAAATACATATATACAAGGGTGTCTATTGTAGCATGGGTTGAGATGCCAAAAGATTTGTAATGTCAGACATTTCCAGTAACAGGGCGGTGTTTAAATATATTTGGAATAGAATACTATATGGATGGATGTTTAAAATAATAAAGTAAATTTATATGTATGGATGGGCTTCCCTAGTGGCTCAGCAGTAAAGAATCTGCCTGCAATGCAGGAGCTGCAGGAGATTCAGGTTTGATCCCTGGGTCAGGAAGATCCCCTGGAGGAGGGCATGGCAACCCACTCTAGTATTCTTGCCTGGAGAATCCCGTGGACAGAGAAGCCTGGCAGTTTGCAGCCAATGGGGTCGCAAAAAGTCGGACATGACTGAAGCGACATGCATATGTACAAATATGGAACAATCTCTAATACATATTTTAAGATAAAAAAATCCATGAGATATTGTGTGGTTCTGGCCCGTAGTATCCTCCCACTTGTGTCAAGACAAAATTATATATATATTAACAGTAATTTCTCAGAGGATAAAATAAAATAAGTAAAGTCTTATGAACAGGTGACCAGAAGCTTGGACACGAAGGAAGATTTGCTTTTTCATAAGGTTTAGTGTTTTGCCATGGGTACTGAGTGACTTCACTTTCACTTTTCACTTTCATGCATTGGAGAAGGAAATGGCAACCCACTCCAGTGTTCTTGCCTGGAGAATCCCAGGGACGGGGAAGCCTGGTGGGCTGCCATCTATGGGGTCGCACAGAGTCGGACACGACTGAAGCGACTTAGCAGCAGCAGCAGCAACATGGGTTATTATATTTTTTACTAATTTTTTAAAGTTTTTTTTTTTATGTGGACCATTTTTAAGTCTTTATTGAATTTGTTACAATATTGCTTCTGTTTTATGTTTTGGGGTTTTTTGGCCAAGAGGTATATGTGATCTTAGCTCCCCGACCAGGGATTGAACCTGCACTCCCTGCCTTGGAAGGTGGAGTCTTAACCACTGGACCACTAGGAAAGTCCCTTACTTTTCAATTAAGATGGTCAGTATCAAAATGTGAATGAATCCAATGTTCATCTCTTCATCCATCTGTTCATTCATAGAGTGTGTACTGAGCCTTCTGCTCCTTCCCCTTCCTACTTGGGTACCAGGTACCAAGCTAGATCCAGAGGGAAGAGACAGCAAGGGACAAGGCATGCTTGTTCTGGTTTCCTCCTTTGTAAAGGTTTAACCGTCTTGACCAGGGTTTTGCTACTCAAAGTGTGGTCCGTGGACCAAGAGCATTGGCATCATCTGGGAGCTCGTTAGAAATGCAGCATCTTGGAGCATATCCCAGACCCGCCTTTGAGTCAGACTCAGCATTTTAACACAGTCCCCAGGGGATGCTTAATATGGTTTGAAAGCGCTGTTCTAGGGATCATCCCCAAATCCTGTATCCTCACTTGGCAGTATATGATTTCTGGACTAGAAGAGAGAGGGCATAGTGACAGCTGCTGGGAATACGCTGACTATACTCGTAGGAGTTGGGGTGGAGGGGAGAGGTTGAATACCCACAGTCCAAATTGTACTATAACTACATTAATGTTGGTCCTTCCTTTTCTCTCAGGAGTTAACAACAAAATAGCTTTGCTGTGCTGTTGCTATGGCAACAGGGTCTAATAACGCTAGTATTTTTTCCCACAGCAGTAGCCTCCTGGCTCCTCTCTCTGCCTCCAACCAAGACTGTTTTCTGTTAATCAAAGTTGAAATCAAGCACGTGGCACTGGGGACAATCGCAGTCCCTGTGTGACATGGCAGGTGCAGTTACTGCCTGATTCTGCATTAATTTAGGACCTTTCAGGATCATGCTCAGCCTCCCCTTCCCACAGAGAGAAAAAGAGCTTCTTTGCCAATCATGCATTTTCCATTTTTAAATTTCTATAGTATTTTTTTCTATAGATAATAAAAAATTAGAAAATGCAGATGAGTAAAGAAATACACAATCTCTCCAAATTCATACACGTATCTCCTTGTTAGTGACTGTGCATCACTCCATGGTGGGGTAAAATGAAAGGTGTGTGTGAAGCACTTGGTGCTCAGCCTGGTACATAGTGAGCCTATGAATCGTGGGTATTTTCATCCTTTCCCCCCGGGTGATGAGGCAGGTTCAGGGCACACACCTTCCCTTGCGGTTCTAATGCCTTCCTTCATCTCTAGCATTAGAGCCTTTTCGAAGAGCTTTCCTAGGCATTTCTGGTGTAGACACACAAACTCACAATTGTCCTCGTCTGAAGGACAGGGCCTGAGAAGGCAAGCATCCTCTGAAGGAAGCACTGACTCTGTGGCCTGGATCACACCTCAATTCTTAAAAAACCTTCTCTGTAGCTGCCTCTTTTTTCTTGTCTGTTTTGAAACAAATATCTAGGGAACTAGGGGACAAGGAGGCCAAGTGGACCAGTTCCCGGATCTCTACCAAGGCTTACCTACTTCATGAATGTGGTAACTGTGGTCCAAAGAAGTAACATGATGTCAGACACTCAACTGATGGCAGAGGAGCACTAGATAGCTTTTCTGGTTCTTCCATCACGTTAGAAAAATTTCAATGTTTTATCAGATGATAGCTTATTGCAGTAAAGTGTCTCCATCTTACATGCACATCTCAGTGATGTTTCTCATATGTGCCCACCACCTCCATCACAACATAGAACATGGTACCCCAGGAAGCTCCCTCAGGCTCCTCTCAATTGGTACCCCACCAAAGAGAAATGCTATCAGCCCAGATGAGTTTTACTTACAACTTTTGGTTCTGGGGGTCAGAGGAGAAGGTGTTTCCACCACCATTTTATGTCCCAGAACTTTGTGATCCACCTTAAATAACAACCTGATGGCTCAGAGAGAAGAATCTACTTGTAATGTAGGAGACCAGAGTTCGATCCCTGCATGGGGAAGATGCCCTGGAGAAAGAAATGGCTACCCACTTCAGTATTCCTTCCTGGAGACTTCCATGGACAGAGGAGCCTGGTGGGCTGCAATCCATAGGGTTGCAAAGAGTGGGACACAACTGAGTGACTAACAGTTTCACTTTAAGTGACAACAATGACTAATATGTACTGATTGCTTCCTCTGTGCCAGGCACTGGGTGTATGAAAATCTCATTTAATGCTCACAACTCTGTGAGGCAAACACAGTTGCCACCTGGCATCTGTTGACATCCATCTATTTACCTGTCTCTCTATCTATCCATCTATCTAGCTGTTATGTATCAACTATATCTTTTATCCATCCATCATCTATCATCTATGTATCTATTATCTGCCCATGCATGCATCCATCCATCTATGTTACACTGCTGCCCTTTGCTGGTTAAGCAGTCTTTTAAGGCTGTTTATTTGCATCAGATGCGGGACTGGCTGGATCCTCTAAGCACAAACTGGAACAAGGTGACCAAGTCCCTGTTTTTCTGGGACTGAGACGGTTCTCAAGAGGTGAGACTTGTGCTTTGTAAATTGGGAAAGTCCCAGGCAAGCCAGGAGGAGGTGGTCACCCTCACTGGAAGCTAGGGGACAGATTGAAAACTGTGTCTCTTTTTGCTACCTCCAAACCTTAATGGCATGCGTGTCCCAGAGAAGAAGAAAGTACCCTCTTCTGTGGCTGGACACAGAGACCTGACCTGGAAGTTACAGGAGCTGAGGGGAGGGAGCGCCCAGGGGAAGGTAGGACACTTGCAGGCCCCACAGCAAAGAAATGAGCACAGATTAGCAAGCAGAAACTGATGAGAGATTGGGATTGACAAACAAACACTACTATGTATAAAATAGGTAACTAAAGAGAACAGTAGTCATGTACGGATGTGAGAGTTGGACTATAAAGAAGGCTGCGTGCTGAAAAATTGATGCTTTCGAATTGTGGTGCTGGAGAAGACTCTTCAGAGTCCCTTGGACAGCAAGGAGATCAAAACAGTCAATCCTAAAGGAAATCAACCCTGAATATTCATTGGAAGGATTGATGCTGAAGCTGAAGTTCCAATATTTTGGCCACCTGATGTGAACAGCCAACTCATTGGAAATGACCCTGATGCTGGGAAAGATTGAGAACAAGAGGAGAAGCGGGTGACAGAGGATGAGACAGTCGGATGAGATCACCTACTCAATGGACATGAGTTTGAGCAAACTCCGGGAGATAGTGAAGGACAGGGAAGCCTCTAGTGCTGCAGTTCATGGGGGTCACAAAGAGTCGGACATGTCTGAGTGACTGAACAACAGCAATGAGAACATGCTGGACAGCACAGGGAACTCTATTTAGTGCTCTGTGGTGACCTGAATGGGAAGGAAATCCAAAAAAAGGGGATATATGTATATATATAGCTGATTCACTTTGCTGTGCAGCAGAAACTAACACAATGGCTGCCAGCTTCATGCTCACCTCTAAAGCTCACCCTGGACCTTGTCCTCTGGGCACCAACCAGAAGGACACAGGGAAGAGAGCCCTGGGAGATGCAGTTCAGCCTGGCCAAGCTGGCTCACTAAAGAACTGCCCTGTCTTACACATGGGAAGTGAGCCTCAGAGAGGCTGGTTCACGTGTCCAGGCCCACACGGCCAGTAAGGCTCATTCAGTGTGGCTCCTGAGCCTCCTCCTAACCCAGGCTCTAGCTTGCTGGCTGTGGGGACTCAGCTATAACAAGAGCTGGGCAGAGCTCCAACTTCAGCACCTGGGACTCAGGGAATGTCCCTGTGCAGAGAGACATGTGGTGTGGAGGAGAAGCCCTTCAGAGTGGGGGTCTTCAGTTCTTCCCTGCAGGTCCAGTGGTTAAGATGCCACGCTTCCAACGCAGAGGACGCAGGTTTGATCCCTGATCAGGGAACTTAGATCCCACTTGTCACATGGCCCCCCCCCAAAAAAAAGAGAGAGTGGGAGTCTGGTATTGTCCTGACCCACTTGTATAGTATCAAATAAGTTAATTAACCATGACAAACCTCAGTTTTCCAACTTGCAAAATGGGTTCCTCATAGTACCACCTTCCCAGGGTTTGGGAAAGGATTAAGGGAGATGATCCAAGGATTTGGGAGGCCAGTTATAATCTGTTATTCAGGAGCCATGCACACATGCAGGCTTCTGCATTGTAGGTAAAGTTTTGGGGCTGAATCGTAGGGTAGGCGTCACCCTTTCTCAGCCTCAGGACCTCCCCCAAGTCCCAGAAAGACTGAGATGGGGGCAGGTGGATGCCCCATCTTACACAGGGCCAGTGGGGATTAGGGTCAACTCAGACCCTGGGGTGGTGGCATTAGAGGCCCTGCAGGGTCAAGACAGTGTGGGACTATGGAGGAGGGGTACCTGTCAGGCCTTGGAAATGAGCTCCTGAAGGATCTTACCTGCCCCCACTTCCCTCCCCCAGCAGAACAGCAGGCTTTCCGAGGAGGGTCTTTGAGGCACAATCTGCCCCTCTGGCAGCCCATGGTGAGTCCTGGGTCTCAGGACAGCCCGACCAGAGAGGGAGAAAAGGAGCAGCACCCTCCCAGCCCCCCATGCCACGGGCAGCAGAGGCCAGCTCACCAGGTGCCCAGAGTTTGGTGCTAAATTTAGAATCCGACTTCCTAGCAAGCTCAGTCTTTGTTTAGTCGGAGGTGAAATTCAGGGCTGATGAAACTCACCTGCTTGTCACTGCCTGACTGGCAGGTGCCACCGCCCTGGGAGGAGGCACAGAATGCTGATCAATCCCGTCGTCCCTGGCCACTGCCTGGCTACTTCCTATCTGTCCCCAGACCTCAGCTGTTCAACCACCACAGCAGGTCTGTGACCCTAGGCATGTGGTCCGGGAGCCTGATACAGCACTGCTGCCTCGAGCCCACTCTGTGTCCTCTGGGGTGAGGGTGAGTTCAGCTTTTCATCCAGGAGCTTCTGCTGTTTTATGGTTTTAATACCAGGAAGGTTGGGTTCAGCACTGGGGCTGTTGGGTCCCAGGGACCCTGTCTACTGGTTTCAAGGATCACTTTATTCCCAAGGTCAGCTCAGAGCACCGACTCAGTGGAAGTCAGGCTGGGAGCTGATGGAGCACCTACTTCCCAGGTGGCTCTGTGGTAAAGAATCTGCCTGCCGATGCAGGAGACATGAGTTTGATCCCTGGGTCAGGAAGATTCCCTGGAGAAAGGAATGGCTACCCACTTCAGTATTCTTGCCTGGAGAATTCCATGGACAAAGGAGCCTGGCAAGCTACAGTCCATGGGGTCACAAAGAGTCAGACACGACTAAGCAACTAACACACACGAATGCAGAGCTGATGCATGCTCAGGGCACTGCATGAGATGCTTAGTAGATGGTGGGAGCTATTTACAGAGTTATAAGTGCTGAGAGAGATCCGGAGAGGTGTAAGGGGGTGACTCTTGCGGGGTTGGTAGAGGCTTTGCGGAAGAGATAATAACAGAACAGAAATGAGAAGCTGAATAGAGCAATAGGACAGTGCAGGGAAAGACAGTCTGGGGTAGAGACCATCGTCTCCCAAGATGGGACACCAAAGCATATTTTCTGGGAGCAGCGAGGATTGTCTGGATGGCTGCAGTGTAGACTCCTAGCTGGGCTGTGGCAGGAGATGAGCCTGCATGGTGATGTGAGGCCCTTTGAGTGATGGTTCCAGAATTTTGAACTGGGGAGGTTGAGTGCCTTCCTGTGGGCACAGGGACCCACCTGGGGGGAGGGATGTGAGCAGTTTGGCCTTGAGACTTAGCTCCTCATTCTGAGATGCTTTTTTTCTATGATTAGTTTTTCTAAAAATCTCTCTTCTTACAATTCCCTAGTGGTCCAATGGTTAAGAATCTGCCTGCTGATGCAGGGTACACGGGTTTGATCCCTGATGTAGGAAGGTCCCACATACCTTGGGGCAATTAAGCCCGTGTGCTGCAAGTACTGAGCCTGTGCTCTAGTGTTTGGGAGCTCCAACAAAGAGCCCATGTGCCACCAACTACTGAAGCCCATGAGCCCTAGAGCCCATCCTCTGCAATAAGAAAAGCCACCATAATGAGACGGCTGTGGACCTCAACTAGAGAGTAGTCCCCACTTACAGCAACTAGAGACAGCCCACACGCAGCAACAGAAACACAGTGCAGCCAGTAAATAAATAAAATTATATAAAAACCTCTCTCCTAGAATCTTAGTGTACCCTCAAGCCAACAGCCAGCAAAAAGCCAGGGCACCCAGTCATACAGCTGCAAAGAAATGGATTCTGCTAATAATCAGTATGAACTTGGAATTGGATTCTTCCCCAGTCAAGCCTCCAGATGAGAAGGCAGCCCGGTCAGCACCTTGATCGCAGCCTCGTGAGACCATGAGCTGAAGACCCAGCTAAGCTTTGCCTGGACTTCTGACCCACTGAACCATGAGGTGATAAATTGTGTTGTTCAAGCTGCTATATTGGTGGTCACTGGTTATATACCATAGAAAACCAGTAGAATATCCGTTCCTACACTCTAAGCCACTACATACTAATCAAAGTTTTTATCCTTTCAGTGTATTTTTTATTCCAATTTTTTTAAAGTTTTATTTTATTTTTAAAAAAAATTTTGGCCATGTGAGTCTTGGTTGCTGTGCAGGCTTTTCTCTAGTTGTGACGAGCAGGGGCTATTCTCTAATTGTGGTAAGTGGGCTTCTCATGGCAGTGGCTTCTCTTTTTGCAGAGCAGAGGCTCTAGGTAAGTGGGCTTCAGTTGTTGTGGTGCCTGGGCTTAGTTGCTGAGGCACATGGGATCTTCCCGCACCAGCGATGGAACCTGTGTCTCCTATATTGGCAGGCAGATTCTTTACCACTGGACCACCAGTGGAGTCCACAGTTTTGTTTTATATCCAATGTATTAATAGATAGTAAATTAACATGGTAAATGGTAAACCTATAAAAGAGCTTATAGCAAATGGTCTTCTCTTGCTTCCCTGTTCCCAATTACTCTGTCTCCTTCCCCAGGGACAGTCTGTGTTATCAGTTTCTTGTTCATTCTTCAAGGGAAGTTCTGCATATCTATGTGCCAATACCACTACATGCATATTTGTATTTTGCATGAATGGCATTCTACCATATATGCTGTTTTGCTCCTTGTTTTTCAGTTAATGTGTCTTAGAGATTATTCTGTATCAGCACAATCAAAGTTCTTTCTTTTTACATAGATGTATCGTCACTCATACAGCATATTAAACCTAGACAGCTTGTTAAAAAGCAGAGACATCACTTTGCCAACAAAGGTCCATCTATCTAGTCAAAGCTATGGTTTTTCCAGTAGTCTTGTACGAATGTGAGAGTTGGATCATAAAGAACGCTGAGTGGTGAAGAATTGATGCTTTTGAACTGTGGTATTGGAGAAGACTCTTGAGAGTCCCTTGGACAGCAACGAGATCCAACCAGTCAATCCTAAAGGAAATCAGTTCTGAAGATTCATTGAAATGACTGATGCTGAAGCTGAAGCTCTAATACTTTGTCCACCTGATGCAAACAGCCAACTCACTGGTAAAAACCCTGAGGCAGGGGAAGATTGAGGGCAAAAGGAGAAGAGGATGGCAGAGGATGAGATGGTTAGATAGCATCACTGACTCAATGGACATGAGTTTGAGCAATCCATGAAATAGTGAAGGACAGGGAAGCCTGACGTGCTGCAGCCCACGGGGTCGCAAAGAGTCAGAGACAAATGAGTGACTAAACAACAAATCAGCACTTAATAACTTATTTACAAAGCAGAAATAGAGTCACAGATGTAGGAAAAAACTTATGGTTACTGAGGGTGGGGGGAGAGGTGGGGAAGGGATGAATTGGGAGACTGGGATTGACATATACACACACATATACATAAAATAGATAACTAACAAGAACCTGCTGATAGCACAAGGAACTCCTCAATACTCTGTAATGGCCTATATGGGAAAATAATCTAAAAAAGAGTGGATATATGTGTTTGTCTAACTGTGCTTTACACCCGAAACTAATACAACATTGTAAATAACTGTACATCAATAAAAGTTTTTTTAAAAACCAGTCTCTAATTGGTGGACTTCTAGGAAGCATTCCATCTTTTGTTCTTACAAACAATACTGTAACACGACTTTGTACATTTGTAATTTGATGTATGTGTAAGTATCTCTGCAGGAGAAATTTCTAGAAGTGGAAGTTTAGGGTGAAATTGTGTATAGCTTTATACCAGTGATGAATATTGCTTCTCTTCCAGAATTCATTATAATTCATTCTTCTGCCGACAATTTATGACAGCTCCTTTTTCTCTTACCCTCTCCAAGAGAGTATCAATTATTTTGCTCCTTGGCAAACCATCTCTCTGGTTAAAAAAATAGTTTATCTTGTACATTTAATTTGAGATTTAGTATATTTTTATAGGTTCAAGAAGCATGTGTATTTTCTTTTCTGAAATCTGTTTATATCCTTAGTCTACTTTCTTGTTTGCTGGTCCTTTTTTAATCCCAGGTTGATTTGTAGAACTCTTTATCCATTAGGATAATTAGCCTTTTGTCTGTGATATGAATTGCAAATACTGTGTTTTCCCTAGATTGCATTTTGATTTTGCTTATGGTGGTTTTTGCAATGATTGCTTTGACAGAGTCCAATTTATTAGACTTTCCATCCCTGGCTTTCCCTTCCCTCTCTCCTCCTCTCCTTCCCAGCTTCTGAGTTTATTATACTTGGGAAGTGCTTCCCCATTCTGAGACAAAAACAAAAACCGCCCATAATTGTGCTTTAGAAATGGCAGTTTCATATGGCACAAGGAAGTCAGTTTCTTTGAAACTGACCAATAAAAGGACCTCTGGTATGAACAACAGAGATAAGAGAAATTTCAGTCTTTAAAGCTAGAACGTGGAGACAGGTGCAGTCTAGGCAAAGACTGATCGCATTAGTGCAGGAGATCCCAGCCCAGGTTAGCCTGACTCCCCCAGTTCGGGTACTCAGATTTTGTCCCAATTTTAGGCTCTGTCACCCTGGGAACCTGAGGTCTATGTTGCCAACAAGTGCCAGCATCTTTACCTGTAAAATAGGAAAGGCATTACCTGTCCCACCTTGCCTGCCTTGCTGGGTGGCTGTGAGGAACAAGTGACACCAGTGGGTGTGAAAAGGCCTTCATGACTACCCAGTCTGGGGCTTCCCTGGTTATTCAGTGGTTAAGACTCCACCCTTCCAATGTAGGGGGTATGGATTCGATCCCTGATTGGGGAACAAAAATCCCACGTGACTCGAGGTTTGACCAAAAAATAATTTTTTTAAAATAAATAAAACTGTCCAGTCCTTTGTGCAAGCACAGTGACCTCCTTAGTTATCTGGGATACAAACATCCAGCTGAATCAACACCAATGGCTCCACCATCCTCAGAAGCATCTGGCTAGAGAACTCCAGGTTTTCTTGCCTTTTCTTTTCCCCACATCCAAGGAGTTGCCCAGACTCATTGATTCTAATCGCTAAAAATTCTCTTGCCTGTGTCTTCTCTTGTCTACTTTAACCATCATCGCCATTGTTCTGCATTCATGATTTCATGGTTGAACCATTGCAATAATGGTTCTCAGTGTCTGCTGGTCGCTGGTCCTTTTATCTCTCCCACGCTTCTGCTCCCAGAGTTGGGCCCTGGCCACTTGGAGGGGCACAGGCCACACCTGGTTCGAGTCAATTAAATGTGAATATAGAGGCAGACCAGGGGATTGTGTCCCAGTAGCCGCCCCCTGTTCACCTGCCCACAGACACCAGTTTAGTGCAGTAGCAGGTGAACAGGGCTCTGCTGCACCCCAGGGGTGTGCCTCTTTGCTAGTTTAAGCCAATCATGGTGATGATGATTCCACACCCTTTGTCAGCGATTGGCTTAGGAAAGGTGTGGGACACAATTCTGGCCAAAGAGATGTGATGGAAAGACTGCCAGGGGAATTCTGGGAAAGGTTTTCTTGCTCTGAAAAGGTGAGAGCTAAGAAGTCCTGTTCTGCAGCAGCTTGTTGATGGTCGCTGTGCAATGCCTGAAGCCGAGACAGACGTTCGGAGACCCTGAGGAGAGGGAGATGAGCCACCTCAAGCTGTCAGTGGCAGAAAGGAAAGAGAAAACGAATCTGGGTGCATAACAATGTTGAACTGCTGAAGTCATCACGGTTCAATCGCCTTGCCTCTGGGCTTCTTCTGTGAGATAGTAGCTGTGTGCACTGTTCTGTACTGGATTTCTGTGACTTGTATCCATGAGTGGTCTCACTGCTAAAAAAACACCACGATGACATCTATTGCTATATCAGGTGGCCTGGCTGGGACAGAGCTGCCATGTGGCTACCCTGTCACTGGGAATACCTTGTTCGCCAGGGGTCTGTTTGCTGGTGTTTGTATGTGTGGGGCTTGTGGGCTTAGAAGAAGAGGGAGGGTTTGGGTACGAGCAGTGGTGGTAGAGATGGGGAGATGAGGAGGATGGGGACATAGTGATTGTCCTCTTTCTTCCCTCCCTCCACTGTTTGCCCTGAGGCTGCTCTAGGAATAAGCTCTGTGCCTTGTTAGAGAGAGTGTGGGGCCAGGACATGAAAGTCATGCTCAGGAAGGGTGTTGGGAGACCCTGAGCCCAAGCTGCTTCAGGGCCCAGCAGGCAGGAATAAGTGGTTACTACGGCTGGGTTAGGAAGCTCTGCAGGAGTCCAGTTGGGGAGCAGAACTAGGCCTGGCCCAGGACGGTGGCCAGGGGGCGAGGAGGGGGCTGGCTAGCCCTCCCTATGGGAAGGGAGGAGGAGAGAAGAGCCCACCCAGGGCTTCTTGGGTGAATGACTGCAGAGCCTAGACCCCACACCCGGCAAGCTGGGAGTGACCCATCCTGACATGCCCTTTGGCTTCTTGGAGATGTCATGGTGCTGGGGCCAGAGTGGGTCACAGGAGATTTTACATGGGGAGATGTCCTGGGGAGCAGGAAAGAGCCCTGACTCCCTCCCTTGGTTTGGAGGTGGATGTGGGAACAAGTCACAGATCTGGGCAATGGGCCTCAGGTCTATGGCAGGTGGTGTCTGGCAGAAGCAGGGGTGATGGCAGGTGGTGGGCAGAGCCTGGCAGTAAGTATCTTGCCTGCATTTTTAAAAACATTTTATTTTGTACTGGAGTATACCAGTTTTAATAACAATGTTGTGATAGTTTCAGGTGAACAGCTAAGGGACTCATCCATAAATATAAGTGTATCCATTCTCCTCGAGGCTCAGATGGTAAAGAATCTGCCTGCAATGCAGGAGACCCCGGTTCGATCCCTGGGTCAAGAAGATCCCTTGGAGAAGGGAATGGCTACCTACTCTAGTACTCTTGCCTGAAGAGTCCCATGGACAGAGGGGCCTGGTGGGGATACAGTCCACGGGGTCATAGAGTTGGACACGACTGACGTGACTTAGCAGTAGCAGCAGCAGAATGACTAACACCCTTTTCATTTGTTTTCCCCCAAACTCCCCTCCCATCCAGGCTGGCACATAACACTGAGCAGAGTTCCCTGTGCTATACAGTAGGTCCTTGTTGGTTACCCATGTTAAATATAGCCATGTGTACTTGCATTTTGAACCCACCAGTGCAGGTTGGTACAGGAGTGAGGGTACCACCTTGTGTTCACAGAGGCCCCCTGCCACCAGGAGAGGGCAGCATTGCAGTTTTGTGCAGGGGCCTGGGCGTCTAGCAGGGCAGGTCCACAGATCTGCAGCCTGGACTTGCTTCCTGACTGCCACCTGGATTTTCCTAAGACTACACAAGGCCTTTCCACATTTGTTCCCTCCTTCCCCACTCTGACAGGCATGCTCAGATGCAGTGCAAGTCTGGCCCTCATGTTGGTGACAGGTGGGCACCTGTAGCTGGATTCTGTTGCCATAGCGACCAAGTAGGGAAAACTGCCCCAAACCCCAGAGACTGATGAGAGCCCAGAGCCAGCCCACTTTACTCCATCATTGCATTTTCCCAGGCACTATCACGTGAATGTGTCCAGGATGATACAGGGATTTTCTGAGAGGAAATTTACGTGGATGCAGTATTAGAGGTTTGACCGAAAAATATCATCTCCCTTCCCTTCCTCATATATAGCTGCCACGACCAGTGACAATATGCAACTTCCTGTCTGCTTGTCAACTGGCAGCCAGCACCAGAAAACACCCCCACTTCTGGTTGACACACAGGGTTATGGAGGATAAGGTATTCCTGTTTCAGAGCATTATTCAGAGTGGTCCAAAAAATTTATGGATGCTCCCCCGTGTGACCTGGCATTGGGCTGGGGAATGTCTTAGTCATCTCAGGCTGTCAGAACAAAATACTGCACCACAGACTGGGTGGCTTAAGAAATAAATGTTTCCTTCTCTGGAGACTGGGAAGTCCAAACTCGAGGTGTCGACTGACTCAGTGTCTTGCGAGGACTCTGTTTCTGGCTTGTCGATGACCGCCTTCTTGCTGTGTGCACACCTGGCCTTTCTTCGGTGTGTGTGCAGAGAGAGAAAGAGCAAGCTGGCTGGTGTCTCTCCTTTTTAGAGTGCTAGTCCCGCCACGAGGGTTCTATCATCATGATCTCAACTAACTCAAATTACCTCCCAGCAGCCACAGCTCCAAATGTTGATACTATCACGTTTGGGTTTAGAGCTCCAACACATGAATTTGGGTGGATAAGCATTCAGTCTGTAACATGGGCTTGCACAGATTGAAAGTGACCCTACAAAAGCTATCAGGAGGGACTTCCCTGGTGGTACAGCGGATAAGATTCTGTCTGCCAATGCAGGGGACACGAGTTTGATCCCTGATCCAGAAAGATACCTCCTGCCGCGGGGCAACTAAGCCTGTGGGCTGCAACTACTGAAGCCCGCACACCCTAGAGCCCATTCTCCCCAGTGAGAAGCCTGTGCACTGCAGCTAGAGAGTGGCCCCCACTCATCACAACTAAAGAAAAGACCAGGCAGCAACAAAGACCCAGCGCAGCCAAAAATAAATAAATAATTTTTTAAAAACCTATCAGGAAAGATTTATTCTTTCATTCATCCATCCATCTGTTCATTCATTCATTCAATAATTCCATTGAGTGCCAGACAGTGTTCAGTGTCCAAACAGAGAAAAATTCCTGTGCTATGAAGCTTACCTTTTAGAGGCAAAAGGTGGGAAAATTAATAAGTAAGCAAGTAATTATAGAATCAGTGGGTATCAAGTGCAATCAAAGAAGCCTAAGGGGTGAGGGAGAGTTGTGGGGACGATAGAGGGAGATTTGCTCTTTTTATGGAGTGATCAGGGAGACCTGGTGGAAAGAAGCATTGAAACAGGTTTAATGGCAGCTATAGAAAAAGTCTTGCAGATTTTCTACTACAGAGAACATTCCTGACTGAGGGCCACAGTTAACCAAGCTTTAAAATCCACTGCTGCATTCATATGAAGCTTACTTCTTCCACAGCTGCTTCTTGTCAACGACTGACCTCTCCTGGGAGCCTGGGACCCTTCGTCAACAAACTGGCTCAGAGATTTTGCTGAAACTTCCTGAGACAACACCAAACTCTAGGGCCCTTCCATTCTGCCTTTTTTCTTCTTTTCTTCCCTTGGGGTCAGGCTTGTGTCACTGTCAGGCCTCAACCCCCTGCTCCATCCTTATTTCCTGTCATAAAGGCATTTCCCTCCATAAAACCTGGCATGATTAACCCCATCTCAGCGTCTGCTTCTTAGAGGACCAGGAGTCACACGGGCTTGAAGGAAGTTAGAGAGACAGCCATATGATGGTTAAGGGAAGAGTGTTCCAAGCTGAAGGAACATGCTTGTGTGCACATGCTCACAGCTCAGCAGTAAAGGACCCACCTGCCAATGCAGGAGACACAGCTTTGATCCCTGGGTTGGGAAGATCCCCTGAAGGAGGAAATGGCAGCCCACTTCAGTATTCTTGCCTGGGAAATCCCATGGACAGAGGAGCCTGGCGGGCTACAGTCCATGGAGTCGCAGAGTTGGTGACACACATGCATGCACATGCTCCTAACTTAATGCTCATAAGTTCAGAGATGCTATCAGAAGGCACCTGGGTCAGAGACAAAGGACTATAGTACTTTGTCTAAAGTACTAAACCAGCAACACATTCCGTAGGTTGAGACTGGCCAATAGGACAGTCCAGATTCAAGGGGAGGGGGCAGGGACTCCTCCTCCTGATGGGAGGAGCTGCAAAATCAGTTAAAAGAGGCCTGGATACCAGGAGGGGAATAACTGCAGCCAGTTTTGCAGACAGCTGCCATAGTGATGAGAGGAAGTAGGTAACTCAGGAGGTTGAGGTCAAAAATTCCCCAAGGAATCAATTCAGGCCTCCCGGGAGTCCTTAGTCTTTAACCTTGCCTACGTCTCACTCAGACCTGACCACCCACCCTGCCAAGGCAAGGGCCAGCTGCTGCCCCGCTGTGGGTCTTGGAGAGAACATAGCCTCGACCTTCCCTGCAGGCCTGCGGTGTGTGTGCTCAGTAGATTAGTCCTGTCTGACTGTCTGCAATCCCATGGACTGTAAGCCTGCCAGGCTTCTGTGTCCATGGGATTTTCCAGGCAAGAATACTGAGTGGGTTGCCATTTTCTTCTCCAGTACATTATTATGGTAGCATATATACGACTTAACAACTGAACAACAACTTAGCAATATACACTGTGGTGCGTGTGTGCATGTTCAGTCACTAAGTTGTGTCTGCCTTTGCGAACCCTGAATTGTAGCTCTCAAGGCTCCACTGTCCATGGGATTTCTTAAATACTGGAGTGGGTTTCCATGCCCTCCTCCAGGGGATCTTCCTGTCCAGGGGAAAGCAGAGCTGAAACAGATCACGTGAGCCTGTGGTTTTTCACATGCTGTTTGGGTGATGAAGGGAGGGAGTTGGGTGGGGACAGCTGGGAACACAGCCCTGCCCACTCTGATCCCCCGCTGTAATTACTCTCCCCTCACCCCCAACACTTGCCATGCCGCCGCCGGGGTCCAGCTCACAGCCGAATTAGGAAAGCAATTTGTTTGTGCGGAATGTATCTCTGTTGGAAGTTTCTCTCTCATCATTAACTAATTTGCTGTGCTTCGCCTTGGCCCTTGTTATCTATAACCATGGCAACAATGCATAGAACTCTACACAAATTTATTTTGGACTCTGGGAGTTCGACGATAGTCTATTTCTGGCTCTTGGCTTTGGAGAGGCTGGGTGGGTCTGAAGGCCTGGGGCTGGGGTCAGGGGTCCAACCCTTGATCCTGTGCAGGTCACTGTGTGACCTCTAGCCCAAACTCCTCCTCTGGGTCTTCAGCTTCTCTGTCTGTGAATGTGTGGGGGTTGGAGTCGGGGGGTTTCTGAGCATCCTGTGTGCATTTGGGATCTAGAGGGAGAGTTCCCCAGCCCACCTGGGAGGCTGTGAACTGACGACGAGTGTGGGGATGTAGGCAGTGGTGTGTGGCTGCCGCAGCTAATGCTCTCCTCTCTCTCTGCTAATTTTATGTCCTCACTATGTAATTATACTGTGAAATTCCCTGACTGAAGACAACTTCTAAAATATCCTTCCCCGACTCCCACCACTCACTGTCCAGATTCGTGAATGGGGAAAGTGGGTGTTTGTAGCTTTTGGCGGAAAACAAGAGATGTTATGCAACCTGCCCGTCCTTCTCTGAATTTCCCCAGTGCCGCCCCCACACTGGGATTCAGAAGAGGGGAACGGGGCTTTTCAGGATGGGAAGGTGTGGATCTTAACCTCGCTGGGCCCCAGTTTTCTCATCTGTCAAGTGGGGAGAAAAGTATCTTCCTATAGGGTGATGTGCAAAGACTGTGCCTTCTGGCCACAGAGACTGTTATGGGAATGTGGGCTGAACCCACAGGGAGAGGCTGGGACCTGGGACCCTACGCTGCAGTGCTTGCACCTGGACTCACCTCTCCTCCAGCAACAAAACACAAAGAAACTGTATGGGACTAAAAATAACTGCATGCATGTGCAGCTGGGGCAAATTCTGGACCAAAAGATACAAAGAGATCGAAAAATCCAATTGCCACTTTTGAGGAGCCTGAAGCAAAAGCAGGGCACTGCGCATGTCCCCTGCATACAGCACCACCTAAGGGATGAGGAAACCACCTAAGCCACCCCTTCAGCCCCAGCCCAGACATACCCCTACCCTCACCCCATATAAGGAACAAGCTCACCCGCAGGGTGAGCAGCAGGGGAATCGTTTATTCTCATTCCCCTTTGTGCTGCAACAGAGACCCCCAATAAAGCCTCTCCTGAATTTCTTCTCTGGCCTCTAGTCAACCGATTAAGGAGGCCAAGAACCCATGTCTGTGACACCTTTTCATTTGGCCTTAGGCTGGTGACTTCACTCCTCTGACCCTCAGTTTTCCCATCTCTAAATGGGCTCAATCTTACAGGATGGGGGTTGTGAGGGTTAAAAGAAATCCTGCCTCAAAATGCCTGGCGTGGAGTCCACGCTTAGCCGCTCATATTTACGGTGATCGTCAGCATAGGTACGATGTCGTCTTACGCCCTGCAGGATCCTTGCAGACCCGGGGGTGTCTTCCCACTCGCTGGCTGTGGGCTGGGTCGCCAGCCTGGAAGACGTGGCCGGGGCCAGCCCCTAATGGACCTGTCAGCTTGATTCCGAGCACATCTTGGAGCTCCCCGCAGGCGGGTGCCGGTGCCACATCGATGAGCCATGTTCCTCTGATGCGCGCCTGACATTTCCTGCCTGCCTGCTTCCCCGGCCCGCCTGGGTCAGCGGTCAGACTGAGTCACCGCCACTCCCGGCAGGTCCTAGGCGCCCACTGCCCTGGGGCACAGGGCGGGAAGAAGCTGGACAGTCAATCTGCTGATAGGCGGCTCTTTCTCTATATTTATATTCTATTTTTTTTAAATTAAAATACAGTTGCTTTACAAGATCTGTTTTATAGATCTGTTAGTTTCTGCTGTACAATAAAGTAAATCAGCTCTATGTATACATATATACCCTCCCTTGGCTGCCTCCCTCCCGCCCCCATCCCACCCCTCTAGGTCATCACAGGGCACTGAGCTGAGCTCTCTGTGCCATACAGAAGCTTCCCACTAGCTAGCTGTTTTCATGGTAGTGTATGTGTGGAGTTTCCCAGGTGGCTCAAGTGGTAAAGAATTCACCTCTAATGCAGGAGACCTGGGTTCGATCCCTGCATGGAGCAGATCCCCTGGAAAAGGAAATGGCAACCCACTCTAGTATTCTCAGGGTTGGACACGACTGAAGTGACTTAGCAGCTAGTATTCTCACCTGGAAAGTCCCGTGGACAGAGGAACCTGCAAGCTAGAGTCTGTGGGTTCGCAGAGTTGGACATGACTGAAGTGGCTTAGCACAGTCGCATGCAGTGTATGTATGTCTATGTCAATGCTATTCTCCCAGTTTGTCCTCCCCTCCCCTGTTAATAGTTATACTCTGAAGCTTTAGAATATGTTTTGTTTTTAACATGCGTGCTTGTTGTTATTCTAAGAGACAACAGATACTTAGAATGGTTTGGCCATGACTGATCTACTGCACACGTCAACTCATGTTGATTTAAACACAGAAGGAGGTCTGAAAAGAACAAGCAGAAGTGTAAGCATTGTGACCTCTGGGGCAGTGACTGGAGGTGGTCTTCATAGACAGAAGGAAGGGGTGGGGCTAGCAGAGATGTTAACTACCATGGTTTGAGTGAGTGCTCTTTTGTCTATCTTATGTTTAAATTTTTTAATTTATAAGATTAAAAACATAAAATGATATGGAGAACTTTTTCAAAAATGGAAAAATTTCCAGAAAAATATAATTTCCCAAAACTTGCTCAAGAGGAATTAAAAGTATGAGACTATACCCATTAAAAATCATTAAAAAAATCTTCCCACACAAATAAAGCAGGCTGTAAAAGTTTTTTTCAAATGGTAAAAGAAAAAATAATTAGATATATATGTAAACTTGTCTAGTCCACAGAAAAGAGGGACATTCCCTAAATCAGTTTATTGGGCTAGCACAATCTGGTGAGTTCAAATTAACAATGAAAATATAAAAAAATAATATGATGGAACCAGTCTCCTTCATGAATTAGTTCCAAGAAATCCTAAATAAAATACGGGCAGGGCTGCCCTGGTGGCTCAGTGGTAAAGAACCCACCTGCCAATGCAGCAGACACAGTTTCAATCCCTGGGTCAGGAAGATCCCCTGGAGAAGGAAATGGCAACCCACTCCAGTATTCTTCACTGGGAAACCCCATGGACACAGAAGCCTGGTGGACTAACAGTCCATGGGGTTGCAAAGAGTCAGACATTATTGGAGTGGGTTTCTATGTCCTCCTCCAAGGGCTCTTCCCCACCCCACATTGTTACAGGGCAGGGGGCAGGGTGTTGTGGGCTCTGACTCTAACTCTGCCACTTACCTGCTGGATGACCTGGGGTGGGTTGCTTGCCCTCTCTGGGCCCCAGAGCTGAGCATCTCCATGGAAGTTGCCTACATCCACCGTGTTTTGAGGTATTTCTTTCCATGCCCATCTCTATGGACCCTTCTTTCCTTGTGCAGGAGGGCCGTTGTGTCTGAGTTGGTGGGAGGGTGCAGCCCTCACCTGTCTCTCCCCAGCTTCCTTGCCTCCAGCCTGCTGCGTTTCCGAGCTGACCCAGCAAAAGACAGCCCTTGGCCTGCTGCCCTGCCTGTGGCCACCCCAGACCTGAGATGTTCCTGGGCTCACACTGGCTTCAGAACCCCAGGCCCCATGTGAACCAGCTCGCAAGGCCTGGGGCTTGGCTCTCAGCTCCCCTGTTTCAGTTTGGGTCCATCACTCTGCCTGGCTCTTCTGGGATTTTACCGTTCTCTGAACCCAAGCTCCCCACCCACTTCTGCCAGCCAGCTGCCCTATGGGTTCCTGAGGACACCAGCTGTCTCTTCTGAGGCTGGGCACACATGATTGTGCTTCCCTGGACACAGTGCTGGGCTGGAGGTGGCCCCCGCTCCTGGGATCACCTTGGAGGGGGTCACTGCTCCTTTTCTGAAGATCAGTCTCCACTGCCCCTCCTTTCCATCCCTGGTCTCTGGCTGGGGGTTGCAGTGGGCCTTCCATGCACTTCTCAGCATTTGAGAAGCCCTCAACTCGGGGTGAATTCCATACTCCCTTGATTCAGATGGGTTAGAAATGGTGGCAACTGGGACTCCACACAGGGTCCCAGATTAGATGGTCTCATTCAAGGCCATCACCGATCCTACCTGTCCTGTGATCAGACCCGATCGTTTCAGTACCCCCAACCCTCAAGTTGGAGAGGCCCCTCCTGGCTGATGACCCAAGCGTGACTCCCCCTCCCCGATCCAGGGAAATTAATCTTCAATTATCAGGAAATTTGTTGTGAATAACTCTCTTCCTACACCTTCCCATGGGGCAGGGATAGAAGCTCCTGTGCTGAGCATGTCTGATTTCATGGCTCAGAGAGCAGGAGATTGCATTTCCTGAAGGACACGCCAGCCCTCTCCCCGGCGGCTCTCATACTGGGAGTTTTCTCCAGGGGTCCCTCTAGAGGTGAATCATGTGTCTTTCCCCTTAAGCCTCAGATAACTTGGAATACGTGGGCCAAATGGTCTCAATGTACATGACTGCTGTCCACCATTTAATTCTTTCTCTCTCTTTTTTAAAGATTTTATTTTATTTTTATAATTTTGCTTATTTATTGGCTGTTCTGGGTCTTCGTTGCTTCATGGGCTTTTCTCTAGTTGTGTTGCATGGGCTTCTCATTGCATAGGCATCTCTTGTAGCAGAGCACGGGCTCTAGGGCTCGAGAGCTTCAGTAGTTGCAGCACATGGGCTCAGTCGTTGCGACACATGGGCTCTGTTGCTTCGTGGTACATGGGATCTCCTCGGATCAGGGATGGAACCCATGTCTCCTGCATTGTCAGGTGGATTCTTTACCACTGAGCTACCAGGGAAGCCCCACCAACCGTTTCTTTAATGCTGGTAACTTACTCCTTATGTGACCACAGTGGTTTCTAGTAGGCGACACCTTCCTGGGTTTAGCAGAAAGCCAGGGGTCAGGATATTTTTGTTGATGGAGACTGCACAGTGTTCTGAGAGGGCCCTGTGACCTGAAGGTGGAGAGCACTGGGGGTGGGGGTGGGGGATGGGAAGGACATGGTTAACGGTGACCCCAGAGGGTGGGTGATGCCCATCACCTCCCATAACAGTCCCAAGGCAAGGGGTCCCATGACAACTCACAGGACTGTCTAGACGGCGCTGGGCCCAGCGCTTATCACCCGGGAGGATGACTCATGGCGTCTGGGCCTTGTTAACCTGTTCACATGAGTCATCTGAGCCCCCACGGGCCTTGGATCCCTCAGCTGTAAAATAGGAAGGATGGCAATCACCCTGGCTGCCTCCCAGGGATGTGAGGGCTGAATCTGAGAGCCAAAGGCGGACCGTACAGCACCCGCCCCCGGTACCACTGTGTCGCTTTGTGCAGCCAACAGGTTCTCTGCCTCCTGATGGTGGAGCCATTGCCCTTGAGAACAGCACTGCCCACGTGGGGGTCGCTCACAGTGCCTAAACTGGAAATCCCTGGGAACAATTCTAAAATCCTGCTGTCAAACAGCGGCTATCCGGACATTAGCCTGGTGGTCCATTGGGGGTTTAAGACTCCATGCTTTCAGTCTGGGGGGTGCAGGTTCTATCCCTGGTAAGGGAACTAAGATCCTGTATGCTGCTCATTAAAATGAGCATTAAAATTTTAAAAAGAGTGGTTAACTTCAAGTCCTCATGTCCGTGGCATTAGAGGAGCCACCTGATATATTCCCATCAGGATGGGTCTCCCAGCTCTGCACTCTAGTTGGGCTGCTGAGGTGGCTGGCACAATGGCCAGGGAGAAATTCCTGGAAGCCTCCTACACCGTGACAGCCCACAGTGACTTCACATCAGATCGACAGTGAACCTCACTAGCACAAACTAAACGGACCCCCAACTCAAATTCTCCTTGGTTTGAACCCCAAAATGTGTGCTTCAGTCCTTGCAAGGTGGGCTTGGGGTGTTTTGAGGAATCTAGACATATTTTTTAAGATTTGGAAGAGGAACTCAAACACTGAGACAAGATGCAAAAGTTTATTGAAAAAGTTGAGAAAGCTCAAATATACCATTTTAACTGTAGTTTGAAAAGACATTTTGGAATGGTTCCATAAAACAAATAAGACATCACAGACTCCCGATTTGGACATATATGAAGGTATCCTTTTATTGACATCATTCAGTTAGTTAATTAAGAAACTGATTTATTTTATTCAAATAAAAATATACAGACCAAAAGCTCTAAAGATGAGCAACAGAATTAACAGAAGTTATTCTGCTAACACTGATTCAATGGACATGAGTTTGAGCAAACTCAGGGAGATATGAAGGACAGGGAGGTCTGGCATACTGCAGTCCATGGATTTGCAAAGAGTCAGACACGACTTAGAGACTTAACAACAGCAACAATTGAGGAGTGAATTAAAGCATATAATTCATTAAAAGGAAGAGATAAATTTTCAACACAGGCAATCAATTCATTCTTAGATGATTTGATCATCCAATCAATGGAGAGGAGGAATCATATGAACATATTTAGAAAACAAATTTCTTGCTGATTTGGAATAAATACTGACATTGACAAAGATAACGTGAACTTTATAACATGCACTACCAATATCTATCAGTAACAAATGGCCATCAATTTAAAGAGAATTTAAGATAAACCTTTGCAAAAGAAAACTGAAATGCCTTGAAATATTACAGTTTATATGTGAACTATCCTTGATAGAACTTTTCCCAAATAGCTAACAATCCTAAAAATTTATTTGACTTTGCAAACAATAAATTGTGACATTATCAAAACAACAAAATTTTTTCTTCTTATCCACCATGCCAGAGGAAAAGCTTATTTATTTTTATATTCTCTCTAGCAAAAACAATTGATTTCACCCACTTCTATCATATGCAGAGGCTATCAGAAATTATGCAGACAAAAGTATTTGAGAGATGTCAGGCATTCTTTTAACAAAATATTATGTTCTATTTATTTACAAAACAGAAACAGACTCACAAACTTAAAGAATGTTTAAGGGGAAGGATGAAGGGAAGGGATAGTTAGGGAATTGGGGATAGACATGCACACACTGCTCTATTTAAAATGAATAACCAACAAGGACCTCCTGTATAGCATAGGAAGTTCTGCTCAATGTTATGTGGCAGGCAGCCTGGATGGGAGGGGAGTTTGAGGGAAAGTTGATACATGAATATGTATGACTGAGTTCCTGAGACTATCACAACATTGTTAATCAGCTATACTTCAATATAAAACAAAAAATTAAAAAAGAATCAAATAAAAAACTGCAAAAATTACAAAAAGATGTAATATAAGTAACACTTCACTAAAAAGACAGAATGTAGTAAAATATTTTATGTTACACTTAACCCTCTAGTTACTATATATTATTATTATATAATTATTATTGTATGGTATAATAACTAGAGATTTAAATTAGGTTTTTAGTGGTGAAAACCTAAAAAAGCCTAAATTAGGTTTGTAGTGGTGAAGACTTAAAAAAAAATGTTCTGATTTTTTGTGAAACTGGTAAGATTTTCCAGCTTTAAAAAATCATACTTTGTTGTGATTTCTTTTCTCATTCTAAATCAATATTATATTTTGTATTCAAATTTGGTTTTGTATCCTACTTAAGAGGCTTACCACTCCCGCCCACTCACCCCACAGGCCAGGAACACACACACACACACACACACACACACAACCCTATGATCTTCCCGTGAAAATCAGAAACACCTAAACTAATCTTTCCTGAACCTGGGCCAATTTCGGCCAGCCTCTCGGCCTTTCCCGAGTCCCCAGGAGAGGAAAAGACCTCTGCTCTGGGTCCCCATGGGACCACAGAGGCCCCTCTATCACTGCCTGTCACCTGGTGTAGTCTTTATATGCTCCTGCCTTCCCCAAGGGCAACAGAGGCGTCTTACAGCATTTCTAGCCCCACCCAGCCCAGGGCCTGGCCCTGAACAGAGCCTCTGTACCCATGCCCCTTCAGCAGGGACCCCTCTGACCTTCCAGGGACTTTGGTATCATTTTTCTCTTCTCATCTTGTTCCCTGGAAATGATTGGCTACTCATTCACTTCAGGATTCCACTATCTGACATCTTACTTTAGATTAAAGCGTGTGCCGTTCCAGCGATTTTAGCCCCAAGGACGGACACTCTTGGTGGTGACCTTGCAGGCATGGTGAGTTGGGGAGGGGTTTGGGGTCTTAGTAGCTTTCTTAGTAGCTTTCCCAGTACCTAAATACCTGATTCAGGTATTTAGCTTCTGGGAGTCTGTGTTTGTTGACTGATGTCAGAAAGAGCACGGCTGCGGATGGCCAGGTAGGAGGGAGGGAAGGAAGAACTGAGCCTGTGTGGAAGGGTGGAGGGACATCCCCAAGGAGCAGGGCAGTGACTGGATCACAGGTGTAAGCCTGGGGGTAGGGGGTGGTTTGGAAGTACCTCTGCTGCTTTTGCCTTTCATATCAAGTTTCTCCAGAGAAACTGGGAGTCCTTGAGTATAGCTGGCTTATTTTTTCTCTCTTAAACAGATCATCTGAGCCTCAGTTTTCTCATCTGTAAAATGGGGTGGTAACTCTTACAGTGCTGAACACTCGGAGAAGAGGATTAAACAATAAATGTGACGATGCGACCACAGTGACAAGCCCTGGGGCAAAGCAGGTGCTCACCTAACATGCGATGCTGATGCTGTTGACCCAGCACTGGCCTGAGGTCAGGACACCTGTCTGGTTTGAGTTCCAGCTCTGGCCCTGCTGTCTGGGGGCCTCCCCAGAATTTCTCCAGGTTGTCAAAGGACTATGTGCTTTCACCAGTTTGGAAACAATGAAGGGTCTGATGCTGCAAAGATTCTTTTTTTATATATTATTTATTTATTGGTTGCTCTGGGTCTTCGTTGCTGTGCATGGGCTTTCTCTTGTTGCAAAGCACAGTCTCTAGGCTCACGGGCTTCAGATGCAGGCCAAGAGGGGTAGGTCTTTGGAGCACCTTTAATTTTCCAAGATGTGTGTTAACTTCAGCCTAAAACAAGGTGCAGGTGCCACCTAGTGGTGAGAAAGGGCTGTGGCAGTGGAGAGATGCTCAGCTATTAGTATTTCCCCAGGTGTAGGAGGCAGAATGGGAAAGACTAGAGATCTCTTCAAGAAAATTAAGAGATATCAAGGGAACATTTCATGCAAAAATGGGCTCGATAAAGGACAGAAATGATATGGACCTAACAGGAAAAAGAAGATATTAAGAAGAGGTGGGAAGAATACACAGAACTGTACAAAAAAGATCTTCATGACCAAGATAATCACGATGGTGTGATCACTCACCTAGAGCCAGACATCCTGGAATGTGAAGTCAAGTGGGCCTTAGGAAGCATCACTACGAACAAAGCTAGGGGAGGTGATGGAATTCCAGTTGAGCTATTCCAAATCCTGAAAGATGATGCTATGAAAGTGCTGCATTCAATATGCCAGCAAATTTGGAAAACTCAGCAGTGGCCACAGGACTGGAAAAGGTCAGTTTTCATTCCAATCCCAAAGAAAGGCAATGCCAAAGAATGCTCAAACTACCGCACAATTGCACTCATCTCACACGCTAGTAAAGTAATGTTCAAAATTCTCCAAGCCAGGCTTCAGCAATACATGAACCGTGAACTTCCAGATGTTCAAGCTGGTTTTAGAAAAGGCAGAGGAACCAGAGATCAAATTGCCAACATCCACTGGATCATCGAAAAAGCAAGAGAGTTCCAGGAAAACATCTACTTCTGCTTTATTGACTATGCCAAAGCCTTTGACTGTGTGTATCACAATGAACTGTGGAAAGTTCTGAAAGAGATGGGAATACCAGACCACCTCACCTGCCTCTTGAGAAACCTCTATGCAGATCAGGAAGCAACAGTTAGAACTGGACATGGAACAGACTGGTTCCAAATAGGAAAAGGAGTATGTCAAGGCTGTATATTGTCACCCTGCTTATTTAACTTATATGCGGAGTACATCATGAGAAACGCTGGGCTGGAAGAAGCACAAGCTGGAATCAAGATTGCTAGGAGAAATATCAATAACCTCAGATATGCAGATGACACCACCCTTATGGCAGAAAGTGAAGAGGAATTATAAAGCCTCTTGATGAAAGTGAAAGAGGAGAGTGAAAAAGTTGGCTGAAAGCTCAACATTCAGAAAACGAAGATCATGGCATCTGGTCCCATCACTTCATGGCAAATAGATGGGGAAACAGTGGAAACAGTGTCAGACTTTATTTTGGGGGGCTCCAAAATCACTGCAGATGGTGACTGCAGCCATGAAATTAAAAGACACTTACTCCTTGGAAGAAAAGTTATGACCAACCTAGATAACATATTGAAAAGCAGAGACATTACTTTGCCAACAAAGGTCCGTTTAGTCAAGGCTGTGGTTTTTCCAGTGGTCATGTATGGATGTGAGAGTTGGACTGTGAAGAAAACTGAGCGCTGAAGAATTGATGCTTTTGAACCGTGGTGTTGGAGAAGACTCTTGAGAGTCCCTTGGACTCCAAGGAGATCCAACCAGTCCATTCTAAAGGAGATCAGCCCTGGGTGTTCTTTGATGCTAAAGCTGAAACTCCAGTACTTTGGCCACCTCATGCGAAGAGTTGACTCATTGGAAAAGACTCTGATGCTGGGAGGGATTGGGGGCAGGAGGAAAAGGGGACGTCAGAGGATGAGATGGCTGGATGGCATCACCGACTCAATGGACATGAGTTTGAATGAACTCCGGGAGATGGTGATGGACAGGGAGACCTGGCGTGCTGCGATTCATCGGGTTGCAAATAGTCGGACACGACTGAGCAACTGAACTGAACTGAACTGAGGAGGCAAAGGTGAGGCTGTATGCAGGTGACCCCACCTTTTGGCCATGATGACAAGTCTCTGAATACAGCTATTAGGAGGCATGGGGAGAAATACGCCCCTTGGTTCTGCCAGTATACATTGTGTGACCTTGGCCCAGTACCTTTCCCTCTCTGGGTCTCAGCTTCCCCATCTGCAACCTGAGGGAGCTGAATGAATGTGGGGACTGTGGATCTGTGGTGGGGGATTTTGTGAAGTCCCTGAAATTTAAAGAAAAGTTTGTATGTATGTGTGAGTGAGGGTCTAGTTCTTTAATCGCTTAATTTTTTTTTGGCCATGCATCATGGCATATGGGATCTTAGTTCCCCAACCAGGGATTGAATTTGCACTCCCTGCACTGGAAGGGTAGAGTCTTAACCACTGGACCAGCGGGGAAAGTCCCAGTGTTTGTTTTTTTTTTTTTTAATTTAAATAAAGCAGCAGATGGAATGGCTTTATTTTATTCATTTATTTATTTTGGCTGCACTGCACGGCATGCAAAAATTTTAGTTCCCCCACTCACTGGGGGTCGAACCTGTGCTGTCTGCAGCAAAACTGTGGATTCCTAATCACTGGACTGCCAGGAAAGTCCTGGCTGGGGTCTTAATCACATCCTGCAGTCAGCATAGGCTGGGCTTTTAGAACTGATAGGGAGGGGAGTTCCTGAAGGTGGCTCAGGCCTCACTCAGAGCCAGGATGCTGCTAGTGCTGAGGAGTAGTGAGATTGAGGCCCTGGCCCAGCTCCCAAGCCAGCCTTCTTGCCAACCCATCAGCCTAAATCTTCCTGCTGACTCTGCTGGGAGGGGTCATTTCCTGGGGTGGGGATGGTGACTCAGGATCTGACCCAGACATCCCGCAGACCGCACCCTGTTCTGCTCAGTTGCTGGTTTGAGAGTCCATCTGCCCAGAAGTTCACACCTCCTCTTTGCTCCCCCAGGGCCTCAGACTGCCCCTGCCTGCATCAGGGCACACCCGCCTGCCATTTGCCCTCTCTGTGCTCCCAATCCCACGGGCAGTGACAGCCACCACCACTCACCTGGCTCACTCTCCCGAGTCCAGCGTGGCTGGACACTACAGAAAATCCTCAAACTTTCGGACATCCTGCTTCTCTTTAGAAACAAAGCCTGAGGGACCCAGTGGCATGTGGACACCCAGCTTTCCTGTCTAGAACAGGGCCTCCCTGTAGGCCTTCCACCCCTTCAACAAAAACTGTCTGTCCCCGCCCCGACTTCCCCTCCCACCTATTGATTTAGTGAGAAAGAGACTCATTTAGTGATGGTTGGAGCCCAAGCAATTTGCCCAAGATAACCAGCTGGTCAGTGGTGCAGCTGGGAGTTGATCCCAAGGAGATTCAGTTCAGAGACCTCTGTGCTCAGTCATAGAAAGACTGGATTATAGGTTCCAAGTGATGTCTGCTTGGACTTCCCTGATAGCTCAGTCAGTAAAGAATATGCCTGCAATGCAGGAGACCCCGGTTCAATTCCTGGGTCAGGAAGATCCTCTGGAGAAGGTAAATGCTACCCACTCCAGTATTCTGGCCTGGAGAATTCCATGGACTTTATAGTCCATGGAGTTGTGAAGAGTCAGACATGACTGAATGTGCTTGTCATCAATAGTCAAATTGGTTTCCAGTCCACCTGGAAGGATTTACATCACATGTGTGTTGGCTGTGGGGGTATCTGTGCGGGGGTACCTGATTGATGTGTCAAGGGCTACAAAAGTCACAGGATAAACATTATGCAGTCCTAAAGCATCAGTATAATTTGAGGATCTGGGAAAACATTTTATACCAAAATAAGGATATATTGTGTGTGTGTGTGTGTGTGTGTGTGTGTGGGCGGCGTGCGCGCACGCTCAATCGTGTCCAACTCTTTGTGACCCCATGAACTGCAGCCAGCTATGCTCCTCTACCCATGGGGTTTCCCAGGCAAGAAAACTGGACTGGGTTGCCAGTTCCTCCTCCAGGGGATCTTCTCAACCCAAGGACTGAACCTGCTTCTCTTGCATCTCCTGCTTTGGCAGGTGGATTCTTTACCACTGTGCCACCTGGGAAGCTCTCCAAACGTGCATAAATATTTAAAACAACAGATTTCAATATAAATATTCTCCAGGGAGGTTGAGGCTCTTCTGAATATCTCTCTTACATCCCCTGGAGAGTACAAATTCTTTTCCTCCCCATATGCTTCCAGTGGAAAAGTCTGGAGCCACTTCGTGCACTCAAAAATGTTATTACACAGTCACTCCTCACTGTCCCCAGGATAAATATGAACAACAACACTGGTGTCCAGAGCCCTGGTTTACTTCATATGAGCCTGTACATTCATGCTAAGTTGATTCAGTTGTGTCCAGTTCTTTGTGACCCCATGGGCTATAGCCTGCCCGCCAGGCTTCTCTGTCCATGGGATTCTCCAGGCAGGAATACTGGAGTGGGTTGCTGTGTCTTCCTCCAGGGGATCTTCCTGACCCAGGGATTGAAACTGTGTATCCTACATCTCCTGCATGGGCAGGTGGGTTCTTTACCACTAGCACCACCCTGGAAGCGCTTATAAGCCTGTGCTGTTGTCCAAGTCAGAGGCTCACAGATCCTGACTTCACTGTCCAGTTTGTTCAGAACTGCACTCAGCTTCATGGTATTTGCAGATTACATTGGAGTGCCTTCCACCTCCTCCCCAAGTCGTGGCTGAAGTCTGGTGAGTGGCTCTGACCGCCTTCCAGATGACATCTGCCTGTCATCATTAGTCTTTGGTTAGAGTAATCAAACTGGTTTCCAGCCCAGCTGGAAGGATCTACATCACCCCCAACATCTTGGTAAGGTTGTTGCATTACGTGTCCCCCTGAATTCTGGATGAAAAGCATCTCCAGCAAATTTCCAACTAATCTATGAAGCCTATGAAATAAAGGAAAGAAATCAAGATTGGAATAATCTCTTTCCGGTAAGATCCTTTTCCTCCTTGGAATTTTCTCCTGGCTTCCAGTTCACTTGCTCCATGCTCCATGTTCCTCCCATGGATTTTAGCTGGTGGGCTACAGTCTATGGGGTTGTAAAGAGTGGGATACATGGAGCGACTGGAAAGCAAGAACAACAGCAACAACTCTTCTTGCTCTAACTATATGAAGTTGGGTGGGATATGGTGAGGCCAGATGCAGAACAAAGAAACCAGAAAGAGGTTTACAACTATATAATTTTATACTCAATTCCCTGGGGAGAACGCCCCAAGCCAAGCAGGACTGCCCAGAGGAGGCATGGGTTTGTTCACAAGGCAAAGTGAGAGACAGGAGCCGAGGGCAAGCACCCTGATCCTGGTCTCCTTGGGAAGGAGCGAGTGGGCGAGCCAGGGTGAGTGAACTTGGGGTTGGCTCTGCTTGAAAATGGTGCCCCCGAGAAGTTCATGCTTGCTGTGGGGGTTGGGGCCCATGTGTAAAATAGATAGCTAGTGGGGAGCTGCTGCATAGCACAGGAGCTCAGCTCGGTGCTCTGTGATGACCCAGAGAGTGGGATGGGGGGGTGGGAAAAGGTCCAGGAGGGAGGAGGTATGTGTGTACATATAGCTGATTTACTCATTAAACAGCAGAAACTAACACAACCTTGTAAAGCAACTACTCCCTCAATTTAAAAAATAAATTAAAAAAAGAAAAGAGAAAGTCTCCAGGTATTTTAGGGTGAACCAGGGTTTAACTTAGGGGACACCTTGTGGCCACTTTATAGATATTAAAGATCAATTTACAGAGACTGAAAGTCTAGTTCACACACCCTTCAACGCCGGGAACCTGCCAAGACAAAGCCCAAATCTCATGGTCTTCCTTTTGAGTCATCTGGGATTTGGTCCTTCCTATGTGATGATCAGGGAAGAGATGGTCTTCAACTAGGACAAGAAATTCAAACACATTTGTGTTGATTCTACCGGCTCACCAGACCATGGGGCTGGGGGGAAGTGGGGGTGGAGGCCTCCTCCTTTGAGGTGGGACCGCCCCTTCCCACCGCCAGGCTCTGAGCTACCTGTCCACTGAGGAGATGCGGACTGAGCCCTGGTTTCCTAATGGTGTTGGCAGCACACGTTTGTGAATTAGGATGGGGGGGTGGGGATGGGTAGAACCCTGATTCCTAACGCAGTCCCTTGATCACACAGGTGAGGGCTGCTGCTGCTGCTAAGTCACTTCAGTCGTGTCCAACTCTGTGTGACCCCATAGACGGCAGCCCACCAGGCTCCCCCATCCCTGGGATTCTCCAGGCAAGAACACTGGAGTGGGTTGCCATTTCCTTCTCCAGTGCATGAAAGTGAAAAGTGAAAGGGAAGTCGCTCAGTCATGTCCGACTCTTCGCGACCCCATGGACTGCAGCCCACCAGGCTCCTCCGTCCATGGGATTTTCCAGGCAAGAGTACGGGAGTGGGATGTCATTGCCTTCTCCGAGGTGAGGGCTAATGTTTACCAAATGCATCAGAGTTCCCTCTGGCAGGAAGCAAGAGGAGGGGCCTGCATGGGTGATTACAGAGCAGATGATCTGCATTTTGATCCTCGTTTAAAGACGCGGGGAGGGCATAGCTTTCTGCGAGTAATGTGTTCTGAAGGGAGAAGCCGCTTTGAAGCTGCTGCTGAGAATGGGCAGTGATTATGAAAAGCAGCGGTGGGCTAAACCAGTGCGTTTGATGTTAATTTGCTCTTCGTTAGGACAGGGGCCCTGACCTCCGGGAGCTGGGAGATGAGGGACTGAATCTCCCTGGCAACGGTACCCTGATTGGAAGGCAGGATCCTGGGGCAGATGGAGAAGGCAAAGCTGTGGATCTTTCTCCATCTTTCCCACCCTGAGTCTGGGGAGGGAAGCCTGTGGTGTGATGTCACGGAACCCACCTGGGAGGGCTCTGAGCAACTCCCCCTTATCAGTGTCCTCCTGCCATCGGCTGGTGGAGTTCTAGCATCCCCAGGACAGACTCCCTGTAGCCTTGAAGACTGGACATTAGAGAAACACAGTCCAAGATGGCTCTGGCTCTAGGAAGAGTTAAAGTAAGTTTTCCAACCCAGGTTGAGTATGGTATGAAAAAGTGAAAGTGTCAGTTGCTCAGTCATGTCCGACTCTTTGCGACCCCATGAACTGTAGTCTACTAGGCTCCTCTGTCCACGGGATTCTCCAGGCAAGAATGCTGGAGTGGGTTGCCATTTCCTGTTCCAGGGAATCTTCCTGACCCATGGATTAAACCCGGGGCTTCTGAATTGCAGGCAGATTCTTTACCATTTGAGCTACCAGGAAAGCCCTAACTAGGTGTAGTAACCCCTGAAGTTAGTCCATTTGACTCCCACAATAACTAGGTATTTCCAGTCCCTTATTTTTAAATTTCAGGTGACTCTATTTGAATTTCTTTTTGTGAATAGAAACATATACTCTATTTATAAGTTTAATGGCAATTTAATCATTCTGGGAGAAAAAACAAATTTGAGCATGCTTTGTCTCTACTTGGGGTCAACATATTTTTTCTGCAAAGGGCTGGATGGTAAATATTTTAGGCTTTGTGGGTTGTAGAATCTCCGTTGCAACTGAACTCTGCCTTTGCAGTGTGGAATCAGCCCCAGATGGAGCTTACATGAGTGGGCCTGGTGAGTCTGGCTGGCACCAGCATGTTCTTGGAATCACAGCACGTGTCAGGTGGCCATTACTGAGAGTGACCAGCAGAAGTCACTGCTTGGATCTCTGGCCCAGGATGGGAGGGTGGCAGGTGCAGGCTATGTGTTTGCAGATCTGTGGGGCAGCCATGGCTGAGGGAGACTGGGACAGATTATGAAGAACATAGGCTTCAAGGCTGTAGAGTGTGGGGAGCAAGAGAGGAGGCATGTTTATGATGATGTGCACCCCTAATTTCCCAGATGGTGCGGAAATCCATCTGTACCTTCTGATGAGACTTTACTAGACATTCGGGATCAAGTTACACTTACGGAGAGTTGGGATTTCATAGAACAGCTCCCCCCCCAACCCATCTCTCAGCCTGCCTCATGCAGTGGGGCCCCCTTAGGTCTCTCTGGGAGGGTTATGAGCCTGCCTGCACTCCCAGGAACCAGGTCCCAGGCTGATGACAGCAGAAATGTTCACTCTCAGAAGGTGGAATGAATTGGGAGACTGGGATTGACATATATATACTGCTGCTGCTATTGCTAAGTCGCTTCAGTTGTGTCCGACTCTGTGTAACCCCATAGACGGCAGCCCACCAGGCTCCCCCGTCCCTGGGATTCTCCAGGCAAGAACACTGGAGTGGGTTACCATTTCCTTCTCCAATGCATGAAAGTGAAAAGTGAAAGTGAAGTCGCTCAGTCATGTCCGACTCTTAGAGACCCCATGGACTGCAGCCTATAAGGCTCCTCCATCCGTGGGGTTTTCCAGGCAAGAGTACTGGAGTGGGGTGCCATTGCCTTCTATGTATAAAATAGATAACTAATGAGAACTACTGTACAGCACAGGGAACTCTACTCAGTGCTCTGTGGTCACCTAAAAGGGAAGGAAATCCAAAACAGAGGGGATATATGTATACATATGGCTGATTCACTTTGCTGTACAGCAGAAACTAACCCAACATTGTAAATCAACTACACTCCAATAAAAATTAATTTAAAATAAAAAGAAAGGAAGAAAGAACAAAAGAATCTTACCATATAGGGATATCTGCTGTCATTGGGTTAGCATGTTTCTTTTCCTCTTTTTGCATTATGTTAAAAAGAATTCAGTCCCAATTATATGCCTAATTTGTATCTTTTTTGGGCTAAATTTAGTATGTTCCATATATTAAAAGTTCTTTGTGAACAGCATTTTTCCAGAAGCAAATAAAAGTATATGGAGATACATTGTATATAAAAAAAGAGAGCAATTTTCACTCCCTGCATCAGAAACCCCACCCAGTCTCAGCTTCTCTCAACGCCTCTCCTGACCCCAATAGGCAGATGACATCAGAACACAGCAGTGCAGGGTCCCCACACTTCCACACCCTGCGAGAGTCTTAGTTCTGAATAGTTTTCTATGCAGAATGCTCAGCTGAACACTCCAGCTTGAATTTCCCCACATAGGCCCTACTTGCCTATTTATAGAGGTGCCTCTAACACGGGGCAAAGGTGCTGTTTTCCACTGCATTTCAGCCTCAGAACTCCTGATACCCAATCTTCACAGACATACACACACACACACACAGCTTCTCAAGAATTGGCAACTGCATTCAAGCTCAGGGCAGTAGAAATCCATGGCCAAAAACAGGCTCATGGGAAGAACCACGTGTGCAGAGCAGATGCTGACCCGACCATGAACCCACCTGCAGTCTTCTCTTACAGAATGCTCGTCTGCTTCACTGAAAGCAGTGGTTTTCCACTGGGGCTGCACCATACACTCACTTGGGGAACTCTACAAACTATGGTTGCCTATGAGCTTCTGTGCAGAGCAATATAGTCAGAGGCTCTCAGAAGGCCCTGGGAGCTCACATTTCTCCAGAGTTCCCAGGTGATTGTTATTATTATTTTAAGATGTTTTTTGTTTTTTTGATGTGGACTATTTTTAAAGTCTTTATTGAATTTGTTACAATATTGCTTCTGTTTTATGTTTTGTTTTTTTTGGCCTCTAGAAATGTAGCATCTTAACTTCCTGACCAGGGATTGACGACCCACCTGCTGCATTGGAAGGCAAAATCTCAACCACTGTGTCACCAGGGAGGTCCCCGCCTCCCCAGATTATTCTAACGTGTAGAATTAGAGAATTCTAATGTGAGAACCATTGCTTTGAAATGCTGACATCTCCTTATCCCTCCAGGAGACGCTGGGTCATCCTACAGTAACTGATGAATCCCAGTATTTTAGTAGCTTATTGTGACAAAGTTTGGTTTTTTAATCACACTGCATGTCCAGTAAGGGTTGATGGGGGACTCTTCCCCCATGCAGGAGAGAAGTAGGTGGAGGCACCCTGATTTGCAAGGACACTATCTTAAACAGTTGTTTTCCTTGGTTGCCATGGCAACTGAGAGGTTGTGGGGTGGAGCTCTTCTCTGGGACTGGAAATAGCATGTCATTTCCTCTCAAAGCCCATTGGCCAGAATTGGTCACATGATCCCACAGCAGCAAGAACCCTGGAGGAGGGGCCACAGAGCTAGGGGATGTTTGATGAGCAGCTTGTTGGAATCTTTTTTTTTCTTTTTTTTTAATTCCACCCTCCAACACTGACTTGGTTCTTGCTTTACTGAGGGATCATTCAAGAAGCTATACCAGAAGGAAATAAACAAGCAGCCCTAAAACAGTGGTCAGTTTCATGTCTCCATCACCTGGAGACATAAAGCAGCATATGTCATTTGGGGAGTTTTCTGGCATCCACAAGTCCCACTGAAGTTTAACAGAAAATCATAGTTTTACTTTGCTCACTTGTATGTACACTCAGCCATTTCAGAACTTCCCATGGGTTTGTCATTTCTTGCAGCTGTGGTACACTGTATTAAATATTGAAGCTTTGCAGGGGATATTGACACTTTGCAGGCTCAATTCTGTCTCCCTGCTTTCCTTTTTCAGAATTATCTCATTTTTTTCCCATGTGTTTATTGTTTCAGAAAGTTTTTAAATAAAAAACTTTTATAAAATTTGTTTATGATTTTTATTGGGACTGAATATCTTTATAAATGTTATCCCTGCTTCCCAGGTGGCTGAGAGTACAGAATCCGCCTGCCAATGCAGGGGATGCAAGTTCAATTCCTGGGTCACAAAGATCCCATGGAGAAGGATATGGCAACCCACTCTGGTATTCTTGCCTGGGAAATCCCGTGGACAGAGAAGCCTGACGGGCTATAGTCCATGGGGTCGCAAAGAGTGGGACACGACTGAAGTGACTGAGCATGCACACATTCACTGCCTCAAGAAAATGCTCTGTAATTCTGTTAGTCTTCTATATGCTTCTCAATGAATATTAGCTCTTTTTCTCATAGGTCTTATATATTTCTTATTAAGTTCCTTTTCTAATATACCTGCATATATATGTATATATTATATATCAATTCATTTAGAATGTGTAGAGGATCTTTTCCCCATCATATTTTCTAACTGTAGTATTTCTCTATTAAGGTTAATATTGATTGGTATTTTGGGATAGGTATTTTATTATATTAAGAAAGTATTTTAGGACTTCCCTGGTGGTTCAGTGGCTAAAACTCCATGCTCCCAATGCAGGGGGCCCAGGTTTGATCCCTGGTCAGGGAACTAGATCCCACCTGCCACAACTAAGAGTTTGCATGCTGTAACTAAAGATCTTTTGTGCCACAACTAAGACCTGGTGCAGCCAAATATATATATTTAGTTATTTATACATACAGGGGTGACAGAGGATGAGATGGTTGGATGGCATCACTGACTCCATGGACATGAGTTTGAGCAAATTCTGGGAGACAGTGAAGGACAGGGAAACCTGGCGTGCTGCAGTCCATGGGGTCGCAAAAAGTTGGACACAACTTAGCAATTGAACAACAACAATATGTGTGTGTATATGTGTATATATATATATACACACACACACACACACACACACACATATATATATATAATATATTAGCCATGATTGTTGGTTGAATTAATGAATGTCATGGCTTCATTTTTTTTTTTTAAATAAGAGGAGCTCTCCTTAACCTCCTTCTCAGAGCACACACCCTCTGCGGCTTTGCTGGTGGCCACTGGCCATGTTGCTCAGCCATCTGGCACCAGGAGTCATGGGCCCTGAGAGAGGTGGGGACAGGACCCTGGAGGGGATGCCTGCAGGAAGCCCACTGCTTCAGGACCACTGGGAAATGCACAGTGTGGGCTTGGTTCCTGCCAAAGATGAGAGGGAGAGTGTGGAAGGCAGGCCTTTCCACAGAACAGAAAGGACAAGAGGAAGGGGCGGGGAGGAGGAGGGAGGAGCAGACCGGCCCCCCTGCCCTCACAGGGCTGTTTCGAGGGTGTTAACTTCTTGGCTATTTGGGGAAGCTTTGCCAGCAGATTCACTATCTCGACCATCTGGGGCCTCAGCGGCCTGTGACTGTAGAACAAGGTCACATGCCTCTTCACTGCTCAGATTAAAATAGGATTGAGACCCCCAGTCTTTGGTGTCAGGACAAACCCCCTGAAGGAGTCCAGGCGCCCTATTTCTGAGGGCTCCCTGCTGTGCCAAGGGCATGGTTGGTCAAGGCCCAGTCCCCTCTTTCCTCTGCCCTTTGCTGCCTCTGACGCCCGTGACCTTGGGTGGGCTCCCTCCTTCAGGGCTCGGTCATTCCAGTGATTTTCCTCTTCCAGTGCCCTGCTCTTAGGGGACAGCGCCTTGACTTCCCCTTGGCTCCTCAGGCCCTTCCCTCAGTTTTCTATGACACAGGGAACCCTTGGCCCTAGTCTTTAATGAAGCTTTACTGAGAGTTAAGAGTGAATGAATGAGAAGCCCAGACCAGTAGGAGCTTGCAAAGATGCCTCTCTTTAGGGTCCTTCCTTTTTTTAAAAGATATTTTTTACGTGGACCATTTTAAAAGTCTTTATTGAACTTGTTACAATATTGCTTGTGTTTTATGGTTTGGTTTTTATGTTTTGGGGGTTTTTGGCTGCAGGGCAAATAAGATCTTTGCTCCCCAACCAGGGATCGAACCGTCACCCCCTGCATTGGAAGGCATAGTCTCAACCACTGGACAACCAGGCACATCCCTGTGTGACTTTTTCTAACCCAGCCTGGAGGCCACTTAGTATCTCTTCCACCTCATTTTCTTCCTTGAGGAAGCCAGGATCACCGCCCTACCCACTCACCACCCCCCACCCCAGGGGTGGGCCATGGACTCTACTGCTTGGTTGGGGCAAATGTCAGAGAATTTGAGGACTTGTTTTAGAACCATGACACTCTCCAGCCAAATGGACTGATAATACCATTTCATATAAAATGGACTCACCCTAGTTTATTTAACCAAACTTTTCTCAGTGGTTATTTTGATTATTCTGTATTTTTTCTGGCTGTGATCTGCATCTCTGTGCATGTTGTTGGTGTTGTTTAGTCATTAAGTTGTGTCCGAGTCTTTGGAACCCTATGGACTATATAGTCTGCCAGGCTCCTCTGTCCATGGAATTCTCCAGGCAAGAATACTGGAGTAGGTTGACATTTCCTTCTTGAGGGGATCTTCCCCACCCAGCGGTTGAACCAGAGTCTTCTGCATTGGCAGGTAGATTCTTTACCACAGCCATCTGGGAAGCCCATCTCTGTGCATCGTCTGCACTAGTTTCTGGGAGGAGGGGTGCCAAGAAGGGAGCTTGAAGGATCCAGTGGTAGGGACATTTTAATCCACTTGGAATTTTTCACTTTAAAATGTGTTGTTTATAGAAATCATATGATAAAAATTAAAATAGCTTGTCTACAATATATTTGAAGACATCCTGAGAAGCAAGGAAAACAAAAATATATTGTCTTAATAGAATACGTTGTTTTGTTTTTAAAGCTCTTTGAAGACATGAGAAGATTCCCACTTTCCACACCTGGGTCGTGTGTGTGTGTGTGTCTATGGGCCGGGGAATATTTTGGAATTTCCTTACACTCCACCTTCATGATGCATAACACAGACACTTTTGCTGAAATGCTGATAGCTTCACAGCTCTGAAAACAGCTCTAACACTCTGCAGGAGAAGGCCACCCCTGTGAAAGCCTGATGTGCCCTCACCAGTGTGGCCAGGACAAAGCAGACAGCACAGGAGGTGACCCAGCTAAACTGATAATTTTGGAAATTAGAGATCCGAACTCACTCTGAGTAGTGTTTCGCTGTCTTTTAGAAACATAAGCCCATGTCCCCATGCCAGTCTTTCTTTCTCTCTTTTTAAAAAATATTTTAAAATTTATTTGGCTGATTCCAGGTCTTAGTTGTGGCATGTGGGATCTAGTTCCCTGACCAGGGATCAAATCCAGGCCACCTGCTTTGGCAGTGCTGAGTGTTAGCCACTGGACCACTGGGGAAGTCCCCACCATGCCAGTCTTCCTTAATGATCTTCTGGATGTCCCAGCAGCTTCATTATCTTGTGCAGTATATTGTGGAAAATGTATAAGCATTTGAATAAGATATTTTTGAGCTCCATCTTTTCCTTCTTAAGAAGCAGACAGTTCAACTGGAGGTTGAGACTGTGTGTTCTCCACTAATAAGCCCTGGGTCTCCTTGAGCAAGACCAAGAAGAGGTCTGGAGATAACGGCTATTTTTGAATTATTGTCATTAGAACAAACTGTTGCTGGGCCTACGCAGTGTCTAGATCATTGCTTCTACAGCTGACTTCTCTTTGCCATGTAGACCTGTGTACTTGGAAAGGGCTAGGTCCTTTCTCTTTTAAGTTTTTGCAAGGTTCATGAGAGAAGAGTAGGAATGTCAGAACTTATTTTTCTTCAGCTGTGAACTTAGCCAGTGACCTGGGAGGGACTTACCACTTGGTTAAACCTTTGCACAGCAACATGGCTTAGCAGACCCAGCCCTCAACTTGAGAGTTGCAAGACTTGAGTCTAGGTTCCAGTTCTGTCCTTAATATGGTGGGTGACTTCAGGCAATTGGTGTCTCCTTGGAGGTCAGAAGTGCTCTTTGATGGCCCACTTGAGCAGTAGGGAGCTTAACTTGGCCAATTCCTCTAGACATCACAGTTTTAAAATATGATGATGTGTGACTGCTGTCCCTGAGGGTCCTACTTTGTTTTAGATTTTTTTTCATCTTTCTTCTCCTGGTTTCTGGGTAGAAATGAAGGTTTGGGCTTGGAAGAGAAGCACTTATCATATTCTGGGCAGAAGGGGTTTAAAAGGAGATGGTCTCAGGCTGGGATCTTCCAAAGCACACTCTTAGACAAAGACTTGAGTGTTAAGTGGTTTATTTAGGAGGCCGAGTGGGGAGTGGTGAGACGAGAAAGGGAAGGAGACCAACTGAGAGTGTGTGAGCGGGCTACCACCATGGACAACTGGAGAAATGTACGCTTCATGCAAGAAGCCCCGCTGGAGACCCCTGGGAGAATGTATCTCAGAGTGGTCCAGCAGAGGGCAGGATCACTGGGCTATCTTCCCCCCAGAGGTGTTAACTACCCAGAATGTCCAGCTGGCCCCTGGCACAAACCAAGAAACATGCCTCAGATAGAGCATGGAGGATGTAAGAAGCTACAGGCAGGTAACAGGAACGGCTAAGCCAAGAGGATACCGGTGGTGTGTTGACCACATTTGCTCCTGCTGATGCTGCCTGGAACTTTTGTCTGATTTTTCTTGGCTGTTCATTGTATTCAAGCACATAAGAACAATATCTTGTGAGGGATTCTGTATGTAGTTACCCAAGTTTTGGAGCTTTTTTTTTTGGCTGGGCCGCCCAGCATGTTGAATCCTTGTTCCTGACCCCTGCAGGGGAAGTGCAGAGTCTTAACCATTGGGCAATCAGAGAGGTCTCAAGTTTTGGAGCCTTCTGATGTTCCATTGTGTTTGGTAGACAGAGACTGCATTGAACTAGAAGGAAATGTCTCATTTAATAAGAAGCTGGAGACATGGGCTTGACACATGTGGGTATGACTGTGTGGAGATCACGTGATGTTGGTTGAACTTCTGGAATGTGGGAGGAGCTTGTGGGCAGAACAATGATTGAGACCACACAAGGAAGAAGTTCAAGGGTGGAAATAAGGACACACATGGAACTTAGATACCCAAGAGTATGGTGTAAAGGAGGATGACATGATGGGTATTCACGGACAAGCTCCCAGCCAGTGCCAATTAATTGAAGGTTCATGAATTCACTTTTCTCCCTCATTCTGTCTGTACCATTGCTGTGGGGAAGGAAATCTGAGAAGGTGCAACACTATCCACTTTGATATGTTTTTGCGAGCATCCACTTTGGCAGACAGGACACTCAACATTCAGGGCAAGTCAAGAGAAGATACAGCGAGTGGAAGCAAGAGGCAGGGAAATAAAGACCAGGAGAGAAGGATTTCCTTGGTGGGCCAGTGGCTAAGAGTCTGGCTCCCAATGCAGGGGGCATGGGTTCGATCCCTGGTAGGGAACTGGATCCCACATACCACAACTAAGAGTTTGCATGCTGCCACTAAATATCCCACATGCCACAAATAAGACCTAGTGAAGCCAAATAAATAAATAAAACCAAGGAGAGAGATGAGAATGCCTGGCTGGACCAGAACAGAGCAGAGGGTCTTCCTCCCAACTGTCAGGACCAGGCAGGCCTCCCAGAGGCATCTGGGCTTTCAATTTGGGTAGAAAAGGCAACGTGCATGAAGAAAACCATGATGGACAAAGGTGTGAAAAAGGACAGGTTGAGAACATGTTTGTGTTTCACTGGCTGGTCTGATGTGGCTGAGACATAGACTTCACGCAAGAAAATCTTGGACAAATATCATAGTGGGGGCCAGTGTGTACAGAGACCTGAATGCCAGGCAGAAGAGACAGGAGCTGGCTGTGTGGGCAATGGCAGCTGCTGAGGCTACCCAAGGTGGGGTGTGTCTCCATGGTCTTTATAGAACAAGTGTATGAGTGTTACCCACAACTGAGAAGCACCCAGTTGAAAAAGAAGTGTGTAGAAGCTTGTTGAGGGTGGTTGGTGGGCCAGCAGTGACATGGCCTCTTGAGAAGGGAGGTTTCTGAAAAGCAGGCTCTACTTTTAGTTTTCATCCTAAAGGACATCAACCCTGAATATTCACTGGAAGGACTGATGCTGAAGCTGAAGCTCCAATACTTTGGCCACCTGATACGAAAAGCTGGCTCATTGAAAAAGACTCTGATGCTGGGAAAAGATTGAAGGCAAAAGGAAAAGAGGAAATTGTTGGATGGCATCACTGACTCAGTGTATATGAATTTGAGCAAACTCCAGGAGATGGTGAAGGGAAGCCTGGTGTGCTGCAGTCCATGGGGTTGCAAAGAGTCGGACACGACTGAATGACTGAACAACAACTTCCATAGAGCAAGACACAGATCTGGGACTTGAACCTAGTCTTCTAACAGCCCCAACAATTGCCTCCCTCCAAATGTGTTTTTTACAAAACACATTTGTTTTGTAAAAAAGGGTGTTGGCCCCAGAACCAGTATTATTAAAAATTTAGTATTATTACTAAATTCCTCAATAGTCCCTCTCTCAGGAAATCATTTTTCTGTGCATTGATTCATTCCCCAAACATTTAATTAAGCATCTACTATCTGCCAGACTGTTCTAGGCATGGTGGAAGCAGCAAGGAACAAAATAGAAAAATTGCCCTGTCTAACTGGTGGTTATGTTTGAGTCGGGGAGAGAGAGACTAAACAAAGGATGAACAGGTGTGTGAGATGCAATTTCATATCCTCTCTCAGTGACTCACACCTTCCAGTCAGAGGCCATTCTCCTTTGCTTGACCTTCTGGACACTTCCTGATCTGTGCCAGGCCACTTTGCCAACCACCTGCACCCACCCTCCGAGATCCAGCTCATGTGCTCTGTCCAGTCACCTCCACTTGGACACAATTTCCTTCCCTGGATCTGAGTTTTTTTCCACTATAAAGCTGACAACTGCGAACTTCCCTGGTGGCCCAGTGGCTAAGACTCTGGCCTCCCAATGCAGGGGGCCTGGGTTCAATCCCTGGTCAGGGAACTAGATCCCACTTGCAGTAACTAAGAGTTTGAATGCTGCAACTAAAGGTCCCATATGCTGCAACTAAGACCTGGGTAACCAAATAAATAAATATAAAAAAGTTGACAACCCAAGTTTTCTGGAACCATTCCAAAATCAAATTTCTTTCTTGTCTTATATACTTAAGACCCAAGTTGGGACAAAATTGTAAGCAGATCCCAAATCTAATTTGGTAGTGTTGGCCCCATTTCCACACCCATTTATCTCTTAGGTCATATCTGCCCAACCCCCAGGCTGGAAGCTCAGGTTCAGCTGCGGCCCAGGACCCCGTTTCAGAGACCAGCACACAGTCAGTGCTTCTAGACCAGCGTTCAGACCCCACGTGGGCTTCAGAGAGCAGATGCCCCTGGGGCTGCAGAGCCCGAAGTAGTCAGGGAGGAAAGGAACCGACAGCGGAGCTGAAGGGACTTCAAAGCCCTGTGCCTCCTCTGGCTCCCAGGGTGGGGCCCGTGCGATCTCTGCAGGCCAGGCTGGATGGATGTTTACTATGCTTCAAGACATATTAAACGCAGGTGCCCTGTTCTGGGCGTCAGTCGCTTTTCGCCGATGGACGTTCTCTGAAGACTGGGTGGAGCAAGCCTGCGGGCGGATGAGCAGAGCCTGGGGCACGTTTCGGCTCAACGGGGCCAAAGCAAACATGGGTGTCTCAACCGAGCACATTCCTGAGCGCATTAAACTGGGTGCAGTGAGCCCAACCGGATGGATGGAGTCGGGGAGGGGACAGGTCGTAGCCCTGCACGCAGCTGGGCGGGGCAGTCGGCTCTCTGGAAGGGGCCCAGCTCTCAGCCTTCTCCTTCCCTCCGTCTGTCCCTTCCATGGGGTGTTAGAATCCCCCCAACCACGGAGCAAGTGTGTCCGTCCAGGCTTGCGGGGAAGGGGTTGGCTGATTGAGGGTGCCCATCAGCACTGCCCATAAGGAACGTACTAACGGACGGGCAGACAGGCTGCGGTGGAGCCAGCCAGCCGGCAGGAAAGGATTATGTGAGACGCAAAACGATTGTGACAGACTGCCCGGCCGGAGACCTGGGGGATGGGGGTTTTGTTAGTCGACGCAGGCCCAGAGGAGTTACAGGAAGCACCAGGTGGGATCTGTAGGGGAACGTTTTGGACCCGGTGCCCGTGAAAGACGGTCAGGGTGCGGTCCATCACCTCAGCAATTATTCCGCTTCATCTTCAAGCCTGCCTCCTTGACTAGGACTGGCCTTCAGTTTCTGGCCTAATGACAGTAACTTGTTTTGAAAGGCATGCTTGACTTGGGATGTTTGTGAGAAAGGTTGACGGTGATGCCCACTCACTTGTTTGTGCACTTAGAAAGGGAGGGTGATGTAGGAGGGCCCTACAGAGACAGAAATATCCGGGATTTAATTCTGACAAGCTGTGAGGCCTCGGACAAGTTGCTTAACCTCGCTGAATCTGTTTTTTATTCTATAAAAAGAAAATGGCGGTGCTTTGAGTAGAACTAATCCCTAAGAAAATTTCTTGTATTGGAGGTGGCAAAACTCGAATCAAATACATACATAAAAGTATATTTTAGAGGTTATATATTTAGATGGCTCATGATATTTCCAGAAGTAGTTTCAGTATGTGTTTTGGTAAAAAGTCATAAAAAGACAACCAAAGGAGGAGAGGGAGCCTGGAGAGTGTTTTGGTTCTGGGATCATAGAGTGAGCGAGCCAGGGGCCAATCTGTGCTTGACCGTGTGGGACAGAGGGTTCAGCAGTGATGACACTGTGCAGGCAGTCCCACCAGATTGTCAGGCTATGGTCCCCCCTCCACGTGTTGATGCATTTTAGTAATGAATACCATGGAGAAGGAAATGGCAAACCACTCCAGTATTCTTGCCGGGAAAATCCCATGGACAGAAGAGCCTGTAGGATACAGTCTGTAGGGTCACAAAGAGTCGGATATGACTGAGTCGGATATGACTGAAGTGACTGACCACACATACACACACACACCATGTGCTGATAAAGTCCTAATCGAGGTGGAGCAGTACATGGTGTTATGACTGAGCCAGGGAAGATGGACTGGAGTGAGTTCTTAGAGTGGAGGGGACTAGATTGATGGAGGAGGGCTTGGGTGGACAGTCAAAGGTCTACACTGAGCTTGCAGCCTGTCCTGTCCTGTCCTGCAAATGGCACATGCCTGGGGTTCCACCTTCTGGCATGAATAATCCAAGGGGGACTTCCTGGGTGGTTCAGTGGTTAAGAGTCTGCTTGGCAATTCTGGAGACATGGGTTCAATCCCTGGTCAGGGAGCTAAGTTCCCACATGACTTGGAGCCATTAAGTCTGGGCGCTGCAACTACAGTCCATGTGCCACAATGAAAGATCTTACATGATACAACAAAGATCGCTCGTGCCACAACTAAGACCAGAGGCAGCCAGATAAGTAAATAAGTATATATTCTAAAATAATAATAATCCTTGGATGATTATTATTCAAGGGTTGTCCTGAATTCCCAGATGGCTCATTGGTAAAGAATCTATCTGCAGTACAGGAGACTTGGGTTCAATCCCTGGGTTGAAAAGATCCCCTGGAGGAGGAAATGGCAACCCATTCCAGTATTCTTGCCTGAAGAATTTCATAGACAGAGGAAGCCTAGTGGACTACAGTCCATGGGGTCTCAAAGAGTCAGACACACTGAGCGCTCATGCACAAGAGTTGTCCTGTGATTGTCTCCTCTTTTCCATTTGGTGGCCTTGCCATCCAGAAGGGACCCTGGGATAGAGTTCATTCTCCTGGGAGGGTTTTCGGTGTTTGGCATTCTGTTGCCTCGATCTCTTCCTGTAACCCTTGCCGACCCCAGGAAGGGCTGAGCGCACCCCAGGTACACGCTGTTCAGGGTTGTTGAGGATGAAATAAAATACTATATGAAGATGAGCTGAGCCCAGCAGCACCTGCATACTGCAGATGTTATCCAAATATAAGCATCATTCTTTGCATGATTTAGTTATTTAAAGAATGTGTTAAGTTTAAAATTAAAGGGCACCATCTTGACCGCCACTGCATTAATGCAAACTCTGACTGCTTCTCAGCCACATGAAGCAGCTGCTGCCTGGTTGGCTCCTCTGCAGTTCTTCTCTTTCCAAATCTTTTGCCCTTATTTCCTTGAATCAGGTGTGACTGTCCTCAGAACTCCAGAACTAGCTGGCCAGGGAGAACCCAAACTAATAAACCTGACATTGCGGGTGTTGTGGTTGACCCTGATCTTACACCTCCAGCCTCATTTTACACCATCACTTCACAGTGGTTTCTAAAGCCCTTCTCTATAGTACACAGTTGGAACCAAAGCTCACCCACAGGTCTTGACTGGCCTGACCCTGGAGAAAATATTCAAGTGGCTCAAGCAATGCATCTTTTGGACATCAGTTGGAATAGCTGCCACCTGGTGGGCATCTCCTGTGTCAAGGTCACTGTCAGTGCTCCTGTTATCTTGTTAATGCTATCAACTGCACTGCTGTTGACATCTCTGTGCTTAGAGCTTTTTATAGCTCACCTCACTTCACCTTTACTACAGCCCTGGGAGGTAGGATTGTCAGATTGTCACAGCCATCTTGCAGATGTGGACAGTGACGCTCTGAGAGGCTGAGTGACTTACACAGAGCCAGTAACTGATAAAATCAGGATTTAAATCCAGGCCACTTAACTACAAAGGCCATGCTCTTAACCTTGTATTGCATGTCTGTTATAATCCTCAGAACAACCCTTTGAGGTAGCTATTAGATTCCCCACTTTGCAAAAGAAGAAGCTAAAATTTAGAGAGTTTAAAAGACCTGCTGAAACCTATGTAATCAGGAATCACCTGACCTGGGTGTTGAACCTAGGTTTAAGCATAAGCATTTTCCATCCCTTTTCTTATTTAATTCTCACAGCAGCCCTGGGAGTTGTACCATCTGCTATCTGCTTTTCAATTGTGGTGCTGGAGAAGACTCCTGAGAGTCCCTTGGACAGCAAGGAGATCAAACCAGTCAATCCTAAAGGAAATCAACCCTGAATATTCATTGGACAGACTGATGCTGAAGCTGAAGCTCCAATACTTTGGCCATTTGATGAGAAGAGCTGACTCATTGGAAAAGACCCTGATTCTGGGAAAGATTGAGGGCAAGAGGACAAGGGGGTGACAGAAGATGAGATGGTTGATGGCATCACCAACTCGATGGACATGAGTTTGAGCAAGCTTCAGGAGTTGGTGATGGACAGGGAAGACTGGCATGCTGTAGTTCATGGTATCAAAAAGAGTTGGACTTGACTTAGCAACTGAATAACAATGATAACAACAAATCTGTTTTATAGATCAGGTTCTAAGGCTCAGAGATTCAGCCATTTGCTCAAGATCACAGAACCAGGAAGTGAGTGGCAGGCTGATGGGAGGTGAGACCCACACTGATGAACTTTGCCCAGTACGATGCTTCCTATGATATACTACTCTGGAGAAACCCATTCCTGACAGTTGGCTGTCATTCCCCATTTCATCCTGACCTAGAGAGACATTTTAACGTCTCCACAATTGAAGCCATGTCAGTAGTGTTGGTTTTCAAAGACTGTGTGTATAGATCAGTGTGGATGGCCAACTGTCCAGAGGGAAGACCCTGACATGATAGCACAGTGAGCTAGGATGCAGGGGAACTCATCTTTCGCACCGGACTCCACCCCAGCCCAATCCCACCAGGGCCACACGGCACAGTGGATATACACATCCAGCTCGAGCAGATCTGCAGCTGATGGGTCCTGGCCTGGGGCCAGCACCTCTGGAGGACCAATCCCTGCAGGAGGAGGAGACTCGGGGTAGGGACTTTATGAATGGCATGTGGGTGTGGACTTAGCCACAGAACCTGGGAGGAGGAGAACGCACGGATGTCCTGCCTCAGAACTGTGGGATCTGTTGGGTAAAGACTTTGCTAACTTTGGTTTATTTATTCATTTTGAGATTTAAATTCATTTTAACATTTAATTAATTTTTTTTTAATGCAAAGAATCCACGACTTTCTATAGTGATCCAGGGCTGTATATCTCAATTTGTGTATGCAGAAAGGGAGAAGGCTTGCCAGATGTCAGAAGGAGAGACTTGGAGAGAAGCTGGAGCAGAGCAGGAGGGCAGGGAGAAGGTTTGGGGGCCCAGGGGGGCGTCCCAGAGAAGGTCATGTGGACGTTTTGACCTGAAAATCAAATGTCAGTTTTCCTCTTGTCCCTCAAATCTTCATCAAAAACATCGTCGCTGGCCAGTCACATCCCCTTATCACTTTTCCAGCCAGCTTTGTGACTCTAACTGTTGGACGGAGAACTGATAAGGGTAGGTGATTGACACTCAGCTTCTGGAAGCCCTGAGGGTCACCTGTGTTTGTGTGTGTCTGGGGGGAAACCCGGTGCTCCTGCTTGGATGCCTGAGGATGGCAGGAGAACTGAGAGGAGGATCATGTGGGCTTGGCGGGGGAGGGCAAAGGGGAGCCCTGGGCTGTGCTCCCTGCTGAGGACACTGGAGCAGCCCTGGGGTTTTGTGCTCAGGGAGGTCTTCCCTTGGCTTATTCAAAATGTACTTCCTGTGACTGTGTTGAGAGTTTTCCCCATGAGAACAGCGGATGAGTGTTTGGGGCGCTTCTTCCCAAAGTTTCTTCATAATAGTTGGGAGGCAATAAAGAGGTTGAAAGGCTTCAGAATTTTAGGCAATCTTAAAACAACAAAACAAAACAGGAGCAGGAATTTCCATCTGATAGTGTGAAAGTCCCATCCCAGACATTTTTCTCAGCCAACGACAAATACTCAGTAAACTCAATTTATAAGGACCATATGTCAAGACAGGACATTTCATGGCAAAAATGTTTTTTTTTTTTATTATGTTGTTGATTCAGAATGATCCTTTAAACTTTGCTGATACTAAAGCAAACAGTAAATTTCTGTTGAACTGGAAAATGATTTAATGCAGTGACACGCAAGCAAGTCTAACGACATCTACTTGAAGGACAAAATGCAGATTAATAGTCCCATAACTTCAAGCGCTCCTATTTCCTGGACTGTGAAAACAGAAGCACATGCATCGGATTGCATCTCAACGAAACAGGTACTCATTTTGGTTGCAGTTAAGTATTATGATTTTCCTTAAAGGGTAGATAGAGTTTTAAACTTAAATGGAGACATTACATTAAAGGGCTTCTCAAGTGGCTCGGTGGTAAAGAATTCACCTGCCAATGCAGGAGAGGTAGGTTCGATCCCTGGATAGGGAAGATCCCCTGGAGGAGGAAATGGCAACCCACACCAGTATTCTTGCCTGGAACATTCCATGGACTGAGGAGCCTGAAGCGCTACAGTCCATGAGGTCACAAAGAGTCAGGCAGCACGCATGCGTGCTACATTAAAACAGTGGTTTTCAAACTTAGCTGCATGTTGGAATCACCTGGGAATTTTGAATGATCCTAGCAAGCTACCAGTTACATCAGAATCCCCAGCACACAGTTTGGGCCTGAGTACATGGTGGACCACGGCCCTTAGTGTTCACGTGGGGGTCTCCCAGCTCTGTTGCAGTGATGTACAGTCTTGGATGCCAAACAATGAAGCCTGAGTCCCACCTCCAAAGATGCTGATGTAATCAGTCCAGGCATGGCATCGTGGCTGTGCCCAGGTGACCCCAATGCAGAGCTGTAACCTGGGCATCCGATAGCCTGTCTTCTAGCCCTTGAGTCCTCAACTCCTGTTATGACTAGCTTCATCTGTAACCTTTAGTATGTCTCAGTTTCCTCTTAAGCTCAATAGAACCTGGGTCAGTGTCGGAGTGAACGTCTCCTTCTGGCCCTTCCTGATTTAAGATGTGGCCAAGGCCCCCTCTACTTTCACTGAAGGTGACTCAGCACCTAGAGTTCCCTGTGTCCAGGAGGTCGTGGGGTGGATGGGCAGAAGTTGCTGAGAGGAGCACAGAGCACAGAGACTCAAAGACTTCCTTTGGACAGAAAGAGGCCAGTGAGGGGCTGGCCAGCCAGTGAAGGGGCCGTGTGCAGAAGGGGCTGAGACCCCGCCTGCTCCTGCTTGGCATGTGATGCCGGAAGCACCTGCTGGTCATCTGGAGAGACACCCTTGAGCGCAGAACGACAACATGAACTGAGCATTGAGCTTTGCTGTCGATTCTCCAAAGGTTTTGGGTTGTTTCCACAGTTCCTCATAATTGTCTGTCCTTGTGTAGTGTGAGAACTTTCGATTTTTTTTTTTTTCTTTTTTGGACCTGGCTAAAGACATACATGTGGAAAGACAGAAAAATACCTCAGGTTTCTTAGCCTTTAGATGATAAGAATATTAATGATCAAAAGTATAGCTGCCATTTCTTTAGGGCTGACTGGGAACAGATCTGTGCAAAGCCCTTCACTTTCACATTTTGATTGCTTTTAAATTGACCTCTGAATTACATCACTGACTTATCACAGCCACAGTCTGAGTTAGGCACTACTGTTAGTGTTAACAGTTGGGAATACCGGGGTCCCCGGAGGCTAAGTACCACTGGGCAGGTCACACAGCAAGTGACAGCATCAGATTTAGGCTCCAGTACTGTCAGACCCTGAGGGCAGCCCGCACGTGCTGCCGGGAGTAGGCTTGGAAGTCCAGCAGTCAGACCTCAATTTACAGAAGCGGCAACAGGTGAGAGATCTTTTCCCTTATAGAATATCAGTTGATCCCTCCAAAGAGTCCTGAGAGGCAGGTTTTAGGGTCACACACAGTTTACAGACGAGGACACTGCTGTTCAAATAGATTACCTGCCTGAAGACACACAGTGCCATTAAGTGTAAGGGGTGGGGGCGAGTCCATCTCCTCCAGATCTGAAGCCCACTCGTCTTTTACCCCTTGTGCTACTGAACTGGTGGCCTTTTTGACCGTACTCCCCCTGAATCCCAGCATCAGGCTTGCATGAAACCCAGCATACGGCTGAGCTCGCAATAAATCTTTTGCTGAAGAAAAGCCTCCCAGACCTGCCATGCAGAGGCAACATCCACCCACACAGCCCCCACCCTCCCCTCAACGCAACCTTTAGCAATTCAAACTTGTGCATCACTTCCCTGAGCAGAGGAGCAGAGGGCCTTTGGTGGATGTGTCCCCACCTTTGGACGCACTCTCTTGAGCGTGTTCACCTTCTGCACCCAGATATTGAGTCAGGGACCACATGGCACCTAGATCCTGGCAAGTACCAAAGACAGGCTCAGCCACAAGATGGTGGGTGGGGGGCTGGTTGGGGGAGGGGGATCCTCCCTGTGGTGATTTGGGAAATCTGTCCAGGGTCCAGAGTCCTGGGTCCTGGGTCCTGGCCAGCCTCAGTTTCCTCTTTTCAGATGCAGATGGATTTTCTGCCTGGGTGCCTCCCCCTAGGGCTCATCTCCTGGGGTCAGGGAGAGGGGAGGCCCTTTGCGTTAAACTGTCTGCAGAGACCCGGTGGGGCGTAGGGCATGCGGCCCTCCTCCCTTCTCTGCTCCAGGCTGCTGCCTGATTGCCCATGAAAAGAAGGCTTACTTGTGGCTGGAAAGCCCTGAGGCAGCGGATTTTGGTGTGAGTAAGCGATTCCGGAGGCATTAAAGGGAATGCGGTCCTGTCTGGAGCCCACAAAGCCGCCAGGGTTAGATTCAAAAGGAGGAGGAAGCCTGGGCTTTCTCAGCCGCCAGGCATGCAGCCTCGAAATTAAATCCCTGCAAAGGAATGTCTTCATCTTTATGGATGCAGGAAGAGTCCAGTGCTTCATAAAAGGAACGAGGACAGCAAAGCCAGCTTCAGGAAATTCCCTTCATCCTGGATGCAGATCTAAACAGCTCAGATCCCGGCCCCTCCTGGCTGGAGCCCTCACCCCTGCCGCAACCTCTAGGTGAACTCGCATGATTTGAATTTGGGTGGAGGAGCCCCTCCCAGGTCTGTCATCATTGATATGTGGCTGGGAAAGAGTAGAGCAGGAAGCAACATCTATTTACCAGTCGCACATCGCTTGCATGTTATTTTGCTTAATTCAGTTTTTAAAGTCTTTACAGATGAGGAAACTAAAGCTTACGGAGGTCTCAGTTCCTGGCCCAGATCACACAGCTAGTGAGAGGCACAGCCAGCCCCCAGTTAAATATGAAGACCTGCTAGGAAACCTCTTGCCTTACTACATCTCCTCTGTGCTTGCATGCTAAATCGCTTCAGTTTTGCTTCAGTTGTGTCTGACTCTTTGTGACCTCACGGACTATAGCCCTCCAGGCTCCTCTGTCCATGGGATTCTCCAGGCAAGAATATTGGAGTGGGTAGCCATTCCCTTCTCCAGAGGATCTTCCTGTCCTAGGGATTGAACCTGAGTCTCCTGCATTGCAGGAAGTTTCTTTACAGTCTGAGCCACTAGGGAAGCCCATGGTTAGAGGCTTTGGCGGGTGAGTTCTTTACCTCTAGCACCACCTACATCTCCTGCAACTAACCCTAACTCCCCTCTCGCCTGTATTATCAGGTGTTATCTGTCTGCCATAAATAGGAGAAAGTGAGCTTCTGTGGTCCGGGCCTCCAACTTACCTCCATGTAGACTTGAAAAAGTCACGACCTAAAAGTTGAGGGTTTCGTTTTATTCAGAGGAAATTTTTAGGACTTAAGCCCAGGAGGCATCATCTCAAGTAACCCTGAGAGAACTAAATGCTCCAAGGAGGTGAGGAAGGAGCCAGGTTATATAAAAGTTTTGCAACAAAGGGCAGGTGGTCTAAAGCCAAAAGATTATTGTTAACTAAAGAACACCAAATTTCCCAGGCTAAGGAATTTAGTCTTCTCTATGTGTGGGGAGATGCAAGAGTCTGGGCTTGCTGAAATCATTCCTTTCATAGGCATCTCAGCTATCTGGGGCCGGTATCCTGTGCTTTAACATCCTGAGTTTCTTCGGGGCTCACTGTACAGAGTGGATGCAGTCTGATGGCTGCTAGACAGCAGATATTCTTCTTCTTCCTGCGTGTCCTCAGGGCTCACTGGCTCACTTTGGAGGGCTGCAATTGCTGATGACTGTGACATCCTTTGTTTACTGGTATGGCAGGAAATATTCTGTTTCTCCTCCATATATTTGGCTTTTAGTACAAAGCCAGCCACAGGGCAGGCTAACAGTTAATGTCACTGGATGGATTGCGTCCTCTTTCTGTGTCTCCACGAGTCAGGGATTCTGATGACCAGAAGAAGAATCACCATGACAGCAGCCAACATTTGTATCTCGCTTATCAGCATGTTGGCACCAGAGGCACATTTGATTCTTACAACAACACAAACGCCGCAATCATCATGTCCATTAAGTGGCCGGAAGACCAAGCTCAGGGGGATCACAGGGCCTGCTTTGGCTCCTCAGTGAAAAAGGCTGGAGCAAACTTGCCCCCCAACTCTTCCAATTCCAAACCCTACAGGACTACAGACAGTGCTTTATTTTATATCATGCTCAGTCGCTCAGTTGAGTCTGACTCTTTGCGACTCCATGGACCATAGCCTACCAGGCTCCTCTGTCCATGGGGTTCTCCAGGCAAGAATACTGGAGTGGGTAGCCTATCCCTTCTCCAGGGGATCTTCCTGACCCAGGGATCAAATCTGAGTCTCCTGCATTGGCAGGTGGATTCTTTACCACTGAGTCACCTAGGAAGCCCTTGTAAACAGAGTGGCAAACATTAACTTATTTAATCCTTAAAAATGACACAGTATGTACTCTTAGAATAGTCTCCATTTAACCTCTGAAGAGACTGAGGAGACAGAGAGATGTTTGGGAACGTGGCTTACACTGTACAGCTGGTAAGGGGCCGAACTGGGATGTTCCAGGCAGTCTGAGCTCTCACCACTTGGCTACACTGCCTCTCCCTCAAAGTGACTGTTCATAAGCCTCTTTTCTGTGCCAGGTACTGGGTCTCACTTCCTTTAATCCTTATGGCTGTGCCTGGAGCAACTCTAGGCATCCCCAGCTGAGACTCACAGTGATGTAGACGGTGAGTGAGGGAGAGGCTTTGGGACCAGGCCTATTTTATTCCAGAGCCTGGGATAAGCTGGCTTCTTGCTCATTTTGCTGTGATCCAGGAGGCTGTGTGCACAACCGCACCCTTGAATATGACTCAGATGCTGTGGGGAAGATAGGGTTGGGGGCTGGAGTCTCTGTGAAGTTAAAGTTTCTAAATTAGTAGAATTAAAGTAGAATTAAAACAGACTGACTCCTGGGACTTCCCTGGGGGTCCAGTGGCTAAGACTTCACCTTCTAATGTGGGGGGCGTGGGTTCCGTTCCTGGTCAGACAGCTAAGATCCCACATGCCTCGCAGCCAAAAAACCAAAACATAAAACACAATCAATACTGTGAGCGCATGGTCAGTCGCTTCAGTCTTGTCCGACTCTTTGCGACCCCATGGATTGTGGCCCAATAAGCTCCCCTGTCCATGGAATTCTCCAGGCAAGAATACTGGAGTGGGTTGCCATACCCTCCTCCAGGGACTCTTCCTCACCCGGGGATCGAACCTGGGTCTCCTGCATTGCAAGTGGATTCTTTACCCCTGAGCCCCTGGGGAAGCTCAAGCAATGCTGTAACAGATTCAATACAAACCTTTTAAAATGGTCCATATTTAAAAAACAAAAAGAAAAGATGTTAAAAAAAAAAAAGTAGAGCCCCTAATTTGGGGTCACAGCTTGGGGCTTTGGGAGTGACTGGGGTCAATGGCTGCAGTCAGGGCTCTAGTGCCAGGAGGTTGGGAGCACTCCATTTGAGTGGGGGTGAAACTTAAGCGGAGGCACTATTTCCCTGAGCCCATAACCCTTAGGAGGAGGGCTGGCTCCACAGCCCTGCCCTAAGAACGGCCCCATGCTTCATTAAGCCCTCTGCTGCCCCAACTTGACATTCTTAAGTATTAACAAGGAGCCCTGCATTTTCATTTTTTTCTGGGCCCTGCAATTTACACAGCCAGTGTCTCCTCCAAGGGAAGCCTGTCACCGGCTCTGTCTTATGTTTGGGTTCCTGGCATCAAGCACACTTGTTGCACCCAGGTGAGCTGCACTTGATGGAGAAACCCTGAGGGTGGTGGGTGAGAGTGCTGCGGGGAGGTCTTGGAGCCCATGAGAGTGGAAGGTGGGGAAGGAACTGGGGCTTCAGCTCTAAGCCATCTCTGAGGCCCTGTAGCCAAGCCCTGCAGGGAACTGGTGGTGGAAAAGCCACATGGCACATGTGCAGGAAACAATATGAACAGGGACTTCCTCCAGCCAGAAGTTGGCTGCTTTCAAAATGCATCTTATTGCCACGACCTTGTCCCTGGATCTTTCCTCCTGTCACCTGAAGCTGCTTGCTTGCCATTCCCAGGACTCAGCTTCCCCATCTTTAACTGGCCCTGCAGACCTAGATGAAAATACTGCTGAGTGTTCACTGTCTATCAGTGGGGCAGAGCTGCCTAGGGATGAGCGCTAAGCCCAGTTCATAAAGGAAAGCGAAAACCATAATCTGATCACACATTCTACAACTGAGCACTGAGAAAAAGAACGGCACAAAGGAACCTACTTATGAAACAGAAAGAGATTCACAGACTTAGAAAATGAACTAATGGTTGTTGTGTGGAAGGGACAAATAGGGAGTTTGGGATGGACATGTACACATGGATACATGGATAACCAACAAGGACCTACTGTACAGCACAGGGAACTCTGCTCAATATTACGTGGTAGCCTGGATGGGAGGGGAGTTTGGGGGAGATTGAATACATGTACATGTATGGCTGAGTCCCTTCTCTGTTCACCTGAAACTATCACAACATTGTTAACTGGCTAGACCCCAGCACAAAATAAAAAGTTAAAAAACAACAACAACAAACAGTCTTGCATTGATAAGAGAATGGGTTGTTGTACAAATTGTATTTGTACAATATTTTCTGGAAGAAAATAAAGCCAGACGAGCAACCTCATCCTGTGTGTAAGTAAGTTCTTTGCAGGCTAAAGATCTCAATGAGAAAAAGTATAAAAATATGAGAAGTAAAAAATGGAAGTTAAACAAAAATAAACTTGGGAGAGAGTTCATTGGTTCTCTTAAGCATTTAGTAGGCATAAAGATGGAGAAGGCAGTGGCACCCCACTCCAGTACTCTTGCCTGGAAAATCCCATGGATGGAGGAGCCTGGTAGGCTGCAGTCCATGGGGTCGCTAAGAGTCGAACACGACTGAGCGACTTCACTTTCACTTTTCACTTTCATTCATTGGAGTAGGAAATGGCAACCCACTCCAGTGTTCTTGCCTGGAGAATCCCAGGGACGGAGGAGCCTGGTGGGCTGCCGTCTATGGGGTGGCACAGAGTCGGACACGACTTAAGTGACTTAGCAGCAGCCATAAAGTAAACATTGCCAGATTTAGTTCTATTAAAATGTCAAACTAGGTATGGCCAGAGACAACCTAGAAAAGATGAAAGACAAATGATACACTGGTTCTACCAGTGCTGCCCATGGAACTTTCTCTGGGGATGGAAATATCCATTCTGCACTGTCCAATCCAGTAGTCACTCAGCACACACAGCAATTGGGCCCTTGAAATGAAGCTACTGCGATTGAGGAAATGAATTTAAACTTAAGTTAAATTAAAATTGGTCCCTTAAGGACTATCCTGGTGCTCCAGTGGTTGAAACTCCTGGCTTCCACTGCAGAGGGCATGGGTTCCACCCCTGGCCAGGGAATTAAGATCCCACATACCACATGCCGAGGCGCCCCCCCCCGCCAAAATTGGTTTAAATATATATAGCCACAGATGGTTGGTAACTGCCAGTGAAGGCCTGAGATCAAATGCCTAAAACTTTTTATGACAAATCCCTAAAAATCAACATCCTACAAAATAATAAGAAAAAGATAAATAATTCAGAAGGAGAAAAAAAAAACAACAAAAACTAAAGGACATAGAGAAGACATTCCTGAAAGAAGAAATGTTAATGGAACATAGACATTTGTTCAAGTTCACTGGTCATCAGGGAAATGCAAATTGAGACACAATGAAATATCAACATGTATCCATCACAGCTGTTGCTGGCCAAAATCTTGGCTTTTTCTTTCCTCTGAAGTCAAATAAAAAAGACACAGACAGAGTTTGGGGGAAATAGAAAGGTGGCTTTCTCAGCCAGCAGAGAGTCGTGCACCCCCTCCTGTGAGGAGTCTTGTTGTTGTTCAGTTGCTAAGTAAAACATAAAATTTTGACTGCACACTAATTAGGAGGAATATGAAAGTAAATGGCTGAAGTCAGAAATGGCTCTCCCCAAAGTTGGAAGATCATCTTAAACCATCCACCCTTTAGAGGGAAGGAGTTCCACTAATTGACAGTATCTGGGCTGCCAGCAAATGCTAAGTTTACTGTGTCTTTGCCTCAAATATAACACTGGAAATTGAGCCATCTGGTTTTTATTAGCATCGCTGGTTTATTGTGCAACTGCACTCATCCGGGGATGCATGGGACACGAGTTGCTCTGTTCTTCAGGTAACTGCCCTGGCTGTGTCATGGTGAAGGCCTTTCCCTCTGGGTAGCAGCTCTACCAGTGAAGGCTCAGCCTACTTCCAGAAAGTTCTGTCACTTGCAATTAGGAAGAACCCAGTTCTGCTTGTTTTAAAATGTCCATCTCACCTCTATTTCAAGCTCTGCTCTTCTCTCCCAGAGCAGGTGAGACTGGGTTCGTGAAGGGTTTAGGATCAGGGCTGGAGGCTGGGTTGTGGGGAGGGGCAGGGTGTTATCTGCTCTCACTCATCATGTGGGCATGTCCCCTCAGACTGGATCAGGGAGGAGAGAGGGGAAGACAGGCTTTCTTCACATCCCCCGGCAGTTGCCCCTTTGCCTGGCTGGTACCGACAAACCACCAGCTACAAATAGGCAGGATCCATTTTCCATCCTCTTAGGGATCAGAGGGGAAGACCTTGGCCTGTCTTACTGCCTGTGGCCCCTGGACACCCTCTCTCTCCAGAGAGTGTCCCCCATCCCCCCAAGCCCAGGTCACACACATAGGGGAAGTCTGGAGACCAAGCAGGGGTCTAACCAGGGAAGCCTAGCAGAGCCTCCCATGTCAAGTTCAGGAGATGTTGTTTCTGACCCAGGGCTGGGAACCTCAACTGTTCTGACTCTCCAGAAGGCAAATCTTTCTAAACTAAGGCAGATTACTTTTGCTTATTCTTCTTGAATAAAGAAGGCTGAGAGCTGAAGAATTGATGCTTTTGAACTGTGGTGCTGGAGAAGACTCTTGAGAGTCCCTTGGACTGCAAGGAGATCAAACCAGTCCATCCTAAAGGAAATCAACCCTGAATATTCACTGGAAGGACTGATGCTGAAGCTCCAATACTTTGGCCACCTTATGTGAAAAGCTGACTCTCTGGAAAAGACCCTGATGCTGGGAAAGATTGAGGGCAGGAGAAGGGGATGACAGAGGATGAGATGGTTGGATGGCATCACCGACTCAATGGACATGAGTTTGAGCAAACTCTGGGAGATAGTGAAGGACAGGGAAGCATGGTGTGCTGCAGTCCATGGGGTTGCAGAGTCAGGCACAACTTAGTGACTGAACAACAAACAATTTTTCTTAACAAAGTGTTCCACTGATTATTATGGGATGTGAGCTGTTTACAGTGATGGGAAAGGACCTCAGTTGGGAAGAGTGGTATATAAGGCTCTGGAAAAGCTCTGCCTCTGAGGTAAGTTCAGAGTCTATCTCTGTTTCTGCCTATGATGCTGGGAGTGATTGGATGTAAAGAAAAGTCTTGAGGATCTTCGAGTGAGAAAACAGCCTCTGATTTCCCTGGATTTACCTGGGGACCCCAGGCAGAGATGGCTCTCCTCCCTGACCCCTTCCTTGTCTTTATCCCTCCTCTTTTCCACTGCCTTCCCAGCCTTCACCCTACTCTTGGTTTCCCTTTGCCTGTTGTGTGGTTGCAGCTCAGGATGTTTTGCTGTGCCCAGATGTGGGACTTGCTAAAGTGAAAGTGAAAGTCGCTCAGTCTTGTCCGAGTCTTTGCGACCTCAAGGACTATATAGTCCCTGGAATTCTCTAAGCCAGAATACTGGAGTGGGTAGCCTTTCTCTTCTACAGGGGATCTTCCCAACCCAGGGATCGACCCTAGGTTTCCCACATTACAGGCAGATTCTTTACCAGCTGAGCCACAAGGGAAGCCCAGATGTGGGACTTGCTAAGAGAGTCCATAATCAGCCCCACACAAGGACTATTTTCTTTTAATAAAGATTTTATTTATTTATTTATTTTTGGTTGCATTGAGTCTTCATTGCTATGTGAGGGCTTTTCTCTAGTTTCAGTGCGTGGGCTTCTTGTTGTGCTTGGTTTGTCTTATTACAGACTATGGGCTCTAGCATGTGGGCTCAGTAGTTGGGGCACATGGGGTTGGTTGCTCCGAAGCGTGTGGGATCTTCTTGGACCAGGGATCAAACCCATGACCCCTGTATTGGCGGGTGGATTCTTAACCGCTGGACCATCAGGGACGTCCAAGGAGCATTTCCTTGACTTCTGCAGACATTCCCAATCCTGGAGAGTTCACTAATTTCCGAGTGTGTGGCCCGCAGCCATCACTCCCAGTCTATTTCCTGCTAGATCAGGGCATTTTGACAACCTCTACCTTTCTGACTGGTCTTCTGTCTGCCCCTCTTTCCCATCCTCCATGGCCTGTGGTTCCTGCCTGCCCTGAGACTTGCAGGAGCCCTGCCAGCCCTGAATGCATCTCTTTAATGACTGGCAGGATTGCCATGGCAATGAGAGATGATTTTAACCTATAGAGTGGTGTCTCCATGAAGCTCCTCTTGGAAACTGTTTGAGCTGGAGCCTCCAAGCGGCATCTCCAGGCAAGTCCTATAATATCAAAGAGCCTCTCTGGGTAAAACTATAAATGGAAAAGACTCTTCAGAGCCTCTGAAGATAACTGTCTGGACAGAGGGTCTGGATATTTTTTTCCTTTGCGGGAGGGAAATCTGGAACCCTTCTGTTCTCCTAGCAGCTACTCTAGGCTGCATTTCACAGCTCTACATACAGCAGGTGCTCTGTTGATGCTGGTTGACTTGAGTGGACTGGCTGACCTTGAATCCCAGACTGCTTATTGGCTTTCCATAGGTAACAGGGGTTCTCCTTATGGGGATTGACCCCTGCCTTTATTACTCAGCCAGCCAGGTGCTGGTAACCATGTGAGGCACTAAACCACGGCCCTCTATGAAACAGTCAGGAATCCTACCCTCTCGGGGCTTGGGGTGGCGGGGAGAGCCCCCTTGAGGAAGGCACACAGATGTGATATCTTACAAACACTGTGGTTTTGATTTGCATTTTCTTGACAATGAGTGATGTTGAGCATCTTTTCATATATGTGCTGCTGCTGCTAAGTCGCTTCAGTCGTGTCCAACTCTGTGTGACCCCATAGACAGCAGCCCACCAGGCTCTTCTGTCCCTAGGATTCTCCAGGCAAGAATACTGGAGTGGGTTGCCATTTCCTTCTCCAATGCATGCATGCATGCTAAGTCGCTTCAGTTGTGTCCGACTCTGTGCGACCCCATGGACAGCAGCCCACCAGGCTCCTCTGTCCATGGGATTCTCTAGGCAAGAATATTGGAGTGGGTTGCCATTTCCTTTATATGTCTCCTTTGGAGAAATGTCTATTTGAGTCACTGTCCATTTTTAATTTTTGTATGTATTTATTTTGCTATTGAGTTATAGGAGCTTCTTATATTCATGTTCATATGTTATTGCTGCCCACGTTGAAGTATCCTTTCAACCCCTAGAGGAAGTGAGGGGTGGTGAGGGCCATGTCACATGACCAGCAGCAAGGGGTGGGGGCTCTGGATCCTTTCTCTCAAAGTCCAGGACAGCTTGAGCAAAAATCCAGTGGGCAAGCTGAGAAACACAAAGGGCGGTCACAAGGTGAAGCAGGTGGGGCAAGGCTGTCCTGGTTCCATGGAAATCACTGTGTTTATGCTCAGAGGTGGTGGGTTTTGTGTGTCTAGGGGCAGGTGCGTTCACCCTAGGCTGAGATGCTGGAAGCTTTACAGGAAGAGGGCAGTAGCTGTGGAGGAGGGATGGCAGAGAAACTGTGATGACACCTTCTATTCATTGAAAATAAATGCCTATGTAAGAGGGACGTGTGAGATTCTCAGAGGAGCATATGTCTGGAGGTTGGGCAGCAGCACTGGGGGTTATGAGGCTGGAACTGGCATCCGTGGCCATTGGTGCAGGAAGCTTTCTGGTATGCTGTGATGGTTCCCTTCTCTGTACTGGAAGAGACAGCTCTCCATCCAGCCTGGGGTACCGTGCACCTGAAACACTACCACCTAGGCAGTCTTTTGGCATAAGGCTAACATCTCAGGTTGGGCAAAACCCGAAAATCAGTACGGAACTCTTTCATGACATGGACTTAATCAGAAGGCTTTCTGAGGATGGGTTTTGGGAAAAGGAGCAAGGAAGAGATAGCATCTAAAGAAGGCTGATGGGGCACTGTTTATAATAGCAAGGACATGGAAGCAACCTAGATGCCCACTGATAGATGATATATACAATGGAATATTACTCAGCCATAAAAAGGAATGAAATCGAACCATTTGTAGAGATGCAGATAGATCTATGTAGACTGTCATACAGAGTGAAGTAAGTCAGAGAACAAATATTGTATATCAATGTATATATATATATATATATATATATAAAATCTAGAAAAGTGATACTGGTGAACCTATTTGCAGGGCAGCAATGGAGATGCAGACGTAGGGAACAGACTTGTGGACATAGTGGGGGATGGAGAGGGTGGGACAAATTTACCCTGTGTAAAATAGATAGCTGGTGGGAAGCTGCTGTATAGCACAAGGAGCTCAGCTCAGTGCTCTGTGATCACCTAGAGGGGTGGGATGGGGGGTGGAGTGGGAGGGAAGCTCAAGAGGGAGGGGACATATGTATACTTATGGCTGATCTGTGTTGTTGTATGGCAGAAACCAACAGAACACTGTAAAGCAATTATCCTCCAATTAAAAATAAAAATTAAGAACAAAGATAATGCATATAAAATTTTTAGCAGTGTGCCTGACCCTGAGGAGGGAACCCCACGCTGTTACCTGTTATCCTTATTAGGGTTAATATTTGTTGATCACTGATAGCAGTTCAGTAATCTCACTTGTAAAGTTTATTTTCAATTCCATTCAAAAGTCTTCTCTTTGTGACAGGCACTGTCCGGCATATAACAAATGGCAGGAAAAGCTTCCTGTTCCAAGAGATTGCAGTGTACAGTAGAGGCAACCAGATAAGTAAACATCTTGACTTCCAGGCAGATGGTGGTAAATGTTAAGGAACAGAGGAATAAGCAGAGATCAAGGGTTCAGGGAGGAAGCCCTGGCCCCACTCTGGGTGGGGCTGACAGAGCCAGTCTACCTGCCTGGCTGTCTTATTTCTGAGTTTCTGCTGATCCAGCTGACGTGGAGCCAACCTGCAGCTCCCCAGTTTGGCTGGGTTATTTTTGGACCGATTCTGTAATAGTCTTGCCTTCATGAGTGCAGGGAAAGCTTAACAAAATGTCTTTTCTAACCTACAGTAGGCCTCCCGTTGTTCCCAGAGGCACTAATTGGATGCCAAGTGCTCGCCTTCCTGCCGAAGGAAATGTCAGGTTCTAATAATATTCCATTATTAGGCCCACATAATTTCCTGCCCGGACAATTCTAACAGCCTCATCCCTGATCTTCCTGCTTTAAATATTTTCCTTTATGATCTAGCCTCAATGTTGCTACTTTGGAATTGCCATTTCTCTGCTTGGTGGTGGTTTAGTTGCTCAGTTGTGTCTGATTCTTTTGTGACCCCATGGACTGCAGCCCTCCAGGCTCCTCTGTCCATGGAGTTCACCAGGCAAGAATACTGGAGTGGGTTGCCATTTCCTTCTCCAGGGAATCTTCCTGACCCAGGGATTGAACCTGTGTCTTCTGCACTGGCAGGCAGATTGTTTACTGCTGAGCCACTGGGAAGCCCTTATATAGTTTATTCAAATCTCTCCATCGATTTAGGAATCCCATAATAAATCTCTCTGTTAGGCTCTCATCTGCATGTATCCTCTTTATCTAAAATGATAAATACACAAAAGCTCTTTGCAGGCCATCAGCTACCCAATGAATTGAAGGGATGCTGGCAGGCTCAGGATAGGGAACGGCCCCTGCTGGTCACCTCTGGGCTAAGGGCTGAGTCTCTTTCCACAGGGATGCTCCTGGCAGTCAGGAGACCCACAGGCTCCTTCCTCATTCCTGTTACAGGAACATTTACGTTCAGTCTCTCTCACTCTTCCCACCCACACCTTTAAAACCTCTGCTTTGGAACAGCAGACTTCGCCTCCCACACCAGACAGGTTTCTGTGCTCATCTTAATTTGGGCATAATCACTACAAATTGGATTTCTATTCAGCACCTCCCACATCTCTCTATTAATTCCCGTACGTTAACAAATACCAAAATATTCATGTAAAAATATTTCTCCCTTTAGAGAACACTGTTCCTCATTCCGTGTTCCTCTGTTTAATGCCATCTGATCAGAGTTGACTATAGATTTAATTATAATTTTCCTAAAACCTGACATCTCTCTATCAGGTGTGCAGGGAAGAGAGCGCAGATCAGGGACTAGAGAGGAGACAACTGTGGAAGATGGTAGAGTACAGACAAACATGTAACCTCCTTCTCCAGACACTTAATAAGAAACAGAAAGAGGAGACACACCAGCAGGGGATCAAATGGTCATGTTCACTTAAAGGAAGGACTGAAACCTCTGACTGCTAATGTGGAAGGCATCATCAGAGATGGAAGTTTCGAGATTCAGAAGAGGGCTTTTTCTACTGTTTAGAAGCAGCTTCCCTGGAGAAGGAAATGGCACCCCACTCCAGTATCCTTGCCTGGAGAATCCCATGGACAGAGGAGTCTGGCAGCCATGGGGTCACAAAAGAGTTGGACAAGACTGAGCGACTAAACAACAGCAACAAGAAGCAGCTTGTCTGCCACACACCTCACTCTGAACCCTCTACTTGGAGGGAACAGGTGGGGATGGGTAGGTGGCAAGCACAGGATAAAGGTATGGAGTGACCCTTCTAGATCAGTGATTCTAAATGGGGGGAGATTTTACCTTTTAGCCAACGCTTGGCAATGTTTGGAGACACTTCTGGTTGTCTACAACCAGGGCTGGGGATGGGGGAAAGCTACTGGAACTTAGTGGGTAGAAGCCAAGGATGCTGTTAAATATCCCACAGTACACAGGACACCCCCATGGGGAGGCATCATACAGCCTCAGATGATAATAATGCCAAGGCTGAGACCCTGCTACAGATGTAGAAGCTCTTGTCTTTCTTTTTGGGATATATTGTATTCCCTGGGAGTGGAGGACCTATTTGTGTTTCTCTAACTATATTCTTTGTGTTTACTGGTTACTTGGACAGCATATATCAGCTCAGTGAAAACCCAGCTATAAGCTGTTTACAAAAAACTCATCTCAAAAAGCAATTCCTATAGTAAAATGCAAACACCAGAAAAATGCATACAAATGTGTATCAGGAAAATGCAAACAAAAGCAGAAGTATGTTGTGTGTGTGCTCACTCAGTTGTGTCCAACTGTGTGCGACCCAGTAACTATAGCCCACCAGGCTTCTCTGTCCATGGGATTCTGCAGGCAAGAATACTGCAGTGGGTTGCCACATCCTCCTCCTGGGAATCTTCCCAACCCAGGGATCGAACTTGTGTCTCCTGCATTGGCAAGTGGATTCTTTACCTCTGAGCCACCTGGGAAGCTCAGAAGTATGTTAATATATAAAAAAAAAATCAAAGACAAAAAGAAAGACAAAAGGGGGAATTTTATAAAAATAAAATTTCCAGTTTCCAATGAAATCCTTATATACTGAGTAAAATAACATCAATATAAATTGTTTAGAAGGTGTAAAAAAACAGTAAATGAATAGATACAAAACAATAAGAGAAGATGTTAAGTTAGTTCATGGTGGTTTTAGGGTAGATATAGATTTATATCACTTGGTTCATGGTAGACCTCCCCCAACAAAATAGACAAGAACAATGAAGTGAATTCTACATCCTAAAAATAGTTCGTCTATTTGCAAGGAGTTATGGAACTTTTATTTAAAATCATATTAAAAAATATGATTGATACTAATATGACATACATCAGCCAGTTTCCAAAAATGGAAAATATATTTTCTCTTTAAAAACCTAATAGACCATGCTCCCTGATCCCAGTGTAATCAAACTGTAAAGACAAAACATAAATGAAAAGCCTGACTCTGCTTACGTCTGAATCTCATCCTTAAAGAACTCTGTCTATGGGGAAACTGAAGCTGAGATTCTGAAGCAGAGCTGCTCCCTAAGGTAGCAAGTGGCCACACGTAGCTATTGAAACACAGCACTTGATAAGAGGCTAGTCTGAATGGCTGTGAGTGTGAACTCGTTGGATTTCCAATACTTAACATGAAAAAAGAATGTAATATATCTCGTTAATGTATTTTTATTGATAACATGTTTAAATGATAATGTTTGGGATATACTGGGTTAAATGAGATATCATTAAAATAATATCACCTGTTTCTTCTGTCTGCTTTTTAAATGTGGATACCAGACACTGTAAAATGACAGATGATATCATGTTGTATTTCTATTGGTAGTTCTGCTGTAGAACATTCATAAAAATAAAATAAGAAGATGCAATAAATGCTACATATCAATATCTATAGAAAGTGGCTAAAGCAGTGTTTGGTAAAAGTTCCTAGCTTACTTATTCATACTACTAAATAAGAAAAAAATGAAGTGAACTAAAATTAAGCAATTAATTTAAGAATTTAGAAAACACACAATTAAACTAACCTAAGGAAAGCAGGGGCTTCACTGCTGGCTAAATAATAAGAAATCTGCCTGCCAATGCAGGAGACATAGGACACTCCGGTTTGATCCCTGGGTTGGGAAGATCGCCTGGAGGAGGAAATGGCAATCCACTCCAGTATTCTTGCCTGGGAAATCCCATGGACAGAGGAGCCTGGGGGGCTACAGTCCATGGAATGCCAAAGAGTCGCACACGACTGAGCACACACATACTGCATTATTTCCGTTTTTTTTTTAATTAACAAAATAAATACTGATGGATATTTCCTTAATATTATAAAATATTATAATCCTCCATCCAAAAAGCTAGCACAGTATAATGTAAAAAGCCAGAAACATTCCCATTAAAGTCAGAAACAACTCCCACTATCGTATACGAGAAAGACTAAAAGGTTTAAAACTTGGAAAGGATGAGGCATCTGTTTATAAAATTTATGCCTCAAATCAAACCTTTACTATATTACAAATAATTACCGGTTAGAAAAAGAAGAAAAGATGCCCTTTATAACATAAACATAAAAATACTTAAGGACAAATGCAGTAAATATTATTACAGTCCTGACCTTATATAATACAGTCCTAACCTTATATATGGAGAAGGCAATGGCAACCCACTCCAGTACTCTTGCCTGAAAAATCCCATGGATGGAGGAGCCTGGTGGGCTGCAGTCCATGGGGTCGAAAAGAGTCAGACATGACTGAGCGACTTCACTTTCACTTTTCACCTTCATGCATTGGAGAAGGAAATGGCAATCCACTCCAGTGTTCTTGCCTGGAGAATCCCAAGGACTGTGGAGCCTGGTGGGCTGCTATGGGGTCACACAGAGTCGGACACGACTGAAGTGACTTAGCAGTAGCAGCAGCAACCTTATATACACATAGGGTAATTGTAACCCTATGCAAAAAATTTTAAATTCCTGTTAAAAGCTACACAAAGTATTTTAGTAAGTGAAAAAGTTTTTCTTTGGAAGACTATTCAGTAAGGTAGTTTAGATTCCTAAGTTAATCTCTAAATTCATTCTGTTCCCAATCTAGTTACCAATAGAATTTTGTTTGGAATTTGAACTTTAAAGCTAAAGTTCATCTCATAGAATAAACACATGATAGGATGCAGAAGAAGATGTGAAAAAGAATAACAAATATGACTATGATACTATCGGCGATATCAAAACATTGTTTAAGGCCACAGATATTTTAGAGTAGGATTAGACCAAGAGATCAAAGTAAGAGACCAGAAAGTAAAAAAATAAATTCGAGCAACTACGGGAATTGAGTATTTGATTAAAATGGCATCATTAGGATTTCCCTGGTGGTCCACTGGTTAAGAATCCACCTGCCAATGCAGAGGATGGTTCGATCCCAGGTCTGGGGGGATCCCACATGCAGAGGGACAGCCACGCCTAAACACAACTACTGAGGCTAGAGCCTGGGAGCCACAGGAGAAGCCATTGCAATAAGAACCCCTTACACCGCAACTAGAGAGTAGCCCCCACTTGCCACAACTAAAAAAAGCCCACATAGCAATGAAGATCCAGCACAGCAAAAAATAAAATAATAAATATTCATAAATATATAAAATGGAAATTAAAAAAAATTTAATGGCATCATTAAATTTATCAGCAAGGATGAAGCATTCAGTAAACTGCTGGGAAAACAGGTTAGCTATTTGAAGGAAAAACAATCAGTGTATTACCTTCACATATGAGTAAGTTCCATATGGATCCAAGAATTATATATAAAAATGGAAGCATAAAAGCCAAATTAAAAGAAAGATTACGGAGTTTTCTGTATAACTGTATGCAAACAAATTTTAAAACTTGAATTAAAACAAAGGTTAAAAACTCCAAAAACCCAAAGGAGAATTTACCAGGTGAATCCCAAAAGACAGGTGGGAAGCATGTTCCAGGACAAGTCTGACCCCAAATGCCCTTCCTTCCACAGTCTTTAGTCAAATCTGTCTGCTGCTCCAGCTGGCCCCTAAAGCAGAAATGCAAATAATAAACATTAGGCTCAGATTAGGCAGTATATGGAGAAAGCAATGGCACCCCACTCCAGTACTCTTGCCTGGCAAATCCCATGGATGGAGGAGCCTGGTAGGTTGCAGTCCATGGGGTTGCTAAGAGTTGGACATGACTGAGTGACTTCAATTTCACTTTTCACTTTCATTCATTGGAGAAGGAAATGGCAACCCACTCCAGTGTTCTTGCCTGGAGAATCCCAGGGATGGGGGAGCCTGGTGGGTTGCCATCTATGGGGTCGCACAGAGTCGGACACGAATGAAGCGACTTAGCAGCAGCAGCAGTATTAGCATTCAAAAGACACCTTGAAAAAGACAAACCAGCTGTTGAAAAGGACTAGAAAGAAAGAGGTCATAAAAGTGAGAGGTCACCAATGAATTCTCAGGATACTAGATGAACACCAGGCATCCTCAGTTAGAAAATACACAGCAGGGACTTTCTTGGCAGTCCAGTGGTCAAGGCTTTGCCTTCCAACACGGCAGACACAGGTTTAAACCCTGGTGGGGGAACTGAGATTCCACACCGTGGGGCAACCTTGCACCACAGCTACAGAGTCTTCTAGCCAAAACTAAGACCAGGCACAGCCAAATAAATAAATAAATATATATATTTTAAAGTGTTAGCCCTCACCTCCCCTGTGCAGGCCAGCGAATCTTCATTGAAAGTGCCAAAACTTTTCTTGGAAACTGACAAGAGTATGGTTGGAAGAATAAATGGCCAGGAAAAATACATAATTCAGGTTGGGGTGGAAGAGCAGGAAGTGAAGTGAAAGTCGCTCAGTCGTGTGTGACTTTTTTCGACCCCATGGACTATCCATGGACAGTCCATGGAATTCTCCAGGCCAGAATACTGGAGTGGGTAGCCTTTCCCATCTCCAGGGGATCTCCCCAACCTGACCCAGGGATCGAACCCAGGGATCCCACATTGCAGGTAGATTCTTTACCAGCTAGCTGAGCCACAAAGTAAGGTCCAGAGAACAGGAGTGGGGAAGAATTATCTGCCTGGTTATAAAAACCTATTTTAGATCAATAATGATTAAAAAAACAAACAAACAACAACTGGAGTACAGATCCAAAGAGAAAACTACATATAAATTATGCAGAAGAGGACCAAGCTCGAGATCAAATTATATGAGAGACTGTACTATGTGATGAGTAAGCTTATTTAATAAATCTCATCAGAATACTGAAGATTGAATCTGAAAAGGAAATTAGATTCGTATCTTACCCTACTGTCCAAAATGAAAGTTCAATATTTAAAAATAAGACACCATAGAGGAAAAAGCAGTGCTGTCAGAATTTGCATACTTTGAAGTATGTGGGGGTGGGGTGGGGCAGTGGGAAGTGAAGGAAAGAGCACTTGCTGATTGCCCGTTGAATGAACACGTAGTTCCTTATTAAGACTCACAGCAACCTTAGGAGACAGGTATTACCCTCAACTTTTAGATAAGGAAACAGGCATAAAGAACCGTTTGTCAACTTTTAAAAAAGCACGATGTGAGGGTTGCAAGTGAAGCTTTATTTGGGGCAAAATGAGGACTGCAACCCGGGAGAGAACACTTCAGATAGCTCTGAGAAACTGCCTCAAAGAGGCAGGGGGGATAGGACAGTATAGATGTGATTTTGGTGAAGGGAGAGTACATGCAATCTGCATACATTTTTTGCAGAAGGTTTCTGCTAATCACAAGGAGCAGTTGTCACCCTGAAGGATTTTAGTTCTTTTCTAGATCTGAGTAGATACAAGAATTGGGCTTATAAAAATGATTCCCAAGAATATCTGACTATATGAAGACCTGTTCTGCCAGTTTCCCCCCCCCACCCCCCAAAATCACAGATGCTTCATTCCTGCTCTCCACCTTGAACTCCTTTCAGGGGGGTGTTGAAAGTCAGCAGCACATGATTTAATTCTTGTAGAGGTAGATGACAAGCACCCATGGGAAGTGCCAATTTGTAGCTGACACTTGTTACTCTCTTGAAGTCAAGTGGGGAGCCATCAGAAGGAACTCACTCTGTCTGACTCCATGTCCTGTCTTGCCCAGCTACTGCCCACCAGCCCAAGGTCCCCAAGGCAGATGGGGCTGCCAAGTTCAGTGGCAGGCCAGTCCTAGACATGCCTGGGATGGTAGAAAGTGAAACAAGATAGAGCCAAGGCTGAGGACAAGGCAGCTGCCCTGTGGTACAGAGTCAATGAGTCTGGCCAGGAGATGGGAAGTACCCCCAATTGACATTTATTGAATAAATGAATTTACTTATCTGTTCAATATGTGTATTTATTCATTAGCTCAAAAGAAAACTTGAAGCCTGGGGAAAGGAGATTTATCTAGCTTGTTCTGCTAGGAAGACAAGAACTTCACATTTTTCACCAGTTGCAGTTGAAACATTCCATTTGGGAAACTGGGTCAAGCCACATCACCGTGTGTTCATTCTAAGTTGTGATTCTAGCAACCTGTGTAAAGATGAGAGAAAGGGCCAGCGCTTGCGTTTCCAACAGCAGCAAACGTGCCTCTGATGACACTTCCAATTGCATACATTTGGCGGCTTACAAAGAAGTGTTCACACCCACAGTTAGAGAAACCCGCCTCCAAGGAAGGTCATGTTATTATCCCAGTCTGTGGATGAGGAAATGAAGGCTCTAGGAGGTGCAAGGACCGGCTCAGTGGTTGGCAGCAGAGCAGAAACTGGAATCCCTGGATGTGCACGAACTGATCACCACTATGGCATAGGCTTGGTTACCTTGGTTACCCAGCTTAAAAGGATAATGCTGGAGAATGTCTTGCCTGCTTTCATCTGCCTCTGTCTCCCCTGGGGTGCTCATGTGGATCTGAGGTTCTGGGGGGAGGGTCCCATCTATACATTGCACCTCATCCCCATTCAAAGCCAGTTTGGAAGGAAAAATAAGGAGTGCAGCAGCCTCAACCCTGAAGACTTATGAAGCCCCAGGAACTGATTGCATCCCAGGATCTGGAAGCACAGCCTGGATGCTGGAACCCACCCTGGAGCTGCAGAGAGCTGGCCAGAGAACCTGGGTCAAGTTCAGCCTCAGACCAGGAGTGATGACCTGCATCGATGGGCTGCTGCACAGGTGAGGGAGAACCTGCTATTTATGAATCGCCTCTACATGATAGGTTCACATGTTATCAATAATTCCCACAGCATCTCCTGCTACTCTTCCTATTATTCTTGTGGTGCTGATGATGGAGCAGTACCTTGGAGAGTGACATCCAATGCTGCCTCTTGAAGCTGATTGTTGATAGTCCTGCGTATGTGCAGGAGGGAGGACCATCAGGCAGAACCAAGCTGCAGCCTGGAGCACCAGTCACCATAAAGACCTCGTGAGGACCCAGCACCTGGTACCTCCAGAAACAGGGAACTATGGTCTCCTTGATCCCTGAAGGCTTTCCAAGCATGCCTCTTACTCTTCCTCCCAGGAGCAAAATGGAGCGTCTGATACAAGCAATGAGATTAGAGAAAGAACCTAAGATTGTGCCTACCAGCCTCTGCCAAGTGTTCTCCCCTTTGACCCCCGTGCATGCGAGCACCTGTTTTCCCCCAGTCCACGCCCCCATGCTGCTGACTGTGGCAGGCTCTGTCTTGGTTGGACATGGCTGTAGTTTGAGGTGGGTAAGCCCATGGGCTTCTCTGGTGGTTCAGATGGTAAAGAATCTGCCTGTAGTATAGGAGACCCAGGTTTGACCCCTGGGTCAGGAAGATCCCCTGGAGAAGGAAATGACTACCCACTCTAGTATTCTTACCTGGAGAATCTCATGGACAGAAGGACCTGGTGGGCTACAGTCCATGGGGTTGCAAAGAGTTGGACACAACTGAGTGTTTAATACTAAGCTCAGTTTAAAGTACCGATAAACCAGATTGTGGCTGCAGAGTCAAGATGCTTTACCCAGCTATTTTACCATTCCAAGTTGCTTCATCCAGATATTGATCTGGCTCTATGTTTTAAAAAAATATTTTGACCCCAACACATGGCATATGGGATCTTAGTTCCCCAAACAGGGACCAAACCCATGCTCCCTGCATTGAGATCGTGGAGTCTTAACCACTGCACCACAAGGGAAGTCCCTGATCTGGCTCACTGGTGACTCCTTTGTCATAGGATCCATGGGGGAAAGGGCTGGATTGATTTTCATCTTTGCGGTTAGTGATAAGCCCTGAGATTCTATTGTGGGAAAGTGTGAGGAGGAGAGCAGGAACCAGAGGTGGCACAGAGGCAGACATTCACATCCTGCATTAGTTCGCGCCCCTGAGGTATGGGGTAGCTGCTCCTCTGCTCCCAAACTCCTCACTGTTTCACCAACCGAATCCATGGGAGTCTGATAGTCCCCATCTGAGCTCCATCCACGCATTGTGCTCTGACCCACTTGGTCAGCACCATCACTATATTCAGAATATCCCTACTCAGTTCCTACATTTGTGGCTCACTCCCTGCTGGCAATGTCAAGGTTGAATAATAGAATCTGGAAGGAGTTTCAGAGGTCACCTGGCTCAGCCCTTCTTCTGGAGAAGGACCCATCTGAACTTGGCTTTTGTGTCTTGCAGCTTGGAGCAACCTCTCCTGTAACTCGGCATCTCTGTTTCTTCTAAAATGTGTTTTTTTAGACAAGAAACCTATTTGCCTGATACTTATGTCTGGCACAGGTGCCTTCTGTGCCCTACACACATTTCAGGCAGCCCTCCCCCACTCTCAGGGAACACCAACCCTCTGATCCCTTGGGCCATAGGAGTCAGATGGTATTTTATCATCGGGCAGATAGGCAGAGCACCAAAGATTTGATGCTTTTGAACTGTGGTGTGGGAGAAGATGCTTGAGAGTCTCTGGGAATGCAAGATCAAACCAGTCAATCCTAAAGGAAATCAACCCTGAATATTCACTGGAAGGACTGATTCGGAAGCTGGAGCTTCAATACTTTGGCCACCTGATTCGAAGAGCTGACTCATTGGAAAAGACCCTGATGTTGGGAAAGATTGTGGGCAAGTGGAGAAGGAGATGACAGAGGATGAGATAGTTGGATGGCATCACTAACTCAATGGACATGAGTTTGAGCAAACTGGGAGATAGTGAAGGACAGGAAAGCCTGGCGTGCTGCAGTCCATGGGGTTACAAAGAGTTGGACACAACTTGGTGACTGAACAACAACAACTTATTGTTGAGCAAGCATGTAACAAGCATTGCCAGTTTCTTGGATGCCATAGAAATGGTTTCAAAACTCCTTGAGGCTGAGGCTGTACTCGAGCGTGGCACCCAAGAAAACATGAGCTGTCTGTGCCCAGCAGATGTTTCAGAGGGGACTGCAGGGTGTGCTGGGCACAGAGTTTTGTTTGTTGATCGCCCACGGAGTGTCTTCGATGGGCCAGCCCAGCCCTGAACTTGCTTATTGCCCAAAGATGGAAATAGGCATACAAACAGAAAACCACAATACAGCATGACCCCTGCTAGGCAGGAGGTGTATCAGGGATGCTGAAGGCATGTGGGAGGCAATGGTCAGCAGACCAGCCCTGGGATGAGCTGAGCCCCATAGGATGAGCAGAACAGCCAGTTGTGCAGGGCAGGCAGGGCGAGCGGCAGGGAGCAAGAGCTGGTGAGCTTGTTACCGAGTTGCTGCACGACAGGTCAATGAATTGTAGACGAGGTGTTGAGGCAAGAAATTCAACTTTATTTGGAAAGCCAGCAGACTGAGAAGATGGCAGACTAGTGTCCCCAAAACACCAACTTATTAGGGTCTTGGGGCCAGTGTCATTTATAGAATAGAGATGGGGAGGAGATGAGGAAGTAAAGTAAAAAGTCCGTGAGTCTTGCAAAACAACTCCTTGGCCCACCTTGGGGAGGGGATGTGTTCATTTCTTCTTTTCTGCAGCCACTCACAGGTGGGCAGGGTTACGATGTCTCTCTGGACAGAAAAGCTTGGTGGGCTACAGTCCATGGGGTCACAAAAGAGTCAGACACAATTGAGGGACTAAACAACAACTGGAAGCTGAACAAAGGTTATTTGAGTTTAACAGTCAGGCGGAGGGGCAGGGTTCCCCCTGGCAGGCTGTTGTGTATGCTTACAGTTACAGACAATGACTATAATAACAAAAGCAATGAGAAGCAAAGGTTAAAGTAAAAGAAACAGATCTAACGTGGAGTCAAACTTTGCTCTTTCCTGTTACAGAAGGGCTGATGGGTTGACTGGCTTGACCAGGGTAGCACCTTGGCTGGTGTCTTCAGCGTGCCTGAGCACAGTCAATCCCCAGGAAGCATCTGGAAAGCCCGTCTATCTGGTGTGACCCAGTTCTGGATAAGATGACACTAATAATACCCATTCACTCCTCAAGACTGCGAGGAGTCAGGAGCTAGTGTATGCATGGGGCTCTTTATGCAAATAATCTGTCCTTTGGCGTCACAGACCGGACTGCCAGAGCCTTCCCTCCTTCCTGTCCACTCCCAGGATTCTGGAGTGGTCTGCAGCTGCCAACACACAGCCTTGCCTTCTTCCTCCAGGCATCTGAAAACTTGTACCTGAACACCTCTTACAAACAACTGTCTTCATTGCCAGAATTGTCTTAAAGCGATTCTAGTTCTGAAAATGCTCAAAGTCAATTACTATTTCTCCATAAGAAATGCTAGAAAAAAATAAAGCATTGCATGTTAGGGAGGTGGCTCAGAAGATAGAGGCATGCCAACTAATGACCCTCTGAATTTCTGTAAAATGCAGATGTTGAGCTGGACAAGACCAGCCCAGCCCAGCCATGCTAGGTATTGTGATTCTAGGCAGCCTAAATCAATCAGGGCCTTCTAGTACATAAGTCAGAAATAGTAAAACATGGCTCAAAGTAAGGAGTTGAAAATGGTCATTTTCAAGGTCTTGTGTGTTTATTCAATAAATATGTAGGGATACCCAAGGTCAGGCACTATGCTAGCTGCAGGTGAGGTAATAGGGAGCAAAGGTGCTCCATGGGTCCCCATAAGAATCTAGTGGGAGGGATGCAACTGGGGCAGTAGTTGCACAAGGTAAGGGGTGCATGGAGGGAGAGGAAGGCAGGGTGGTGTCAGAGGGAGGCAGGGAGGTTGAAGGAGGAGGCTGTCCCCATAGTCTGGGCCCCCTCTGCCAGCTGACAACTTCCCACAGGATGTACCAGGCCCATCTCTATCTCCATCTGGAAATCTCTGCAGCACCCAGTGGATGTGGAGCACTCCTCACTCAGTAAGGAGCACCCCATCCTGGGAGGGGATATGCTCCCTATTATGGGCTCCAGGCCAGCAGGAGCATTCCCAGTGTCAGCGCACATTGATGCCTTGACCTGAGCCTGCACTATTTTTAACTGGCTGTCGCCATGGCAGCACAAGAACCGCTGGGAAAGACATGGCCTTTCTGACAGCATTCAAGATGTTCGCTGCCCTCTCCTCTCAGTTAATCCCCTGTGCGCCAGAACCCAGATCATCTATATTAAATCCCCGCCTTCTCCTGGCAGAGCTGGAGCCCAGACACCTCTCTGCGCTTCCTTGTCTGTAAAGTGGGCATTTTAATAAAACAAAAACAAACAGAACACTTCCCTTCGTGGGTGTGTGTTGGGAATCAAGTTAGGTTGTTAATGTGCTGTTAATGTGCTCTTCATGGCCCACATTAGTTTCTGTTGTCCATCTTTCTCTTTTTTAAAAGTTTTATTCTTATTGTCTGAAATTCTCCAGTGATTCCATGTTACGTTTTCTCTTTGGGACTATTAGTTTTCATGGTTTAGATAGAGATCAATAATCAATTAGAAATTGGCATCTTTGGAGAAGAAATATGTTGTGTCCCTGTTTATAGAATGGATGATCTCTGATTAAGAAATGGTGCTCTTTCATTCTCTTTCATGGGTGTGTTCATCAATAGTTTTTGTTTAGTCGCTAAGTCATGTCCAACTCTTTTATGACCCTATGATCTGTAGCCCGCTAGGCTCTTCTGTCCATAGGATTTTCCAGGCAAGAATACTGGAATAAGTTGCTGTTTCCTTCTCCAGGGGATCTGCCCAACCCAGGGATTGAACACGAGTCTCGGGATTGCAGGCAGATTCTTTACCACTGAGCCATCAGGGAAGATCTCATCAAGAGTACACTAAGCGTTATTTTATTCTGTTGTGAATATTCTGACAGTCTCTCCTAGTAGCTTACGTATCAGAGTTTTCTTTCCTCTCCTTTCATGTTTGATCTCTGTCGTGACTTTACTTAAAAGGCCCTGACGTGAGAAAGAATGAGAAGACATGAGAAGACATTCTGTCTGTTGCCCATACCTTAATGACAACACTTAATCCCCTACCCCCCACTTCTGCCCTTCACTTCTGCTTTATGGACTGATGCTTGTTAGCCTTCTACAGGTTTCCCTGTGGCAGGAAGTGATATCTTTCTGGAGAAAGGCTTCCATGGAGGCAGAGGAAGAGATACTGGGAACATGAGGCTGGGATGGAATGGCCACCTGCATGGTGTCATGGAGTGCCAGCTGGCTGGGAAGCCTGAGCTCAGGGCCCTGAGGCTGGGAAGGCTTTTGATCTGGTCTTGGTTCTGCAAACAGCCTAAGAGCCTTTAGTAGAGGGAAGGAGCACATCTGGAGGGCATACATCTTGATTATTCCTTTGGGGACATGTGGGGAAAACTGGAAGGATCTTCTCTTTTAAATTAATTTTATTGGAGTATAGTTGCTTTCCAGTAGTCAGGAATGGTTGTAAGAGTTGGACCATAAAGAAGGCTGAGCCCTGGAGAATTAATGCTTTCAAACTGTCATGCTGGAGAAGACACTTGAGAGTCCCTTGGACTGCAAAGAGATCAAACCAGTCAATCCTAAAGGAAATCAACCCTGAATATTCATTGGAAGGACTGATGCTGAAGCTCCAATACTTTGGCCACCTGATATGAAGAGCCAACTCTTTGGAAAATACCCTGATGTTGGGAAATATTGAGGGCAGAAGGAGAAGGGGGTGTCAGAGGATGAGATGGTTAGACAGCATCAGCAACTCAGTGGACATGAATCTGAGCAAACTCTGGGAGATGGTGAAGGTCAGGGAAGCCAGGTGTGCTGTAGTCCCCGGGGGGTCACAAAGAGCTGGACATGACTTAGCGACCGAATGGCACATTTTGCTTTACGATGCTGTGTTAGTTTCTGCTGCACAGCAAAGTGAATCAGCTATACATATACATACAGCCCCTCTTTTTTCTTCCCATTTAGATCACCACAGAGCACTGGGTAGAGTTCCCTGTGCTATAGGGAACACTAGGTTATCATTGGTTATATATTTTAGATATGTATCAATACTGTATGTATGTCAATCCCAATCTCCCAGTTTATCCCATCTCCTCCCTGAGGGACCTTCTAATGGGAGAGGAAAAGACCCTGTGTTAGAGTTTCCTTAGGTTACAACACTTTGGCTTGAGATAAGAGATAGCAATCCCCAGGGGAAATGCTCTGGACTTTTGCAAAAGCTAAGCAGTAGTTGGAACTTTCAGGAGATATTCTGAGGGTTCTGTGTGGCTGAGGGACTCACTCAGCCATTCATCCTGTGCCCTCTCTCCCTTTCCCCAAGGTTATCCATGAAGGCTGGACTTGAACAATGGAGGTCTGATCTGTGTTGTCATCCTAGTCTCTTCCCCAGGCTTGTTTTTAAAAATCACTTATACTTTTTTCCTATAACACAATAATTGACACTTTATAGGAGATTTAGAAATGTAGAAAAGAACAAAGGAAAAAAAAAAAACCCTCTAATCCAATTGCTCAGAGATAATCATTCTTTGTATCATGGTATCTAGTATTTTATGCATGAATACATATTATACATGCACACATATGTGTATGCACATTTATAACATGTGTTTATTTATGGAAATGCATATTTATGCAATGTGTAATTATTTTTAGAAGAAAGGTGTCATACCATGTTTGAGAGCTTGAACTCTGGAGTCAGGCTGTGAGTGTGTGTGCTCAGTTGCTCAGTCCTGTCTGACTCTTTGGGACCCAATGAACTGTGGCCCACCAGGCTCCTCTGTGCACCATGCACAGGCTCTCCAGGCAAGAATACTGGAGCGGGTAGCCATGCCTTCCTCCAGGGGAATCTTCCTGACCGAAGGGGCGAACTTGTGGTTCCTGGGTCTCCTGCACTGGCAGGCAGGTTCTTTACTGCTGGAGCTAGGCTGCCGAGGTTCTAATCCCGACTCTGTTATGTGCTGCCTGGGTGGTCTTAATGGTAACTTTTCTGTGCCTCAGTTCCTTTATCTGTAAACAGCCAAATTGGTTGATGAAAAATAGTGTATCACTGTTGCCTGAATTTGAAGTTTTTGAGTGAGGGTCCTGTGTGTCCTTGCCACCTCCTTGTCTGGGGCGTTGAACCCCATCCAGTCTGCCTTCTTAGTCTCTGATGATCCACCATCTCTGCTGTCTCTTCAACATCTCCCGCTGTGTTGGCTCCTTTCTACCAATTAATACAATCAATTAAAATGCTGATTTCAATAATACATTCTGTAAAGGGTTTGGAGAAAAAGAAACCCTCTTGTCCTGTTGGTGGGAATGTAAATTGATGCAGCCATTATAGAGAACAATAGGAAGGTTCCTTATTAAAAAAAAAAACAAAACTGAAAATAGAGCTACCATATGACCCAGCAATCCCACTCCTGGGCATATATCCAGAGGAAACTAATTCAAAAAGACAAATGTACCCCAATGTTCACTGCAGCACTGTTTACAATAGGCCAAATATGGAAGCAATCTAAATGTTCAACAGAGGAATGGATAAAAAAGATGTGGTAGACAGAATACTATTCAGCCATAAAAGGATAAAATAATGTCATTTGCAGTGACATGGACAGACCCAGAGATTATCATATTGAGTGAAGTAAATTGGCTAGAGAAAGACAAATATCACATGATATCACTCATACGTGGAATCTAAAATATGATAGAGATGAACTTATTTACAAAACAGAAACAGACTCACAGACATAGAAAATAAACTTATAGTTACCAAAGGGGAAAGTGGGTAGGTAGGAATAAGTTAGAATTTGGGGGATTATTAGCTCAAGGCAATGGCACCCCACTCCAGTACTCTTGCCTGGAAAATCCCATGGATGGAGGAGCCTGGAAGGCTGCAGTCCATGTGGTTGCTGAGGGTCGGACACGACTGAGCGACTTCACTTTCACTTTTCACTCTCGTGCATTGGAGAAGGAAATGGCAACCCACTCCAGTGTTCTTGCCTGGAGAATCCCAGGGACGGGGGAGACTGGTGGGCTGCCGTCTATGGGGTCGCACAGAGTCGGACACGACTGAAGTGACTTAGCAACAGCAACTCTACATAAAATAAGGACCTACTGTATAGCACAGGGAATCATATTCAATACCTTGAATAACCTATAATGGAAAAGAATCTGACAAAGAATATGTATGTATATGTGAATCACTCTGCTGTATACATGAAACTAACACAACATTGTAAATCAACTATACTTTAAAATAAAACAAAATAAAAAAGTATCCATTTTTAAAACATGTTCAAGTCTCTCCCATTTTAAACACACAAGCAAGAAACCTTGCTGAAAGCATGATCTCCTTCCTTTGCTAGCCACACTTCCTAAGGGTTGTCTATATGCATTATCTAACTTCATCTCCCTGTCTCAATCTCAGTCTGTTTGCTCTCCCACCACCCCACTGAGATTGCTTGGGACCTGATTCCCAGTGGCATCCTTGTCGCCTTATTCACAAGGCACTTCTGTCTTCATTCTCCCAGGGCCGCTTGCACTTGGCGCCACTGCCTGCTCCCTCTTTCCCTTGTCCTCTTGGATCACACTCTCTGCTTCCCACTTCTTTCTCATGCTCCCTGGAGCCCCTCCCATCTCGCCTCTGCTCATCCTTTGCTGGTCTTTGTGAGTGTCTCTCCTTGGATGTGCTTTTCCTTAGCCTTCCCTCCTTGTTTTTTCTCCTCTCTGAGACTCTGGCTAAACGCACCCATATTCTTCATTATTTCGTAAATATGGACAATTCTCAACTCTCTGTCTCTTATTTAAATTTGTTTATTTATTTGGCTGTGCCAGGTCTTAGTTGTTGCACAAGGGATCTTTGATCTTTGTTGTAGCACGTGGGATCTAATTCCCTGACCCAGGATGCAAACCCAGACCCTCTGGGAGTGTGGAGCCTTTAGCCATTGGGCCGCCAGGGAAATCCCTTAAATCTCTCTCTTTTTATTCAAGCTGCTCTCCTGAGCCCCTGATCCATATGCCCACCTGGACACTTCCATTAAGACATCCCGCAGTGACTTCTCTGGCAGTCCAGTGGTTAAGACTCTGTGCTTCCAATGCAGGGGCCTGGGTTCAATTCCTGGTCCAGGAATTAAGATCCCACATGTCACAGGACTTGGCCCAGGAAAAACAAAAAACAAAAAGAGACATCCCTTAGAGTCATAAAATCAATGTGTCTCAGATAAAATTAAACATCTTCCCTGGCGATACAGCCCTCCCCTTTGGTTTCTATCTTTGGAAAGGGTCAGACTCATCTCCCTGTTAAAGTGACAGTGACTCATCTTGAAAGAAATCAAAGCAGTGTTACATTAGTGGTTGAATTTTTGGAATAAGAAGATGGAAGCGGGCAGGGACATCCGGACTTTCTGATGTCATGAAAATCACAGGTCCTGTTGTGTTTTGTACTCTTGTCCTGTGCGAGGCAGACTGTGATGCTTGAGAGATCATCAACACTTATAATTACTAAGTGGATGGAAACTCATGGGGCTGAGAGGAATCGCTTTTCACAAAGTTGCTTTAGCTGGAAGAGAAAGCCCATGTGGTCTACCTGCAGCCCAGACAGGAGTCTGTGGTCTTCAGCACATTTCTAGTGGTACAGAGAAGCCACCCCAGACCCTCCCCTCTTCCCAGTTCGATCTCCATGGGGGACCCCTAGGCACAGCCATCAAAGATGCCCCTGTCATGAACTGGGAATTTGGGGCCCAGGTAAAAGGGCATTTGACCTGACATTGTTTTTCTTCACGTTCCAGGTCCCCATCCTTAGGCATCCTTGGAAAGGAGTGGGAGTTCCATGTTGCTTACAGAGGACTGCCTTACATCTGGCTGCGATCCCAGGCCCTGAAGACACAGGAAAGCGTGGGTGGATGTAGTTATCAATACCCTAGGCAGGGAACTGCTCTCTTTAAAAACATAATTTATTACAGAAAAATTCAAGTGTACTAAGAGAGAGAACAAGGCAAAAGAATCTCCATGTGTCCAACTCCCAACTTCAGCTCAATCCTGTCACAGATAAGTCTCCTTCCCTCCAGCACTGCTTTTGTTTGTTGGTTTGGGGTTGCTGCACTATCATTTTTTAATTGTTGCAGTCATTCTTTTTTAAAATTTGCTTTAAAAATTAATTTTGGCCACACTGTTTAGCTTGCAGGATCTTTGTTCCCCCACCAAGGACTGAACTCATGCTTCTTGCAGAGGAAGTGTGGAGACTTAACCACTGGATCACCAGTGGAAGTCTCAGTCATTCTTTTCTTTAAGAAGCTTTTTATTTTTCTTTATTTATTATCTACTTATTTATTTATTGAAGTATAGTTGATTTACAATATTATGTTGGTTTCAGGTCTACAGTACAGTGATCCCACTTTATATATATAAAACTTTTAAGATTCTCTTCCCTTCTAGGTTATTATAAAATATTGAGCAGAGTTTCCTGTGCTATATCAAGATCATTTGAAAGCAGGGTTTCTCAGACTTTTTGGTATCAGGACTCCCTTGCACTTTACAAAAACATGAAGGACCCCCCAAAAGTTTTGGTTTATGTGAGTTACATTTTTGATACTTAGATATTAAAACTGAGAAACTTTAAAATATTTACTTTTTAATATATTTAAACATTATAACACATCTTTCTTGTTAACATAAATGATATGCTTTTTAGTGAAAAATAACTATACATAACTAGTAAGAAGAGTGACATTATTTTAAAGTTTTACAAGTCTCTCCATTGTCTGGTTAACAGAAGATAATTGGATTTTCACTAGCATATAGCTGAGTTCTTGTGTTTGCTTCTGCATTCAATTGCTTGCAATATGTTTTTTGGTTGAGACACAAGAAGGAAATCTGACCTTGCCCAGGTATGCAGTTAGAAAACAAGGGCATATTTTCATAGGCTTTTCAGATATTTGTGGATATTTTTCTTTGATATTATACCTGATAAGCACTGGTTTCTTAAATTTGTTAGTTGCACTGTGGAATTTGAAATTATATCAGTGAGTTTTTTGTAAGTTGGTAACATTAAAACCCATTGTTCTCTCTTGCACTTTGATTTGTTTTTTAACTCAGACATGATTTTTTGTCTCATCATGACTTGAAAGTGAAGTGAAAGTGATAGTCTCTCAGTTGTGTCTGACTCTTTTTGACCCTATGGACTGTAACCTGTCAGGTTCCTCTGTCCATGGGATTCTCCAGGCAAGAATACTGGAGTAAATAGCCATTCCTTTCTCTAGGGGATTGAATCTGGGTCTCCTGCATTGAAGGAGGATTCTTTACTGTCTGAGCCACCAGGGAAGTCCCAGTGGGTTATCATGCCTTAGTTACTTGAAAAATATTAGTTGACTAAGTTATGTAGATTTTTCAAATGTTTAATGACATATTACACAATATCAAAAACTTATATTTGTTAATATCATCACCAATTTCATCTGAATGTCTACATTCTGGCCAGTTGGCAGACATGTTACTTATATTTGAATTTTCACTTGGAAGTTTGTGATTGGCATCAAATTTTGTCCATTCTTTAACTTGAAGTGACACCTGACTGTTCATTTTGGGGACAAAGTCTGCCAGACAGACCCAGAATTGACTGTAATTCATCTGTTAGTCAGTTTTGCAAGTAAACATCAATCTCCACGGAAACAGCAGCTAGTTCAGCTCAAAACTCAAAACCACAAGCATGTTTCCATGAGACAGCTCTCATCCTTTGAGAGGCAGCACAAGTGTTTTATGGATACTTCATATTTTGTCACATGGAATCTTAAAAAGATGTACACTAAGGACTTCCCTGGCAGTCCAGAGGTTAAGACTTCATGCTTTCAAATCAGGGAATGAGGGTTACATCGTTGCTTAAGGAACCAAGATCCCATGTGCTGTGTGGCTTGGCAAAAAAACACAAAAATACACAAAACAAAAAAATATGTACACTAAAAGATCAAGATTTAACAAATTCAACAGCTTTTATTGCTTCATATGGTACATTCTTAAGTGAAATTGGCCTTTTAACAAATGGTCACTATATGGCAGTAAAGAATACAATGACTAGGCCAGTTTGGTGTCTCTCTCTTGGTTTGTGCTTTAGCACTACTTTTGCGTCATCAGTGCAAATCTCAAAGCAATGCAAAAGAAAAATAATATTTTAATATTATTAAAAAAAGCTTGATTCTGCACACCCCTGAATGAGTCTCAGGGATTCCCCTTAAAGGTCTGTAGACCTCACTTTGAGACCTGTTGTTTTTAAGCAAATTCCAGACATCATAACATTTGTTGTTGTTGTTGTTTAGTTGCTAAGTCATGCCTGACTCTTTTGCAGTTCCACAAACTGTAGCCCACCAGGCTCCTTTGTCCATGGGATTTCCTAGGCAAGAATACTGGAGTGGGTTGACATTTCCTTTTCCAGGGGATCTTCCTGACCCAGGGATGGAACCTGTGTCTCCTGCATTGGCAGGCAGATTCTTTACCATTTACCTGTAAATAATTAATATGTATTCCTAACAAACATAGAATTTAAAAAATAACCTCAACACTAATATCACATGTAGCACAGTTAATAACTTGTTCTTAATATCATCTAATATCCAGTCTGTATCCAAATTTTCCTTAATGTCTCAAAATATTTTTTTACAACTGCCTTGTCTGAATCAAGAGGCAAATGATGTCCACACATTGTAGTTTTTGGTATGTCTCTTAAAAATAACTATTTTAGTGTTCCTTTCTGTTTCCATTTTTTATTCCACTTTTTTGGTTGAAGTCATGGGATCATTTGTGCTGTAAAATTTCTAGCATTCTGGATTTGGCTGATAGCATCTGTGCAGCATCATTTAATGTGGCGTTTGGTCTCCCACATTTCAGTAAGCAGCTTAGCTCTAGAGCAGGGTTTCTCAGCCCTACACTGTTGACATTTTGGAGCAGTTCTTGACTGTGGGGAGCTTCCTATGCACAGTTGGGATGGCTATTTAGTAGCACCCCAGGCCTTTCACACTGGACGCAATTAGCATTTCCCCACTCCCAAGCCATGACAACAAAAATCATCTCCAGACACTGTCAAATGTTCCTTGGGTGAGGGTAAATCACCCCCAGTTGAGAACCATTGATGTAGAGGCTCTAGAAGTATGACTAGAGGACAGTTTTTATAATAATAAGAATAAGTCATCTGCAGCTCAGAGTATTATTACATCTTATCAGGAGGCACATAATGTCTGATTGTCCCACTTTTCATGATGTTAAGACTGATCTATGAATTCAGGGCTTGTCAATCTAATCATCAGCTCAAAAGCTCTCCAACTGCCCTCCTAAAAAGGTTAGCATCTGCTCATGACTGCAGCCTTGATCCACTATTTCATTAGAGATAACAAAGTAGTGATTTTTTTCTAATTCAATCACTTGCTTCTGTCTTTACTAGCTGGAATACTTCTTGAAAGATGAATTTTCCCCAATTAACTACTTGTTGTTCAGTTGCTAAGTCCTGTCCAACTCTGCGACCCCATGGACTGCAGCACGCCAGGCCTATTTGTCCTTCACTATCTCCCGGGGTTTGCTCAAACTCATGTCCATTGGGTCAGTGATGCCATTCAACCATCTCATCCTCAATCCCCTTCTCCTCCTGCCCTCAATCTTTCCGAGCATCAGGGTCTTTTTTAATGAGTCAGCTCTTCACATCAGGTGGCCAAAGTATTGGAGCTTCAGCTTCAGCATCAGTCCTTCCAGTGACTATTCAGGGTTGATTTCCTTTAGGACTGACTGACTTGATCCCCTTGCAGTCCAAGGGACTCTCGAGTGTCTTCTCCAGCACCACAGTTAACTACTTGGTTACCCTGAAGTACTGTCCATACAAACTAAAGCAAGAGCTGTGTCTGATTTTTTTCTTTCTTTGATAATATATTTTTGATTATATACACACACACACACACACACACACACACACACACACACATATTTGTCCTTTATCACAGGTTCTTGAGTGATAGGAGTGTTTTTTTGTCCATAACAATCTCTTCTGATCACACTGGAGTTTATACTAATTAGTTGACTTAGGGTGGGCCTCCTTCAAAGTCTCAGGATGGGGCTGATCCCCAGAAAGACCAAGTGATTAGAAGTGGGAACTTTCAGCCCTGCCCTCCAACCTGAGGGGCTGGAGAGTGAGCTCTATAAAAGCCTTCAAACAATGAGATTCAAAGCGTTTCTGGGTTGGTGAACACACAGAAGTGCTGGGAGGTGGGGCATGGATGCCCCCTGCCCTCTCCCATACCTTACCTCTTCCACTTGGCTCTTCCTGAGCTGCATCTTTTACAACAAACATAAAGAAAGTTGGTTCCAGAGTTTGGTGAGTCATTCTGGCCAATTATCAAACGTGAGAAGAACTTTCTGGCAAACTCCCCATTTTCCACTGATTGGTCAGAAGTCCCGGTGGCGATGGACTGGTAACAAGCATCTGAAATTGTGGTGTCATCTTCTGAGACTGAGCCCCAAAACTGTAAAGTCTATGCTGACTCTGGGAGTGAGCATCAGAACGGAATGTGATCTTCTGACATCCAGTTGGTGTCTGGAGAATCAGAGAATGAATTGCTAATACTGGGGAAAATAACCCACAATGTGCATTCATTCTTTTCATTCTTTCTTCTTCTTCTGTTCAGTTGCTAAGTTGTGTTCGACTCTTTGTGACCCCATGGACTGCAGCATATCAGGCTTCCCTGCCCTTCACTATCTCCCGGGGTTTGGTCAAACTCATGTCTGTTGAGTTGGTGATGCTATGTAACCACTTCATCCTCTGCTGCCCCCTTCTCCTTTTGTCTTCAGTCTTTCCCAGCATCAGGGTTTCTTCTAATGAGTTGGTTCTTCGCATCAGGTGGCTAAAGTATTGGAGAGTTTTAGGATCAATTCTTCCAATGAATATTCAGAGTTGATGTCCTCTAGGATTGACTGGTTTGACCTCCTAATATCTAGCTAAATAAAAATGCATATATCCTCTGACTCAGAAATAATTTCACTCCTAAATATACACTTTATATTATTGTACATTTAAATGAAATATATCAAAGGTCATTATGTATTTTAACACAGATTGTAATAGCAAAAGATTGGAAACAAAAACTTAAATGTTTATCAACAAAGGAATTGCTAAAAATAATATTGCATATGTTACATGTATTCAAACAAGGGAAAGCTATGAAAATTATGCAACCATATGAAGAATGACAATGTTCTTTCCTTTAATAAGAAAATAAATTATATATTAAATATAATATTAATATATGAAAATATTACAAGACATCTGGTTAAGTGAAAAAGACATGGTAGAAAATTGTGTGCATATCATGCTAAAATTTTATGGGGGAGAAAAAGAAAACATAAAAGTATAGGGACTTCCCTGGTGGTCCAGTAGTTAAGATTCTGTGCTTCCACTGCAGCGAGCATGGGTTGGATCCTTGGTTGGAGAAACTAAGATTCCATATGCTATGTGATGCAGCCAGGAAAAAAAAAAAGTGTAGATGGCTTCTGGAAGGATATATGAACAACTTGTAAAACAGGATGGATTTGGGGAGAAGGATTTGGGCAGCTAGGAGGAGGAAAGGGGAATATACTTAATTTGTATTCTATACCCTCTTGTAATTTCTTTACATTTATAATAAAGCATTACTTCTTTTAAATTTAGATTTTCTAAGAATATTTCATGACATGGGGAAGCATTTTTCTCAACACCATCCCTGATTCTTCCACTTGAATAGCTCAGAACAATCCAAAACTCAACATGTCAAAATCTACACTCCAGATTCTGCCCAGAATCTGCTACAGCCACTGTCTGCCTCACGTCAGTTGACGGCAACTCTATTCCTGAAGCTGTTCAGGCTGGAAGTCACCGATTTATCTATGGCTTCTCTCTCTCTCATTCTGCATCAGATTCTGGCCACACTGATTTCTTGCTAGTTCTAGGAAATGCCAAGTGCAATCCAGTCTTTGGGCTGTTGTCCTGGCTGTGCTGCCCGCCCTGGAACGGTCCTCCCTGAAACTTGCATGCTTCACCCCATCTCTTTGCTCAAGTCTGTGTCCATAAATCCATAAATGTGTGTTCCTCCCTGAGAAGGAACTAGATCTCTACCCAGCACTCCTGACCCCCTTTGCATAAAAAAAAATTACATGGGGAAATCCCTGGTGGTCTAGTACTTAGGACTCTGTGCTTTTACTGCTGAGGGACCGAGTTCCAACTTTGATTGAGGAACTAAGATCCTGCCAAGCACGTGGTGTGGCCAAAAAATTTTTAAAAGCTGGTTTTAAGACAAAAAAATACAGGGTATCCATGACTTTTTAGCATAATGTCAAACTTCCTTTTTATATTTGTTGTCTATCTCTTCCTACCTGACTAAGCTTCTTGAGGGCATTAACTTTGGCTCATTTTGTTCATTGATGTTGCCTTCATGACAATGTCTAGCATATAATAAGCCCACAATACTCTTTGGCTGAATGAATGAATTTATTAATCTAAAGTTTACAGAGCACAATATAAATTGCACCTATAGTATAATAAGAGTTTTGTAACAAAAATATATTTAAAATATTTAAAGTTTTTTTAAAAGATGTTGCATTGTGGATATTTGCATATTTTGCAGGATATTTTCCTCTTTTTGCCCATGAAAGACTATTCTGTCATTGATCACTCAGCTTCTTCTCCTTCTCCAACTTCTCAGGGAAAGAATGCATCTGCTTAGTTCAGATTTTTCCAGGAAGAACTGGGAAATGGGCAAAAAGAAAAGATGAACTGAAGGAAGTAAAACAAGTCTAATTAATTTAACACTGTGGGGACTTCCTTGGTGGTCCAGTGGTTAAGACTTCACCTTCCAATGCAGGGGGTGTGGGTTCGACCCCTGATCAGGGAGCTACGATCTCACATGTCCATGGTCAAAACCCCAAAATGGAAAATAGTAGCAATACTGTAACAAATTCAATAAAGACTTTAAAAATGGTCCACATCAAAAAAAATCTTTTAAAAAATTAATATTGAGAATGGAAGCAGAGTCCCTGAGAGGAAGAAGAGAAACTTGAAAAAGGTGAGGAAGAGAAAGAGGGAAGAGAAACACCTTGACTTTGGGCTTTACGAGAGACTTTTGGTGGTAGTTTGGTGGTAGTTTTGGTGGAGAGATTTTCATGGTAGAAATTTTGGGGAAGTTGCAGGGAGTGGAAGGTGATGAGAGGATAGGAATGGGAAAGAAAATTTTAAGAAGTCTTTTTTACTGATTATGAATGAGATTCCCCTTTGATTTTCTTTAAGAATCTCTGGTGAAGTTCTTAATGGCTTTTGATTACTCGCTGGACTGGACCAAATGAATTCTTGGTATTTTTAGGAAGAACAAAATGTATGGCAATATTACAAATGGCTTGTTCAGGGTGATGAGTTTCTGTGTTATTTTAATTGCTTTCTTTTTTAAATTTAAATTTTATTTTCACTGTTGGCTATACCATGCGGCATGCAGGATGGTACTTCCTCGATCAGGGATGGAACCCTTGTATTGGGAGCACAGTCTTAACCACTGTGGACCTCCAGGGAAGTCCACCAATTGTCTCCTTTATAGGTGTCTGTACTTTTCACATTTTTCTCCATTATGAATGCATTCCTTTTATAGTAAGGAAGGACATGCTTTAACATTTTCCTTTACCCTTCACCCTTCAAAGCATCTCCCTGAAGCAGTCAGTAGCTGCCTGAGGCACCTGTCCTTTGCCTGCCTATTTTAGGCAGCCTCCTGGACCAGGAAAGTGAGCCTGGAGTGCTGCAGCCCAGGTCTTCTGACCACTGCTCGGGATCTCTTCCCTCAGACTCTCACTCTGGCTGGCTCTGCTCTGTGCTCACCTCAACTCCCAGCTTCCTCAGCAGCTGGCTGCTTGGGGTGGGGTCCCTTGTTTCACCTCGGCCCTTTGGACTGGAAACCAAAGTTGATCTACCTTGGTGCGTGCGTGCTAAGACGCTTCAGTGGTGTCGAACTCTTCGCGACCCTGTGGTCTATAGCCTGCCAGGCTTCTCTGTCCATCCAAGGCAGGAATACTCGAGTGGGTTGCCATGCTCTCCTCCAGGGTATCTTCCCGACCCAGAGATCAGACTCATGTCTCTTATGTCTCCTGCATTTTCAGGCAGGTTCTTTACCACCAGCACCACCTGGGAAGCCCAGTCTACCTTCATCTCCCCCTAAAGTGGGGGTTTGGTGAATAGCTATACCCATCTGACTCTTGTACATGAAATCTTTATTTTTTTTAATTTAATCTTTTCCATGTATGTGTGTTTATTGACTTCTGTAGAGAGCTTTTTCTACAATACACAATCACTTTAAAAATATTATTCCTTATGGTTAAACACCCAGAAGATTTTTGTTTCATATGAACTGGAAAACAAAACAAAACCTCAATGTTACTGGGCATTATTACCATGCTTTCAAATCTTTACTCTTACTTAGTACTAAATAACTCATAACTAATCCCTTTGTGGAAAAGAGCAAGTTTTGAAATGCTTACTTAAATTTTGTTGAGAAGATTGTTTTTATGTTATGGAAATATATTTTTATTCAGTGATTGGTTGGTTCAAGCTAAAATTTAATATTTCTGCTGTATAGAGACAGATGACTATCATGAATATAACATTGACAAGGGTCTTGATAACAGACTATAAGTCAGGATAGTTTGAATTTTATTTTTTATTGTTCTAAATATAATTTTATTTATTTATTTATGACTATGCTGGGTCTTCATTGCTGCATTAAGGCTTTCTCTAGTTTCAGCAGTTGGGGGGTTACTCTCTAGCTGTGGTGTGAGGGCTTCTCAGTGTGGTGTCTTCTCTTGTTACGGAGCCCAGGCTCTGGAGCACAAGCTCATTAGTTGCGGTGCATGGGCTTGGTTGCCTGGTGGCATGTGGGATCTTCCTGGACCAGAGATTGAAACCGTGTCCCCTGCATTGGCAGGTGGATTCTCAACCACTGGACCACCAGGGAAGACCTGTCCTATGTATAATTTCAAATTTTATAAAATTTCATCATGATACCCAGCAGGGGTTACTGCTCCAGATCCTAAGAGTGGTGGCTTTGGGCTGCTATCCAGGGTCACCAGTTGTTCTGTTTGCCTAGGACTGAGTGGGTTCTTGGGACGTTGGTGTTTTTAGGGCTGAAACCAGGCAAGTCCTGGACAAATCAGGATAAGCTGGTCACTCCTGTCATCACAGGCACCAATAAGCTTTATGGCCACTGTCTTAGTCAAATTTTGAGTTTAGCCATGTCCTCCCTCTGACATAAGTATGTTCTATCCATAACAGGTGATGAGCACACCCACTTCTCTCCTCAGTCATTGCAGGAATCAGATTAAAATGCAGGAACTCTCCTCCACATCTGATGCTCTAAAGGGACTGACAAAGATATCAGAGCAGGTAGTGCCCACACCACCAGCAGAGAAACACAGCCCAAAGGAAACATGATAGAGGAGATCCAAAGGGTCTTCTGCTTAAATATGGTTCCTGGTACAAACCATACAGTGCTATCCTAGGGGTCTGCAAATGACAGCGGTATCTCCACAAACAGGTCAGCTCCACGCTCCCAGTTCTGGGAAATTTGCATATCAAGAATCTCCTTTGAGAGATGAAAAGGGTTTTTAGACAAAATTATTTTAAAAACACAAGGCTCTCACAGGACCCAAAAGCACAAGCTCACAGCTTCTAACTAGGTTAGCTAAACAAGGACACTCCTTGGAGGGAACTGCTAGCACAGACTCTATTTTGGGCATTTCAGAGGAACACTGGTGATCATGACTTATACTGGATAGAGTGGCTATTTGGGGACATTTATTTTTGCTAAAATATTTGCTTGAGTGTTTTTATAAAGTACTTCAAATCTGAAAAGATAAAAACAATTTCCATAGGAGCCTTTAGAAGAGGGTGGGAAAGAAGACAGTGATCATGATACTGTAGCATTTATGTTGCCACGACACTTTCTGATATATTCAATACCATCTCTTTAGAGAGAAGTTATAAAAGAACTGAGGCAGAGATAACAGCACGCATTTGGTGTGAAACAAACATTGTGAGCTGGTTGCCCCTGCTGGTTTCCCTACAACTTTCATTTCCCCAAAAGGACAGGATAATAACTAAAGAAGTTTCATGGGGGCAATGACTCTTTCTATAGGGAGGAACAGAGAACTTCCAGATGTTCAAGCTGAATTTAGAAAAGGCAGAGGAACCAGAGATCAAATAGCCAACATCCGTTGGGTCATTGAAAAAGCAAGAGAGTTCCAGAAAAACATCTACTTCTGCTTTACTGAACATGCCAAAGCCTTTGACTGTGTGGATCACAACAAACTGTGGAAAATTATTAGAGATGGGAATACCAGACCACCTTGCCTGTCTCCTGAGAAATCTGTATGCAGGTCAAGAAGCAACAGTTAGAACCGGACATGGAACAACGGACTGGTTCAAATTGGGAAAGGAGTATGTCAAGGCTGTATATAGTCACCCTGCTTATTTAACTTACATGCAGAGTACATCATGTGAAACGCCAGGCTGGATGAAGCACAAGCTGGAATCAAGATCGCTGGAAGAAATATTAATAACCTCAGATATACAGATGACACCACCCTTCTTGCAGAAAGTGAAGAGGAACTGAAGAGCCTCTTGATAAAAGTGAAAGAAGAGAGTGAAAAAGCTGGCTTAAAACTCAACATTCAAAAAACTAAAATCACGGCATCCAGTCACATCATTTCATGGCAAATAGATGTGGAAACCATGGAAACAGTGACAGACTTTATTTTCTTGGGCTCCAAAATCACTTCAGATGGTGAGTGCAGCCATAAAATTAAAAGATTCTTGCTCCTTGGAAGAAAAGCTATGGCTAACCCCGACAGCATATTAAAAAGCAGAGACATTACTTTGCTGACAAAGGTCTGTCTAGTTAAAGCTATGGTTTTTCCAGTGGTCATGTATGGACATGAGAGTTGGACCATAAAGAAATCTAAGTGCTAAAGAACTGATGCTTTTGAACTGTGGTGTTGGAGAAGACTCTTGAGAGTCCCTTGGACTGCAAAGAGATCAAACCTGTCAATCCTGAAGGAAATCAACCTTGGATATTCACTGGAAGGACTGATGGTGAAGCTGAAGCTCCAATACTTTGGCCAACTGACTCAATGGAAAAGACCCTGATGCTGGGAAAGATTGAAGGCAGAAGGAGAAAGGGACAACAGAGGATGAGATGGTTGGATGGCATCACTGGCTCAATGGACATGAGTTTGAGCAAGCTCTGGGAGTTGGTGATAGACAAGGAATCCTGGCGTGCTGCAATCCATGGGGTCACAAAGAGTCAGGCACGACTGAGCTACTGAACTAAACTGAACTGACTGGGAGGAAAAGGGTGTTTGGGAATTGTGGATGCATTCAGGTTTGCAGGCAGCTTGCTGGGGGCAGGTTCCAGTCACCCTAACCATTGTCACTGTGCCACCCCTGGGTGCAGTCACTTTCACCCCTGCTTCTCAGAAACAGTAGGTCTCAGCATCATTGGGCATCGACAGGGACATCCTGATTAGGGAGTCTGGGACAAAATAAGGTACATCTGAGAGCCTTGGCCCTGCCTCCACATTACTATCTTTTGGAGATTTTCCAAAATCATCCATGCATGGGATCTCCTCCATTCAAGGAGAATCAGCTTTTTTTTTTTTTTTTTTTAAATATATCAAGTAATTTCTAATGGACTGTCTGCATCAGAATAGCTGCTGAAATTCAATGATATTCAAACTTTGATGAAATAATCACAAGATAGGTAGGTGGACAGATAGATTGAATGAGAAATAGTTGGATAGATAGGAGATGAAAGAGGGAGAGAGAGAAATAAATAGATAACCCATGTGAAAAATAGATGAACAATAGTGATTATCTGTGAAGTGAAGTTGCTCAGTCGTGTCCGACTCTTTGTGACCCCATGGGCAGTAGCCTGCACCAGGCTCCTCCGTCCATGGGATTTTCTAGGCAAGAGTACTGGAGTGGGTTGCCATTTCCTTCTCCAGGGAATCTTCCCGACCCAAGGATCGAACCCAGGTCTCCCGCGTTGTAGACAGATGCTTTACCATCTGAGCCACTGGGGAAGTCCTGTGATTATCTGTGGATCAGGAAATTATGAACAATTTTATTTACTTTATGCCTATTTTCTAATCAACTCTGAATCACCGGCACCAACAGAAAAGTGACTAGAAGATATAATCAGTAATTATACAGAAAGATAGGCAATAAACATTAAAAAACTCAACCTGACTGTGGGACTTCCCTGGCGGTCCAATGGTTAAGACTCTGTACTTCCAGTGCAGGGGTTTGATCCCTGGTTGAGGAAAATCTCAGATGCCACATGGCATGGCCAAAAAAAAAAAAAAAAAATCAACCTGACTAGTAATACAAAAAAAATACAAATTGAAACAATGACCTGATACATTTTTAAAAGATCATATTGGTGCATTTCTTTAATAATGAGGTCCAGTGTGGTTGAGGATGCATTTTGTAATGAGCAAGGGGTAATGAAAACTGGTACAATCTTTCTGGAAGACACATTTAAAATCTGTATCAAAAACATTAAAATTTTGCATACTGTTTTGTCTAAAACCTCAAATATTTTGCTCTAAGGAAATAATTCTGAAATCTGAAAAAGACTAACTAAAAGATCTTCCTTGCAATGTTATTTACAATAGAGAAAAACTACGTAAAACCTTCACATCCTTAGCAGAATTGTGTAAAGAAATTATGGTTCATGTCTGCACTAAAATACAATGTAACCATTGACAATGAGGTAGAAAAATAGCATGCAATTATGTGAAGATAAGCTCTCAGAGTTTTTTTATGTATAGCTTTATAGCCTGAATTTTGAAGAAGAAAAGAAAGGACACAGTATAAATACAATATACTCAATTGTTGAACTCTCATTTTGTAAAATTATACTTATATTACATATTTAAATGTATATGGCCTCTTTTTCCTGCTCACCTGCATTTTGCGAGTTTTCAGTGACAAACACTGTGGTAGCCACATTATGCGTTTCCTATTTATTTTCTTAGTAACAGAATTCTATTTTCACTGCGGTAGCATTAAACCAAACCAAGGAAAGGAGTCATTTCTTGCTGTAATACAAACCATAACAATCTTGCTTTCTGTATCCCCAACATCTCTTGCATATGACTGATATCTTCTAAAATTTATTTTAATTTATTTTTATTTTTGACTGAGCTGGGTCTTTGTTGCTGTGCGAGGGCTTTCTCTAGTTGTAACAAGTGGGGGCAATTCTCTAGTTTCGGTGCATGGGCTTTTCATTGCCGTGGTTTCTCCTGCTGTGGGGCATGGGTTCTACAGTGTGTGGGCTCAGTAGTTGTGGCATACGGACTTGGTTGCCCCACAGCATGTGGGATCTTTCTGGACCAGGGACTGAACCCATTTCCCTTGCATCAGCAGGTGGATTCCCAACCACAGGGAATTCCTACATATGACTGATTTCTAACGCAAAGTATCAAGGCGAAGTCAGCTGTGAGATGTACTACTGGGGAAGGTGTGTTCTTCTGATAAAAGGGACGCTTGTGTCCGGCTCTACGACATTGCAGTTTTCCTGTCTGGAATGTGCATGTTCTGGAGCTATATAATGAGCAAGGGATAATGAACACTGGTACAATCTTTCTGGAGGACACATTTAAAATCTGTGTTAAATTTCTTTTCTTTCTCAAAATTCAGGCTCTAAAGCTATTGATTTAAATTATGTATTTTTTCCTGTCTGGAATGTAAATGTCCTGTCTGGAGCTGCCAGCAGCCTTCTAGTGCACTGCTGGTCCTGAGAGTTTTGAGCCTCTGAACCAACAGTAGCAACTGCCCATCTTCAGACATTCTGTTATATAAGAAAACAAGTCCCTCTGTTTAGATGGAGCTTTCTATTACTTGCATCAAAAAGCATCTCTTGCTGATTTAAGGGTGCCATAAAAACACTTGAAACAATTTTTTTTTTTTAGAATTAAGAGGTGTAACAAAAGGACTAGGAGAACAAGTCTGTATCTTATCTAGAATATACCTGCAACACATTTGTAATGTAATGTATTTTATGTGTACATTATATTTGTGTACATGTGTTACAATTTACTATAACACAACCCAGTAAAAGCTATTTCAAATTTTATAACAGTCTAGAACACATCCAGTCTGCCAGTACTGGTCTCCTAAGACCTGGTAGTCCCGGTGTTAATTTGCTGTAAGATCTTGGGAAAGCACCTCATCATTCTATAACTCAGATTCCCAAATGGTATAAGACACTGAATCAAATGATTCTTAAGGCTCCTTGCTAAGAGCTTCAGCTAAAGAGCTCTGTGCTTATCTCTGATTCTGTTATTCTCTTCCCTGTGGACAATGACTTAACCAAAAAGATACTCTGTGTAGGGAAACTGCTCAAGAATGGGAAATAAATACTATTGTTCCTTGGCTTAAAAAGAGAGGCATACTCATGGATATAGAGACCAGACTGGTGGTTACCAGAGGCAGGGAGGTCATCGGGGTGGGTGAAATGGGAGAAGGGGGTTAAAGAGTCCAAACTCCCAGCTATAAAATAAATAAGTCCTGGAGGTGTAATGTACAGCATGGAAATCATAGTTAATAATACTAGGGACTTCCCTGGTGGCCCAGGGGCTAAGGCTCCTTGCTCCCAATACAGGGGATCTGGGTTCAGTCCCTGGTCAGGGAACTAGATCCCACATGCTACATCTAAGAGTTGGCATGCTGGAACTAAAAAAATAAAAAATGAAAAAAAAGAAAGAAAAAGATCCCATATGCTGCCAAGAGATCTTAGTTGGGCACCCTGAGTGCCCCCAACTAAGATCCTGGTGCAGGCAAATAAATAATTTAAATAATACCAATACCATGCTGTGTACTTGAAAGCTGCTAAGAAAGTAAATCTTAAAAGTTTTCACCACATATACAGAAAATTTTGTAACTATGTATGGTGATGATGTTAACCAGATTCATTATGGTGATTATTTCACAATTTAAACAACTATTGAACCATTATGTTATAAACTTGAAACTAATATAATGCTATATGTCAATTATATCTCAGTAAAAAACAAACAACAACAAACACAGAGGGCATAGGGAGCCAAGGCACCAAGGATCACTTTATAATTTTCTTTGTGGTGTCAGAATACCATCTAATGTGATTTTCTTCTGTTAAGAACAGAGTGAACTCTCCCCACATCTCCCAACCAAGTCAAAATCCTAGAACACATTCTTTCTAACACCTTTCTACTGAGATGCTCCATGCTTCCCCATGGTGTGCATGGCCCCTTGCTGCACAAGTAATAAATCCAACATATTCAACTACAGGTGTGTTCCTGGAGGACTTTGACTAGAGGACATTGACAATAGTAAGCATTCAAAAATGTTTGTTGCTACTATTAGCAATGATTATTTTTTAAAATAATTATTGTTGCTATTAAACAAGTGGCTCCAACATAAAAGATGCATCTCTGGGGAAGCAGCTGATATTCTACCCAGAAGGCAGATTTGGGATAGGTTGCAAAAGGCTTTTGTCTCATATTCTCTTGTATGAAACAGCAGCAGCTGAAACACACACACACACACACACACACACACACACACAAATGCTGACAAATCTTAATCTTCAGAAAGTTCCTCCACAAAGGGAGAAAACATGTCTTTCTTGATCACAGCTGAATCTCTAGCAATAAAGGAACGCAGATCACATCACATAGCCCCAGTTCAGGAAGCTTTTTCTGAATGAATGAATTTGAGCATACTGGGAGACTTTAACAGTTTAATTTAAACATTAACAGATCAGGTACACAAATGTGGTGAAGACATATATACTTACACCCTACCAGAAGCTGCACTAAACATTTAACATGGATTAACTCACTTCAGTTGTGTCTAACTCTGTGCAACCCCATAGACGGCAGCCTACCAGGCTCCCCCGTCCCTGGGATTCTCCAGGCAAGAACACTGGAATGGGTTGCCATTTCCTTCTCCAATGCACGAAAGTGAAAAGTGAAAGTGAAGTCGCTCAGTCGTGTCCGACTCCCAGCGACCCCATGGACTGCAGCCTACCAGGCTCCTCTGTCCATGGGATTTTCCAGGCAAGAGTACTGGAGTGGGGTGCCATTGCCTTCTCCATATGACCAACCTAGACAGCATATTAAGAAGCAGAGATATTACTTTGCCAACAAAGCTCTGTCTAGTCAAACTATGATTTTTCCAGTAGTCATGTATGGATATGAGAGTTGGACTATAAAGAAAGCTGAACACTGAAGAATTGATGCTTTTGAACTGTGGTGTTGGAGAAGACCCTTGAGAGTCCCTTGGACTGCAAGGAGACCCAACCAGTCCATCCTAAAGGAAATCAGTCCTGAATATTCATTTGAAGGACTGATGCTGAAGCTGAAGCTCCAATATTTTGGCCACCTGATGCAAAGAGCTGACTCTTTTGAAAAGACCCTGATGCTGGGAAAGACTGAAGGTGGGAGGAGAAAGGGACAGCAGAGGATGAGATGGTTGGATGGGATCACAAACTCAATGGATATGAGTTTGAGTAAACTCCAGGAGTAGGTGATGGACAGGGAGGCCTGGCGTGCTGCAGTCCATGGGGTCGAAAAGAGTTGGACACGACTGAGCAACTGAACTGAACTGAACGTGTGTTGTTTGTATCAAAAAACACGGAAAGTAGATTATTTTCTCCATTGAGGAAAAATGCTCTTTGAGTATTTTTAAATTGGTCATTTAATAAGCCACAAAGTGGAAATTACATAGATCCTACAATTTGACCACAGCAGAATAATATTCGCTAAAGACACCAAGAATAATAGGGGGAAAGCAGGGATGAAATATCAGGAATGAAAAAAGGAATATCTGTACAGATTCAGGGACTTTCCTGGTAGTCCAGTTGTTACGACTTTGCCTTCCAATGCAGGGGGTGCAGGCTTGAACCCTGGTTGGGGATAAGATCCCACATGCCTTGAGGCCAAAACACCAAAACATAAAACCAAAGCAATATTGTAACAAATTCAATAGGGACTTCAAAAATGGTCCACATCAAAATAATTTTTAATCAAAAATAAATAAATGTTGATACTTTAAAGAAGAACAGATTCAGAGGAGATGACAAATTCTGAGGTTATCTATTAGTTCATGCCAATAAATTTGAAAATGTAAATGAGATGGACTTTTTTAAGCAAATATAAATCACCCAAAATTGACTCAAGAGGAATGAGAAAATGAATACTCTATTACTTACCAATAAGTTTGGAAAGAATAATTAAAGATCTACCCTTCCAATCCATCAAGCCCAGCTTGATTTATAGATGCATTCTTTAAATCAGCAATGAGCAGATAGATATAATTTAAAAACACCAATGTGTAGGAAAAACCAGTATGCTTTCAAAATCATCCTAGAAAGTTAGCATAAATTAGTGTCAAATCTGATGAGAACCCCACCATTGCCTGAAAAGGAAAAAAATAATTTTATTTATCAGTATAGATGCCCCATAAAAGCCCTAAGAAAAATTAGTAATTTTAATTCAACTGTATTTTTATAAAAGAACATATATCGACCAGATAAATTTGTTGGGGAAATATATGCATGGTATAATTAAGGATGGCATTTTGAATCAGTAAGCAGAGGATGGACTAATCAGGTTTGGTGTTAGGACAGTTGACTTCCAGCCTTCATCAAATCCTTGCCCTACCCTATATATAGGTACAATTTCCAGATGAAGAGATAACCTAAGGAACAACATCATCATCATCAACAACAACAATAACAGCAAAGTTCTAAGCTGCTAGAACTCTTAAGTAATTCCTCTTGTGATTCTGGGTCTCCTTAAGCTAGACAGGACATCTAGAAGCCATGAAAGATAAGACTTACAGATTTGAGGTCACACAATCTTGAAATGGCTTTGCAGACAACCCAGCCAAATATTATTCAGTGCTTAACAAGTAATGGGTGCCACATGAAAACATTTCCAGTAGTAACACCATGAAAATACTAAGTGATAAAGGCAAATGACAGAATAGTTATATTTTTGAGATCAATAAAATTGATAACCCTTTGGCAAGTTTGATTAAAAAAAAACTGGTTATGGGAGGGAGAAGACACACACAAGCAATATTAAGAATGAAAAGGGAGTATAGTTTCAGAGAAAAGCAAACACTATAAGGTAATACTAGTTGTAACTTCGTGCCTGTGAACTTGAAATTGAAAATGAGATGGACAATTTTCTAGGAAAATGTAAACGACTAAAACTGACTCAAGAAGATGTGGGACTTTTTTTTTTTTAAAGGAAAAATAGAACTCTGGATGTATTAATAGATATAAGTCCACAGATTAATATAGATAGATAGATGATGGATAGATATAGATAAATGATAGACAAATAGATGATACATATCAATAGGTTTGTGGTTTAAAAATGCAGGTTACCTCTGGGAAATGGGACTAACAGAGGCAAGGCTAGGTGGAGGCGGGCAGCTGCTTTCTAAATACAAACCGTGTGCTTTGAATCCTGTAAAAGTCACGAATTACTTTTGTGATAAAGGAAGCAAAAATTGTTGGTGAGTGGCTCTCCGGGAAGTCCCAGGAACAAGCCAGAGGTGGGCTAAAGGATGGAGCTGGAATGGAATCCAACCGCTCCTCTGTGATAATCAGATTCTCCCCAGTCTCACCGTCACACCTGCCCCCGCCCCCCCCCCCCACCCTCCTTCCCACTCTGTGGACAGACATCCTGAGATTGGAAGGCGTTGATGAAACAAGGCAGAGCCGCGGAAAGAGGAAAGAAGAGTTCAAATCCCTCCTCCAGTCTGGGGTTTGCAGTGTCAGACTTTGGGGAGAGTACCTTCACTTTCTCCACATCCAAGGGTCGTCGCGCCCCATCCGCACCCATCACCCTCTGGGGTTCCTAGAGACTCAAGCTAAATTGTTGAGCGAGTCTAATCCCGCAAGAGCTGGCGATGAGGGGGTGGGGTGGACGGCGCCTCCGCCCGAGGCTGCAGGTAGGAGCATCCCCGCCCCCGCTGCCCCCTCCTTCTCCCTGCCTCCCTAACACACACACCCACACAAGCCGCGCGCCTCCCGGCTAGAGAGATGCTCTGAGGAGCCAGCGGGCAGCGGCTCCTCCTTAGCCAGCCGAACCGAAGAAGCAGCTGAAGGGCTGGGGTTGCGCCGGAGACCTAAGCCAGAACTGGGGACAATTCTTATCTTTCTTTCACGCTTCTTTCTTTCGCTCAAAAAACAAACAAACCAAAAACTCCCCTGTTCCCACTGCAACTTGGAGGAGCATGGAGTGATTGGAAGGAACTGACGCAGAAGCTTTATTTATAAACCCTAAAGAAGTTCTGGGCAAGTCACTCCACGGGACCCGCGAGGCCCCAGGTAACCCCAGCTCCAGGCGCCGGCTTAGTATGGCGAGCCAGCCCATAGCCTCAGGCAGGGGTGCGGGGCGCTCCCTGACTTTGCTTCTGGAGCAATGACACTCCCCGTGGCCCGGACCCAGGTGGCCTCGCTTGGTGAGCGTCCCCACCAGGTAAGCGCACCCCGGGGGTCTCCACTGGTCACCTGAATGGGACCTTCAGCTCCTAAGAAGTAAGTCCACACAGTTTAGCCACAGGCATGAGTGGGAGGTTTGTAAGAAAGAGTCTGTTTTTATCACAGGAAATTGTGGGAGATAGGAGTGGAAGATGGTTTTAAATATTTTATTTTTGTATTGACGCGTGGGGATGAGATGCGTAGGGGGATGAATTTTTGTCGGAAATGCTTGTGGTTCGGGCCTGGAGATAGGCGCCTGAATTTGTGCATGGACTGAAGGGGGAGCGAAGCCCTCAGATTTTGCAGAAACCTGTGATGAACGGGAGGTGAGAGGTGATGATCCTGAAAATGTGCCAGATATTGTGTAGAGTATGAATCTAAGCATGTAAGAGAAATGATGGGAGAATCACTTACCGCCCTGGCTTCACCTGACCCCCACACTCGGTCATCTCCACGAAGATGCTCACATGTACTGGCGACAATGGACACCCGCGCTCACTGCCTGCGCGCCCCGAGCCCGCGGCGTTCAGCACCTCGGACAGAGCCCGCGGGGGCAGCGCGCGGCGCCCGGAGAACACCCGGCATCCCGTCTCCGCCCCAGGCACCGAGGCTCCCGGCTGAGGGCGACTACCCAAGGCCGCCCCCGAGAGAGGATTCTCGAATCGCAAAGGCAAACGTGGAACTCAATGTCTGATCCGCTTCTAACTGCTTCCCGTGACTGCGGAAGGAAGAGGTGGAGTATAAACACATACCCCCTAGCTTCCGCAAATACTACAGCTGAAAGGCGTGACCTCCTGGATTTTGAAAGGTGGACCCAACCTTCAAATTTTAACAATTACTGAGAGCTTTCTATGTGCCAAGGCCCTGTGCAAAGTGCTCTCTACATGAGTTACTTTATTGTTAGAGCCCGCCACAAATGGGTCTATGATCCCCATTTTACAGATGAGAACACTGAGGCAAGAGAACTTGAGTAACTTGCCCCAGTTTATACAAACACCAAATGGCAGAGCAGCGTTCTTAAACTCCAATCTGGGCTGCAATAGTCGGGAGATATGTCAGGCAGAATTCTGTCAAAGAGCTCTGAACTTGGGATCAGAGGAACAGAGTTTAAATCAAAGCTGTACTACTTACAGACGTGTGCTCTTGGGCAAGATTACCTAATGTGTCTGGACTTCAGGCTCTATCTGTAAAGTTAGAATAATAAAGCTTCCCCTGCAGAAGTACTAGGGGAGGAAGTGTCCGAGAGATCGTGTATGTGGCAAGATTCAGGTAACTTTGAATTGTGGTTGCGTGGTAGTGGGGGAAGGAAGGAGGGAGCAGGTGATTCAAAGAGGAAGAGGACTGGCAAGGAACCCTAGTGGCCTTCTACAGGGTGCTGGGCACAACTGAGGGCAGGGCTTAATCCATCTTAAAACATTCCCATTAAAAAATGTTAAAGCACTGTTCCAGTCAAGCAATACAGAACTGTGCACCACATTTAGTCCCCAGCCCAGTACTATGCAACCTTGTTCTACACTAATCAGGCTAAAGGTCTGGGAACACCTGGCAGTGAAAGAGCCTAGATTTAGCGAGATTAAAGACTCAATCTCTGTCTTTAAACTTCCCACTTATAAATGGGGAAAGGTTGAACAAGATGGCTCCTCTCAGCTTCAAAAGTCTAAGACTTCCATAGTTTGTGGATAATGAAATAATCCAAGGGTTTCTGGGCTTCCCCATTCACTCAGATGGTAAAGATTCTGTCTAAGTACAGGAGACCTGAGTTTGATCCCGGGGTTGGGAAGATCCCCTGGAGAAGGGAATCACTACCCACTCCAGTATTCTTGCCAAGAGAATCCCATGGACAGAGGAGCCGGGCTACAGTTCATAGGGTCACAGAGTTGGACACAACTGAGTGACTAACACTTCTGGACAAAAAAAGGCAAACAATTCCACCCATTCATCTCCTCCATCAAAAAGATATTTTGAGTGTGTGTGTTAGTGATGTTTTAGTTTTCAGCATTTCTTTTACACTCCATGTGCCTTTGAAATTATGTTAGTCACCATTATAGTGGAGTTTAGTTAAACACAAAACAGCCCTGCTTCAAAGAAGGCAGTTGGTATCAGCCTGGGGCAAAAACATGCAGACGCTTTACCGTCTGAGCCACCAGAGAAGTCTATACATATGAGCACTTTATGGTAAGTCCCTACATATGAGCCTCAAGTTTTGAACTTTTGAAGACACAAATGTGCATTCACCAATCATGTAAGTCAGTTCACATATCTGGCATATATTGTCATGTGGGTGTATCCTCTACATGTGGTTGTGCTTTTGTATTCTCTACAGTGCTATTTTTTTTTGGTATTTGTTTTTATGCATTATCTGTGTGAAAAGTATTATAAATCTATTACAGTACAGTCGTTGTTTAGTCTCTCAGTCATGTTCGACTTTTAACCACCCCATGGACTGTAGCACACCAGGCTTCCCTGTCCTTCACCATCTACTGGAGTTTGCTCAAACTCATGTCCATCGAGTTGGTGATGCCATCCAGTCATCTCATCCTCTGTCACCCACTTCTCCTCTTGCCTTCAATCTTTCCCAGCATCAGGGTCTTTTCCAATGAGTCGGCTCTTCAAATCAGGTGGCCAAAGTATTGGAGCTTCAGCTTCAGCATCAGTCCTTCCAATGAATATTCAGGGTTGATTTGGTCCAGGATTGACTGGTTTAATCTCAGTACATTACAGTACAGTATTATAGAGCAAATATGTTAGTTGGGTGCCTCTGCTAACTTTGTCGGACTTAGCAACAAATTGGACTTACAAATGCACTCTTGGAATGGAACTCATCCATATGCAGGGGACTTACTGTATTGGGTTATAAAACCTTGGGAAGTAGGAATAAGGGAAATGAAACACAAGGCAAGGAAAGAGGAAAAGTAAATACATTATTGAGCTCTTCATGGCTTGGCAATCAGTGCAGTGATTACTCAGTCTTTTGGAAATTGTATAATCCACTGGATCTCACCCAGACCCAAACTAGGCTATTAGAAGAAAGGGAAAAGAATTTACCTGACATCTACCACCCATCTCCCATCAGTCAACATTTGTCCTACAAAAGGCCAATCTTCACCACCAACTTCTGAGCAGAGTAACTTGATCTCTCCAGGCAGCTGATGGAGAAACAGTTTCTCCAATAGTCAGTTTCTCCTGGTCGGTGGCACCCAGGTGTGGGGCTCAGCCATCTGTAGCAGTGACAGCAAGGGTGACCTGACTCTAAGACCAAGGTATAGACCTTTCGAAGGCCACTTGGGCAAGAGAGCAAGGTGAGCAGCCAACACCCAGACAGGAGAGGCGGACATACATCTGGGATGATACATAAAGCGAGTTTGGCATCATCTGCAAGGCTCTTGTCAATGAGCCACGTGACCTGCAATCTCTTCAACCCACTTTTCTTGATGTGAAAAGTGTAAGGTGGATGCAGCACACCAACAGTTAACGTTAAGGCAGCACACTTTATCTGGGCTACAGGGATGAGGTAAGGATCTGATTCTGTCCTTGCACGGAGCTCCTGCATTTTCATCATTTAAGGAATTTAAGTGGGGAGGACCACAGTGAAAAAAATGGCTAGAGACAACCTGAAAAGTAGCTCACTGGGGATAGAGAAAGTTCCCTCTATCGATGGGCTAGACAACCCAGACCTCAGAGAGCAACTGGGATGTTGAGCCTCCATCTTGCTCTCTCCTTAGGGGCTGGGGGAAGAGTAGATGGGGGACAAGCCTGAGCTCAGAGGAGGAGGTAGCCACTGATGCAAAGTGAAGGGAGAGATGCACCTCACAGATATTCTATCTTCTCCCTCCTTTTCTTTCTTCTTTTTCTCCCTACCTGCCTCCTTCCACCCCAGTCTTCGAGGTTGTCCAGAGCTATGTGACTGGCACTACACGCAACACAGAGAGAGACCACCCAATGGTCCACCCATATCCCCTTTCCATCTTCCTTTCCTTATTGTCTTCCTCCCTTCCTCCATCTTTCCCTTTATCCAACTTTCAAATTATTGCACAGCTGATGAGGGACAAAAGACAGTTTCCCTGCCTCGAAGGGCTCAGAGATACAGGGAGGAGGCTGACCCAGATGGTTAACCAGATCAATACTCCAAGTGAGGAAGGTGACCCCAGGGAATGCAGTACCCACATTTTTTCTTTTGTGTATGTTGTGTATGTTGTGTGTTTGAGAGACAGAGAATGCAAAGATGATGTATAGTATTCCAGTGTATGAATACACTACCATTTCTTTATTTTCTTTTTAAAAAATATTTTAATTTAGTTATGTATTTATTTATTTGGCTGTGCCTGGTCTTAGCTGTGGCATGAGTGATCTTCAGTTGTGGCATGTGGGATCTAGTTCCTTGATCAGGGATAGAACCTGGGCCACCTGCATTGGGAGCCCAGTGTCTTAGCCACTGGAACACCAGGGAAGTCCCTCTGTTTTCATCTTGAGGGATTGTTTCTAGTTTCGGCTTTTTTTATGAATAGGGCTCCTGGGATCATTTTTGCACGTGTTTTGCTATGCATATTTATCAGTAATCTATTCCCGAGAACAAAACATCCCCCAAATGAGTGGCTTAAGTGAAGGATCACTTCTTTGCCAATAGTTCTGGAATTGGAACATCTGCTGGCCTCCCCCGAGCTCCCTTATGCAGTTGCCATCTTCTGGGGCTTTGGCTGCTCTGAGATGGCCTCATGGACACTCCAGTGTTCGCTGAGGCTGTCAGCTGAAATGCCTTGTGTCCTTTCTGGCAGGATACTCCGGCTTCTGTCCATGGCAGTCAAATTCCAAGAGAGCAAATCCTGAAGCTACAAGGTCCCCTGAGGCCTTGCCTTGAAAGCCACACAAAGTTAGTTCTGCTGCATCTTATTGGGTGGCTCAGAGAGTAAAGTGTCTGCCTGCAACGCGGGAGACCTGGGTTTTATCCCTGGGTCGGGAAGATCCTCTGGAGAAGGAAATGGCAACCCACTCTGGTACTCTTGCCTGGAAAATCCCATGGACGGAGAAGCCTGGTAGGCTACAGTCCATGGGGTTGCAAAGAGTCGGACATGACTGAGCAACTTCACTTTCATTGGTCAAAGCAAATCCCATGCTGACTCCTCCTCTCCATGGGAGGAGAGGGAAGACCTCATCGCAGGTGGTGTGCACACAGGGAGGGGAGGACTTTGTGGTCATGCTTTTCGGTCCACCACACACCTAAACCCAGGCATGGAATTACTGGGTCAGAGCATAGGCATTGGCTCAGTGGAACCAACTGATGCTCCACCAATGTGTGCCTCCTGCTTCCATCTTCCTGCATCCTTGATGCTGTCGGTCTAATTTTAGCCTCGCTGGAGGGGGTAGTGCTATGGCTACACAGCGCTGTAATTTGATTTTCCTTGATTACTAACAAGGCTGAGCACCGTTTTCTGTGCTTATTGGTCATTTGTGTATCCTCTTTTGGAGGAAGTGATTTGTAGGTGTTCTTTATATAGTCTGGATATGAGTCAGTTGTAATTTTATTCCACTCTCTCCCTTCCATCTTGAGTGATTTTTCTCTTGATTAAAAAGGAAGTAACATTGGAGCTGAGATTTGAGAGGTGATGAATAATTAAAGAAGAGCAGGGCGGGCTTATAGTTAGAAACATGAACAGGGCTAGAAGGAAGAAAAGGAAAAAGTGGGGCGGTTGAGCAATGGCCAGCTTTCAAGATAGATGGAGCATAAAGAGAACAGGCGTAGCAGGCAGGTGCTGAAGATGGGTGGCCAAGAGATGAAGGCCCCTTGGATGGAATGGAAGACAGCTTGTTTTCACTGCACGTTGCCTTTTCTTCCTTTGTGTGTTAGTGGCTCAGTCATGTCCAACTCTTTGCAATCCCATGGACTGTAGCCCACCAGGTTCTTCCATCCAGGGAATTCTCCAGGCAAGAATACTGGAGTGGGTTGCCATTCCCTTCTTCATTTCTTCCTTTAGCTCTTGAAAATTCTGCTTTAAATGCCCAGAGTTTAGGGATTAACAAGCTTATCAACTCATGGAACTGTAGTAAAATGATCCTATGTAGGACCACAGGAGAGTTAAAACAACAGAATCAGGAGAGAAAGAAAGGCCACATCAGGGAGAGGAGGGAGAGAGAAAGAATCAGTAGGAGAGGACTTCCCTGGTGGCCCAGTGGTTGGGTGTCCACCTGCCAATGCAGGGAACATGGGTTCAATCCCTGGTCCTGTAAGATTCCACATGCCTTAGGGCAACTAAACCCTGGGCACTACAACTGCTGAGCCTGTGCTCCACAAGAGAAGCCACTGCAATGAGAAGTCCTCCCCACAACTAGAGAAAGCTTGCACAGTAAGGAAGGCCCAGCACAGTCAGAAAATAAATAAATCAACAAACAGAAGTGGTAGGAGACTGAAGAAAGAAGCACAGAGTTGAAGAGACAGAAACAGAGACTTCTTGTGGATACACTTATTAACATATGGTATCTTTGGATGGTAGTAATTTTACAGAAAAATCTCATAGGAACACATAGACACAATTGCAACAAGATCAGACTGAGATGGAGTTGTTAGAACAGAGCATTGGGAAGAAGCAGAAAATGATCTGAAGCGGAAAGATACATCCTAGACTGTAAATCAAAGTTACTTCTGAAGGGAAAGAGGAGCTTTGAAGAGGGTTGGGAGGGGGTGTAAAGGGTACCTCTTCTTTATATACTTAAGTATGAATTGGACTTTTTTCCCAAAAAAGAAACAAGTATCTATTCATATATTGAATGTTTTAAAAGGCTATATATCCATCTCTCAACTTGAGCCAAGAACAGCTGTCTTCCTACTTAATTTTTGTGTGCATGTGTTCTCAGTCATGTCCAACTCTTTGCGACTTTAGCTGCTGCTAAGTCGCTTCAGCCATGTCCGACTCTTTGTGACCCTATAAACTTTAGCCAACTTTTTCACTCTCCTCTTTCACTTTCATTAAGAGGCTTTTTAGTTCCTCTTCACTTTCTGCCATAAGGGTGGTGTCATATGCATATCTGAGGTTATTGATATTTCTCCTGGCAATCTTGATTCCAGCTTGTGCTTCTTCCAGCCCAGCATTTCTCATGATGTACTCTGCATAGAAGTTAAATAAGCAAGATGACAATATACAGCCTTGACGTACTCCTTTTCCTATTTGGAACCAGTCTGTTGTTCCATGTCCAGTTCTAACTATTGCTTCCTGACCTGCATATAGGTTTCTCAAGAGGCAGGTCAGGTGGTCTGGTATTCCCATCTCTTTCAGAATTTTCCACAGTTTATTGTGATCCACACAGTCAAAGGCTTTGGCATAATCAATAAAGCAGAAATAGATGTTTTTCTGGAATTCTCTTGCTTTTTCCATGATCCAGTGGATGTTGGCAATTTGATCTCTGGTTCCTCTGCCTTTTCTAAAACCAGCTTAAACATCTGGAAGTTCACGGTTCACGTACTGCTGAAGCCTGGCTTGGAGAATTTTGAGCATTACTTTAATAGATGGGGAAACAGTGGAAACAGTGTCAGACTTTATTTTTTGCGGCTCCAAAGTCACTACAGATGGTGACTGCAGCCATGAAATTAAAAGACGCTTACTCCTTGGAAGAAAGGTTATGACCAACCTAGATAGCATATTCAAAAGCAGAGACATTACTTTGCCAACAAAGGTCCATCTAGTCAAGGCTATGGTTTTTCCAGTGGTCATGTATGGACGTGAGAGTTGGACTGTGAAGAAGGCTGAGCGCCGAAGAATTGATGCTTTTTAACTGTGGTGTTGGAGAAGACTCTTGAGAGTCCCTTGGACTGCAAGGAGATCCAACCAGTCCATTCTAAAGGAGATCAGTCCTGGGTGCTCTTTGGAAGGATTGATGCTAAAGCTGAAACTCCAATACTTTGGCCACCTTATGTGAAGAGTTGACTCATTGGAAAAGACTCTGATGCTGGGAGGGACTGGGGGCAGAAGGAGACGGGGACGACAGAGGATGAGATGGCTGGATGGCATCACCAACTCGATGGACATGAGTTTGGGAACTTTAGGAGTTGATGAACTCTAGGAGTTGGTGATGGACAGGGAGGCCTGGTGTGCTGCAATTCATGGGGTCAGAAAGAGTCGGACATGACTGACTGAACTGAACTGAACTGAAACGTTAGCCCACCAGGCTCCTCTGTCCATGGGATTTCCCAGGCGAGAATGCTAGAGTGGGTTGCCATTTCCTTCTCCAGGAGATCTTTCTGACCCTGAGATCGAACCCGTGGCTCCTGCCATGTCTCATGCATTGCAGGTGGATTCTTTACCACTGAGCCACTGAAGAAGCCCTTTTATACAATACAGTAATGGAAATTGATCAATAATTTCTCAGAGGAGTGGGGCAAAAGGAAGGATGGTGTGCATCAGAGGAGAAGGAAAGCTCAGGCATTGTTACACCTGCTCGGCTGAGCCCAAAGGACAAAAAGTCCACCTGGGGGGGCCTCGTGGGCAGAGTGCAGCCATGAGAGGTCCAGGGCTGGCAGGCATCAATTCTGGGAGGCCACGTCTCCTTATTCCTGGAAGACCTCTTAATCAACACCCACTTTGGAGGCTCTAAGTCCAGGAATTAGGTAATCGACATGAGGAAAACCAACGCAGGAAACCCAGGTTTGACAAACTTCAACAGGGGTAACTCTGGTATGAGCTTTATTTCCTAACACTGGTGAGCAAAGATGCAATCCCTTGTCCATCCTCTGCCTCTGGTCTGCTCAGCCAGAGAGAAGGGTGTGGCAGTGCATCATTCCAGTGGGTCTGTTAGTCTGATCGTCAAGGATGAGAACTCTGACATCTGCTGGAGAAGTGGGAACTACAGCCTGGAAAGGGATGGCTGGACAGTTCTTGTTTTTATAATCTTTTCCCCCTGTGATGACTGTGATACATGTTTGGTTTAGGAAATACAACAAAAAGAACATGAAAACTATTCACAATCCCATCTCCATTGTAGTGCATTTTATTCTGGTCTTTTGGATACATACCTAGAGCAACAGTGCATTAAATCATTATTGACGAGGTAACCTATGACTTACACTATGAAGTGTAAGTCATTGCTAAAGGCTGAGGCTACAGCAGTGAACAAGATAGATACAATCCTTCCTTTGGCAACTTAGATCTTAGTGATGCCAACAGACAAAAAACAAAGGTTCTTAAACTGCAGTGTGATAAATATGTGCAGTCAATGCAACAAGAGCTTGCATGTTTTCTTGCTTACTCTCTCCTAGACATTACGCCAGCTATTTCACATGTGGTTACTTGTTTAATTAATATATAGAGTATCCCATTTAATCTTCACAATGACTTTACGGGGTAGCCTGCTACTATCACCACCCCCACCCCTGCCAGGCTACAGTTGAAGAAGAAACTCAAAAAAGTTAAATAACCAAGCTAGAGATTTCCCTGGTCATCCAGTGGCTAAGACTCTGAGCTCCCAATGCAGGGGATCTGGGTTTGATCCCTGGTTGGGGAACTAAAACCCCACATGCAGCAACTAAAGATCCCATGTGTTGCAACTAAGACCCAGCGTAGCCAATAAATAAACAAAACAAGACCAAGCAAGGTGGCATCACTTGGGATCAGGCTGGGACATGACTGTATACAGACTCTGTAACAGCCGTGCTGCTCAGATCGGCTATAGAATGTGTGTGTGCATGCCCAGTTGTGTCTGACGTAGCCCGCCAGGCTCCTCTGTCTGTGGGATTTTCCAGGCAAGGACACAGGAGTGGGCTTCACTTCTTTCTCCAAAGCTATAGAATATATGACACTTTTCTCTCTTCTTCCCTTGCTAGGTCTGACCATTGCTGTGGCCCAGAGACCCTAAGCTATAGCCAGGATGATGGATGATGACACAGAACTGAGGACAGATGGAAACTCACTTCTAAAGGCTGTTTGGCTTGGGAGGCTCAGGCTGACAAGGCTCCTCCTGGAAGGCGGCGCATACATCAACGAAAGCAATGACAAAGGGGAGACGGCTCTCATGGTGGCGTGCATCACCAAGCATGTGGACCAGCAGAGCATCAGCAAGTCCAAGATGGTCAAGTACCTGCTGGACAACAGGGCAGACCCCAACATCCAGGATAAATCTGGCAAGACCGCCCTCATCCATGCCTGCATCCGAAGAGCTGGGGGGGACGTGGTCTCCCTGCTGCTGGAGAACGGAGCAGACCCCAGCCTTGAGGACCGCACTGGGGCTTCAGCTCTGGTTTATGCCATAAATGCAGATGACAAGGATGCGTTGAGACATCTTCTGGATGCCTGCAAGGCCAAAGGCAAGGAGGTAATTATCATAACGACAGACAAGTCGTCTTCGGGCACCAAAACCACCAAACAGTATCTGAATGTCCCCCCTTTACCCAAAGAGGAAGACAGACAGTCGCCTCCCCCATGTGCTTCTCCATCTGAGGTTGAACTTAAGGCTCCAGGCCTGGGCTCTCCACCCAGCGAGAAGGAAGATGGCTTCTTTAGCCTCCAATCAGGGCATCCAAGTAGTTGCAACTCTGCCAAGGCTCTTAATGAACCTGGGTCGCCTACTCGGAAAGTTGGGAATCTCAAAAAGGCCCGCCTGCCTCAGCTGAAGAGGCTCCAGTCTGAGCCCTGGGGCCTGACCGCACCCTCTGTGTTGGCCGCCTCCTGCGTGCGTCAGGACGAGACCCATGGCGTGGGCATGGACGGCGAGGTCAAGAGCATCGGTGATGTATCCTTCCCCAGAAGGGGCCCCCTCTCCAGAACCAGCAGCATTGATGGCAAAGATGCCAGCCTCGTCCACACTGTCACGGAACAGGTTGTGAAGATCCCGGTCTCTTCGGCATCGGCCTCATGGAAGGCAGCCTACGAGAAGACTCAGGCTCCCCATCCACGTCTGGCCAGAAGAGGCACTCTCCCTATCGACCAGGAGAAGGTGGGCATCTGCCCAGTGGGTCCCTCTGCTCTCAAAGACACCATGACCCTCAAATGGCTGGAGAATGACCTCTATGATTTAGAGTTACACCCTGGGGCCGACCTGCCCAACCCTATCTCCCTAGAATCAGGCAAAGGGCCACTGGATCGCAAGAAGCTCAACAGCTCCTACCTGTCCCTCTTCCAGGGCTCCAGGGAGTCCCTGGACGCTGTGTCCAGCACGTCACCCAACTCAGCCCGCCGCAGGCCACCCCATCTTCTAGAAAGACGAGGTTCTGGAACCTTGCTCCTGGATCGAATTTCTCAGACCAGGCCCGGCTTCCTCCCACCTTTAAATGTAAACCTGAACCCACCTATCCCGGATATTAGAGTGAGCAGCAAACCTTCCTCTCCACTTGCTAGTGGCTTAAAATCCATGGTTCCTGTTGCTCCAAGCTCACCAAAGAGAGTTGACTTGAGAAGTAAAAAGAAACTCCTCCGGAGGCATTCTATGCAAGTTGAGCAGATGAAGCAACTGTCTGACTTTGAGGAAACCATGACCTAGACTAAGCTTCTAGGGAGGTTTTTTTTTGGTTTTGTTCTGTTTTAAATCTATATAGTTTATGAATAGTACTGTAATCTAGACCAGCATAGCCATGCAGGCTCTCTGTATCCTGATCATTCCTTAATGCTGGTGTGTGGCTGCTTCAAAAGAGATGGAAACAGACTGCCACTTCCCTTCTGAAAGTACATCTGGGGTTTTATAGGGCTCCTTGGAAAGAGCTCAGGATAACTGGGTTTTAGAGTTGAAATTGAAAATACATATATATATATATATATATATATATATATATATATATATATATATCTCCCAAAGAAGAAAACCTTTGGAATTTCAAATTCGCACAGCAGGTACCGTGATCTGAGCTGCTGACACCTGTTATTTTATATCAAACAAACAAAAATTTAAATCACAAGGTGGTATTTGGAGTATGTCATGTGTCATAAATTTATAAAGTGCCTAAGAGAAAAACAAGAAGCTTTAACATGTGTTAGAATGGGCAGAGGCTCAACACCAACCTCCAGGCTATGAAATTTGGGGATGTGTGTTACATCCAGGGAAACAGAAGCTGCATTCTCCTATTAGGGAGGTTCTGGTATCCACTTCCTACCTTGAACCATGTCAGGGGGCACTGGCTGGTGTAGCGGAGTGGAGCTCTTCCAGAACTTCAGCAACAGATTTTATCCACTAATTTGGGTGTCCTTTGGGCTTCTTCAGTGTTTCGGAGGGTAAAGAATCCGCCTGCAATGCAGGAGACTTGGGTTCAATCCCTGGGTCAGGAAGATCCCCTGGAGAAGGAAATGGCAACCCACTCCAGTATTCTAGCCTGGAGAATCCCATGGACAGAGGAGCTTGGCGGGCTACAGTCTATGGGGTCGCAAAGAATCAGATGCAACAGAGTGACAAACACTTTTGGGTTCCCAAATATCATATCTACATGTCCCCCAAATTCTGTAATGTAATAGTAGCTGGTGCCTCAAAGATGAATCATGTCCAGAAGTGAAACTCACGTTGGCCTCCTGATCTGACTCAGGTTCTGTGTTGAAATCTCATGGAAAAAAAAAGAAGTCAGGGCTAATAGCTACTTTGGAGCTGAATATTATACAACTCATAGAATAGACCCATAAGAAGTCTTTCCTTATTATTCTTTTTAAAAAAAACTGGGTGAGATCTTGCCAAACTAGAATAATGTGTGATGCTGAGAGACACTTATATTACAAGGTAGAGCTGATGGGTGGTTCTCAGGTCAGAGGCAGGGGACAGGGGAGACAGCTGGAGCCTGAAAATTTTAAGGGATGCACACTGTCATTTCCCCTTCACTTTTCTGGGAAATTCAAGAACATCTGATTTCTTCTTTGCCTGAATTATCTATGTGATGGGAAATTTGTAGAAATAACCTGTACAACCTTTTAAAGCCACTCTGTTTGAACCCAAGAAGGGAAGCAGATATTTATCACTTTTGGTGTCATGTAGCCACCTTTGAGATGAAGCTATTTCTGGTTATTTCCCATGTATTTTCTCTTTCGTGCTTCTTAAATAGGTTTTCTCTACGGTTAAAAAAAAAATTCAGTAGTCCCTTGGAGGTAGCATCACATCCTAGAAAGAGGAAAGACTTTGAGATTTGGGTTTGTGTCTCTGTTTCATCATTTACCAGCTGCAAGACTTAAAGGAGGTAGCTTTACTTCTCCAAGCCTCCACTCCCTCATCTGTAAAATGGGGTTAGTAATGCCTCACCTGGCAAGTTTGTGGTGAGAATTAAATGAGATAATATATGAAAGTGCCTGTAACTGTGCCTAGCACAGGGAGGAGTAATTGGATAAGATGAAGCTGATTTTGTTTTAATGTTGTTTAGTACTTTATTATGAAGTTAAACCTACACCACTGTATGATCTAGTCTCCACTCTAGGCATTTACCCAAAAGAAATAAAAATTCAAGTTCATACAGAAACTTTTATACATATGCTCATAGAAGCTTTTACTAAATAGTAAAAAAAAAAAAAAAAGACAGAGAGAGAGACAACCCAAATGTTCATTAACAGGAGAATATTTTTACATAGGTGGATAAATCTCTAAAACATTATGCTGTATTAAGGTGCCAGATACAAAAGAGTACAAACCAAAGGATTCCACTTATATAAAGTCCCAGAACAAACAAAACTAATTTGTGGTGAAAAAAAAAAATCAGAAAGTAGCCACCTTTGTGACTGGGACTGAATGGGAAGGCACACAAGGAGAGTTTCTGAGATGGTGAAAAAGTGTTATATCTCACTCTTGGTGGTACATAGGTGCAATTCCATTGATCTGATAATATTTCAGTTTTTACAAAGTTTAAATTCTGTGATATAAAACCCAAAATTAACTTGTATAACAATGAAAATAAGAGGTAGCTGATTTCAAATACTCCTTCAGACCTCTGAAGTCTCAAAATAATACCAAATACCCTACACAGAAGTGAAGCAGACTGTAGGTGAAATATTCAAAGACCCCTTGAGATTCTCATGGGTTCTATAAATACTGAGTCCCAAACTCATTTGTAAAGTGAAAAAATTCTGCCATAGAAGCTATGCAGATCAGACCATTTCTATAAGGGTATTCTCTAGAAATGTATCTGAATATCCCAATCAAAAGTGCTAATGATGGTTATAAATACTCCAAGTATTTGTTTATCAGTAATTCCATTAGGGCAGGCACATACCCAACCTTGGCACTGTTGACCTTTTGGGCTGGGTGATTCTTTTCTGTGGGAGACTGTGTGTGTACTACATGTTGCTGAGCAGCATTCCTGGCCTCTACCCACTAGATAACAGCAACCTCCCCCCATACTGTGACAACCCACAGTGCTTTCAGACATGGCCAGACATCTCCTAGAGGCAATACTGCCTCAGATGATCAGCACTGCTCTAGGAGAACGATTGCATACGTGGTAGGAGTATGTCAAGAACAACCGAACTGCACAGGGTGAGGGGCTGGCTGGCCGGCGAGGCTGTCCCACTAACTGAAAGGCAGGAAGGTGACTAACATACAATGTGGGCCTGTAGGATTCTTGACATGAGTGCCAATGGTCTCTTGTGCTTTGCAGCGAGGAAAGAAAATGAGAAGCATTGCACATAAGCTAGTGAAACCCAGGGCTCATGAACTTGGTTGAATGTGGACATCCCATAGGCTTCTCAGCACCATTTAGATAGGAATGTTGTTGTTTAGTTGCTAAATTGTATCTGACTCTTTGAGATCCTGTGGAATGTAGTCTTCCAGGCTCCTCTGTCCATGGGATTTTCCAGGCAAGAATACTGGAGTAGGTAGCCATTTCCTTCTCCAGAGAATCCTCCCGACCCAGGGATTGAACCTGCATCTCCTGCATTGGCAGGCAGATTCTTTTACCTCTGAGCCACCTGGGAAATCCTCAGATGAGAATAGTTCTTACCAAGTGGACATGATTACAGGCAAGCAACACCACTCTGATACATTAAAGAGAGAACCAGACAGACAACCATTGATCTTAGCAGCTCATTAAAGATACACATACACACACACACACACACACACACACACACACACACACTGCACACTTTAAGTACTTTTCTAGTAGTTGTTAGTGTCAGTTAAAACTAACCTCTGCTAGTAATATCTAACTGTGGGGATAGCGAGACTGCGTAAGAGAATTTTTCTAAACCTTTAGCTAAGACTTGAAAGCCTAGTTTATCCAAAATAGTGACTGTGGCACATTCATAGCAATTAGCTTAGGCAAAACACTACCCACAATGAGTTGCCCATTCGGAATAGCCTGTCCATTGCACAGGTGGGTAAGAGCAGGTATGCTCATGCCACTTGCTGCCTGCATCCATCAGTCGGGACTTTCCCATTAGCCTTTAGACAGTCATTACAATAGTACTGTTTATCACTATCTGATGACACGGTAGTTGAATTAGACTATTCCAAACTAGTAGAACCACTGCAATATTTGATTATGGTTAATGCATAAATGGGAAGTTTTCTTTGTGTTAACAAACCTCACAGGAATGCTTTTTAAAAGCATATTTAGATTCAAACATGCTTTCTAGATCAGAGATTTGGGGGAACCTAGATCACTACAGAAGTTAGTTGCAAACTGTAGTTTCAATAACTCGCCTATGTAAGATTCTCTGAAATGTTTATCAAAATATATCATAGAATGTGAGTCTAAAGTCTCATGTCTGGGGTTTGCATTCAATTTCTAAACATTCCAAAGCATTTGTTTGTTGGTTTAAGTCCATTGTCCATTCTCTTAGAATTTCATCAAGTAAATGCAGGTGTTGTCTGACCGTCTTCTTTGATGTGTCTTGGTACTTTAGACGTACCATTCTGAACTGGTTCTCTACAATGTTTTATCCTAGTCTCAAGCTGACAATGTGCTCAAGGATGTACCAAAATCCATATAATGGAACTATTTAGATACTTCCGATATGTCAATAAAAGATAAATTGCAATCCTTCAGGAGCATTTCCCATTTTTCTTAGTGAGATCTCAATCATAAATATTACCTTTTCTTTAAGATGGGCTTGACATGACTGCCTGGTAACACTGAACTGAGCAAACACTGTTTTATGTATGCATGATTTAAAAAATTAATTTTTAAAGATTTTTTTGATGTGTACCATTTTCAAAGTCTTTATTGAATGTGTTACAATGTTGCTTCTGCTGTTTATGTTCTGGTTTTTGGCGGGCATGTGGGATCTTAGCTCCCTGACCAGGGATCGAACCAGCCACCCCTGCACTGGAAGATGAAGTCCTAACCTCTGGGAAAGTCCTCCGAAATTAATTTTTAATTACACAAGGATTATAGTTTCTATTCTGGTTACAAAAAAGGCTAAGAATTAGAAGGCATGGTCTCGAGGGAAGTGAGTTCCTTTATGAAGGCTCTGCTGCTTGGTTCCCCCACAGGGATGCACCTGCCATCTGCTACTGGCAGGGACTTAAAGGTTCCTGGACAGCCCTCCTTGGGCCGGATTTCTAATCCTGATGATTATTAATAGAAGCTGATTTCTCCTAGCTCTTACTTGGGTAGTAAGGTAGGTAGGTAGTAGGTAGTAAGTATCAAATGAACCAGCTGGATGGTCTCTCTTATCTCTTATACTCCAGCATTCTGTGATTCAGATTTCATCCAGACTTCCTGATTCCCTGGAGAGTTCCAAACCTTACCCAGAGGTTCTTCCCTAGATGGTTGAAATAAACACTATTGTTTCATGCCCATCTCAGCCTAAACCAATGTTATGACAAGACCAGCCCTTGTGGTTCTCATTGTGGCTGCAAGAAGTCATCTACAATAATCATTAGGAAACTTTGGGGAAAAAGAAGTTTGCTGCTTTTTTTGAAAAGGTTCTGAAAATTACATGGCATACCTGGAGTCATACAATGAGGCTGTGGGTAGTCAGAGGGCCCAGGCCTTGAGGTCTGCTTTTATTGGGGTCCAAGCTGAGGACCTAAGGTTTCGCAGGCTCGCTCTTTATTAGTGAATTTGAAATGTAAGAGTGAGGGACTCCCGTGGCTGCCCACTGGTTAAGACTCTGAGCTTCCACTGCAGGAGGCACGGGTTCAATCCCTGGTTGAGGAACTAAGATCCCACATGCTGAAAAGCACAGCCAAAAAACCTCCAACGCCCCCCCAATAATCCTCCCGCACCTACTCCGAAAAACAAACAAACAAAAGACTTGTAACAGCAGGAATTTAAAGTGTGAAAAGAGAGAAAAAAAAGGGAGGCCCAAATAGTCAGTCAACAAAGATCTCTAAAACAAAGTTAGGGGGAGCATGACCAGGTCCTTTATTCAGTCCTGTGTGGCTGGCAATGTATCTAGGGAGAAAGCCATCTTTGAGATGGAGGCCCTCAACCATCAAAAACAAAGTCAGGCACTTGCATTACAGAAGAAAAGCCAGCTGTCAGGCTTATACTACAGTTAACCAAAAAATGGGGGCTTCCCTGGGGGTCCAGTGGTTAAGACTCTGCCTTCTAATGCAGGAGGTGTGGGGGTGATCCCTGGTCAGGAAGCTAAGATCCCACATGCTTCACAGCCAAAAAACCAAAACATAAAAAATACTGTAACAAATTCAATAGACTTTAAAAATGGTCCTCATTTTTAAATTTTAAAAATCTTAAGATTTTTAAGAAGAAAAAACCTTGAAGAAAAGGACTCTTTTCAGCATGTCTTTGTCCCCCTTCTATCTGCAGGAAAGGCAAGCCAATATTGTTTCCAGCTCCTTCAAGAAGAGATTAGGAGGGATTTCCATGGTGGAGAAGAAAAAGAAGTGGTGAGGGAGGGGGGGGGTGATGAGGCACAAGGCCTGCCTTGAGGGAGGGAGTGCATTCCCAGGATTGATAGGGGGCTCAGAAGGTTGGAATCCCTCGAGTGGAACTTGCAAGAGCTTAGTTTCTGGCACATTGGCTCTCTAGTTGCGGAGTGTGGGCTTAGCTGCCCCTCAGCACGTGGGATCTTAGTTCTCCAACCAGGGATCAAACCCGTGTCCCTTGCATTGGAAGGTGGATTCTTAACCATTGGCCCACCAGGGATGTCCCTGTTTCTTCTGTTTTACAAAGTTTCATACCTTTTTGTTTTAAATTTAAGTATACAATTCAATTATTTTGGTATTTGGTATGAAATATGGATCCAAGTTCTTTAAAACAAGTATTTTTTTTTGCATATGAATATCTAATTTTCCCAGCATCATTTGTTGGAAAAGCTGTCATTTCTCCACTACATTGCCTTTGTACCTTTGTGAAAAATCAGCTGCCCATGCATGTGGTTAAAGCTAACTTCTGCAGACATTTTTAGAGAAATTAAAAAACTGATTCTAAAATTCAGTTGGAGGGACTACTTAACAGCCCAGCGGTTAAGACTCTGAGCTTCCACTGCGGTGGCCCAGGTTTGATCCCTGCTCAGGGAACTAAGATCTCGCATGCTGCTCGGCAAAAAAAAAAAAAAAAAAAGGTCAGTTGATAAGTACCTATACTTCTATTGGCAACCTTAATGATTCTTTGCACTGTAACAAAATATAAAAAATAAAACAAAATTCACTTGGAAATGCAAAGGACCTCCAAGAGCCAATACAATTTTGAAAAAGAACAACAGAGTTGGAGAGAACCGATTAGAGAGATCAGAAATAAACCCTTGGATATGTGGACTAGAATACTGCTCAGTAATAAAGAGGAATGAACTACTGACATACATTGCTTCCCTGGAAGCTCAGTGGTAAAGAATCCGCCTGCCAATTCAGGAGACACTGGAGAATCCCTGGGTCGGGAAGATCCCCTGGAGAAGGCAGTGGCAACCCACTCCAGTATTCTTGCCTGAGAAATTCCATGGACAGAGAAGCCTGGTGGGCTATATAGGAGTTCATGGGGTCACAAGAGAGTTGGACACGACTTATCGACTAAATAACTGACATACACAACGGCGTGAATGCATCCTAAGATAACTGTGCTGAGTTTGAGAAGCTCTACTAAAAACAGTGCTTTTGTATGATTTCAGCTGTATAAAATTCTAGAATATGCTAATGAATGTAGAGACAGAAAGCAAATCAGTGGTTATGGGAATGAATGGGAAGGTTGGGGAGGCATGGAGGGAGGGATCACAAAGGGAAGGAGGCAACTATGGGGGAGGTGGATTCACTGTCGTGATTACGTCGATTTCACAGGCGTGTACATGTGAAAACTCATCAAACTGTACACTTTAAACAGATGCGGGTTGTCATATATCAATTACACCTCAATTTTTAGCCAAGACCCATAAGGAGCTCCCCTGATACAGGAGAATTAAAGAATGACTATATAAAGTGAGACAGTAAGACAACACAGACTGTGATTAGTTGGGTTCTCCAGAGGAGAACCAATAGGATATTATACACACATACACATGGAATTATATATACTATATATAGTATACAGGTATGGAATAAATAGGATATATATGATGTGTGTGTGTGTGCTCAGTCGTGTGGGACTCTTTGCGACCCCTTGGACTCTGCGACTTTGCGACCCTGCCAGGCTCCTCTGTTCATGGGATTCCCCAGGCAAGAATACTGAAGCGAGCTGCTATTTCCTTCTCCAGGGGATCTTCCCAACCCAGGGATTCTCCAGTGTCTCCTGCACTGGTAGGCAGATTCTTTACCACTGTGCCACCTGGGAGGCCCATATATGATATACATGAAGTATATATATGAACTGTCTCTCTATCTAAAGCCTTATTATAAGGAATTGAATTGTGAAAGCTTGGGTCAAGTCCAAAACCTGCAGGGTGGGCTGGCAGGCTGGACAAACAGCAGAGCTGATGCTCCAATTCACGTCCTAGAGCAATCTGATGGAAAATGCCTCTCATGCAGGGGAAGGTCAGCCATTTGGTCTATTCAGGCCTTTGACTGACTCAACAAGGTCGACTCACATTCTGGAGGGCAACTGGCTCTATTCAAACTGCAGCGACCTTAGGATTAATTTCATCCAAACACCTGTTACAGAAATACCTGGAATGATGTCTGACCAAATAGCTGGGCACCTTGTGGCTCAGCCACATGGACTCATCATAAGACGGTAGATGTTTTGTGGATGGTGTGAGCAGCAAGGTCCCTAAAGGGAGCTGGCAGAGCCTCCCAGGCATATGAACAACACAAGCAAAGTCAGAATGGGAAATGACTGTCAGAGCACGTGGGCTCCAAATAGAGACTAGAACAGAGGTGATGCACAGGACCCACTGGGATAATCAGGATCAAGAGGGACTGTGATATTTCTGTGAAGCCAACTGCATGTGGTTGGTGTGGGTAATACCCTGCAGTTTCTAAGCTAGAAAGTGACATCATGTGCCCCCAACACCCTCCTTCAGGCTCTGTTTTCTGTCCACTCTCCCGGTGTGACTGTAAATATTCAAATTAAACATTTTCAGAACTGGCAAAGGCCCTCATGGGAAAAGCAGCATTTGGGACCACTTCCCTCTCCAATGGGCTGTTGTCCCTTGATAATTCTTTCCAATTTTGTCAGTTCTTTGATGCTTTCTAGAAAACATTTAAAGCTGTTGTCTTCAGGGGGAACTTAAGTTCAAATTATCTAACCCACCTTAACTAAAAACTGTAAGTCTTTGTTGTGTTTTTTTTATTATCATTATTGACTGTAATGCAACAGCTATGAATAGTATTCACCTATATTCAGTCCTCCTCTCCTTCTGGACACATGGGGGACATATCTTCCCATTCACTTTGTCATTGGGTAGGGCCATGATATTAACTGAGGAAAACGAGCTGGGAGTGGGATCAGTGTATGTGTCTCTTCTGTACTATAAACACAAAGAAATTTGACAAAAGATATTTCAAAGCATTCTCCTGATTCTATGTTTCCACAGCACATAATTTCAGAGTGGTCTATTGATAATCATATAGAGAGTATTTTACTCTAAGTGTTGCCTTCATAAGTACTTTGTAGAATTTCCCTTTCCCATTCCTCTTTTTTATAAAAAGATTATTTATTTTCGACTGCTCTAGGTCTGTTTTGTTACTTGCTGGCTTTCTCTAGCTGTGGCAAGAGTGTGGGCTTCTTGTTGCAGTGGCTTTTATTGTTGTGCGACTAAACAAAATTGCTGTGCAACTAAACTAAACTTCATTTAGTTGCAGCATGTGGGCTCAGCTGTTGCAGCTCCCCAGCTCTAGAACACAGGCTCAGTAGTTGTGGTGAACGGGCTTAGTTACCCCTTGGCATGTGGCATCTTCACTAACCAGGGATCGAACCCTTTTCCCCTGAATTGGCAGGTGGATTCTTAACCACAGGACCATCAGGAAAGTCCCCTTCCTATTCTGTCTTAACCTTTTAGTTGAATCCTATAGCTTTCTAGCTGCCCAAAGGTAGTGAAAAATCTGGTCCCATTCCACTTCAGTTTTGTAAAGTTTAAAAATAAAATAAAATTTTAAAAAAATTAAAAAAAAATCTCAAACTCTATAGAAACAATGAGAAGAGTGGAAATTGACTCACAAAAGGGGTTAAGACTTAAGAAAGGCTAAGTGGCCAAATGCACCGCCAAAATTATGCCATGGTAAGCTTCCTCTCAGGGTGAACTTCTGCTCCTGGGCACTTGTTCTCACTCCCCAGGAGTCTCCATCCTACCACTGCCATCAATAACCTATGCCTTTAGACACCCCCTCACATCGGATGCAAGACTGGCTGGCTGGCAGAGCCTGGGTCACATGCCCACATGTCTTGGGACCTACAAGCAGAAAGAGGGGGAATACCCAGCCCTCCGGGTGCTGTGATGGGAGGCAGGCTGGCCTCTCACGGAGGGCAGTGTGTGTCACCTTCTCTGGTTTGTCTGCGGAAAGCCTGGTATGGTCACAGCTCCACGGCAGCGCATGTGGTTTGCAAACTTTCTATTTGCCTCAGTCAGTCCATAGCGACTATATTGCTTTCTTTCCTCACCATCAATTACATGTATGAGGCATGGATAAAAACTGATTTTCTTTCAAAATCCTAAGAGCAAGTTGTGGAGTGTGCTCCTGTGGCATGGAACAAATAAAAATCCTGCTTCAGACATAGGGAAGAGACCTGTGGACACAGCGGGGAAGGAGAAGGTGGGATGAATTGAGAGTAGCATTGAAATATATAAATCACCATGTGTAAAACAGATAACTAGTGAGAAGTTGCTGTATAAAACAGGGAGCCTAACCTGATGCTCTGTGATAGTCTGGAGGGTGGAATGGGACGGAGGGTGGGAGGAAGGTTCAAGAGGGCGGGGACATACATATACTTATGGCTGATGGACTTTAGTGTACAGCAGAAAGCAACACAACATTGTAAAGCAACTACCCTCCAATTAAAAACAAAATAAAAAGCCTGCTTCAGGGCACAGACGGATTCACTTTATAAAGCCTATATCTTTATAGGACACTTTTAAAACCTTTTAAATTGTGAAATAAAATACATGTACAGAACACAAGTGTGCAATTCAACAAAGAGTCACAGTGGTAACATTCCCGAGTTCCCCTTGGGTGCCCCTCATGTTCTGACTTTCATATTTCCTATTCTGATCCTTTTATTTCCTTATCTTGCCTTATTTTACTGTCAAGAATTTCTGGAACAATATTGAATAGCAGTGGTGATAGTTTATGTTTTATTGCCAGTTTCAAAGGGAAAGACTTTAATGTTTACTTGTTAACCATGAGGTGGGCTCTCATTTTTTAATAGACATTTTATGACATTAAGGAATTATCAATTATTTTTGATCTGCTGTGCTGTCCTTAGTCACTCAGTTGTGTCTGACTCTTTGTGACCCCATGGACTATAGCCCCCCACGTTCCTCTGTCCATGTGGATTCTTCAGGCAAGAATACTGGAGTAGGTTGCCATGCCCTCCTCTAGAGGATCTTCCCAACCCAGGGATCGAACCCAGGTCTCCCACATTGCAGGCGGATTCTTCACCATCTGAGCCACCAGGGAAGCCCCAAAATACTGGAGTGGGTAGACTATCCCTTCTCCAGGGGAACGTCCTTCCCGACCCAGGAATCAAATTGGGGTCTCCTGCGTTGCATGTGGATTCTTTACCAGCTGAGCTACCAGGGCTCTTTTTTTTTTTTTTTTAAATCATGAATGGACACTGCACTTTATCATGCTTTTTCTGAGTATTAAGATACCCATTTTTAACTTTCTGTTTTTAGGGGCCTTTAGACAATTCAGCTGTGAAAGTGGACAGGTAATAGTTTTGCTTTTGTTTTCCAAGTTATCCTATTTTGGAACCTTCTACCACACATCATGGAACACAAGCACTGAAAGTGGCTTGGAGGTCCTCAGCCATTACACTCCATCACTCAGTTCATGAATCTTCTCTACAACATCCCAGGCTATTTATACAGTCTCTGCTTGAATATTTTAAGCAATGAAAAAAATCCATTATCTCTACTCATCAATTTATGGAAAGCTCTAGTTGTCAGGAAGTCATTTCTTATATTGAGTTGAAATATACCTCAATGTCAGATTGATGGTTTGCCCAAGTTTCAGCAGATGCAACATGCAAGACAGATGTACCCCAAGGAATGGGTAGAGTTGTGTGTGTGTGTTTGTGTGGTGAAAAGCATGTGGCCTTTAGAATCAGGCAGACCTAGTTTCAATTACTGGCTTAGCCATTAACAAGTTGAGTGAATTTGAGTACTATGGTAGATTGTGTCATGACCACAGATTCCTGCCAACCTAGTATGCTCCTCCTTTGAATGTGACTCTGCAGCTCCTCCAATCCAGAGACGGATGGAGTTGAGAAATGGAACATTTCCTGCAGTATCAGTAAACAAGGATGTCATAGTCACCAGCCAATGCAGCCACCACCAATGGTGAGCTGGTCAGCCCTGACAGGACTTAAGAAGGAGAGAATACCTGCAATATAGCAGCCATCAGACTGCAGCCATGCCCCATGATGAGCCCTGAGGAAGCTCATGATGAGAAAACACAGGATACTGGCTCTAGATAGCTAAGGTACACACAAACGAATGATTTCAGTGAGCCCAGATTCCTGCATCTTCTCATATACAGAAAAGCACTAAACTCCTTCCCTTGGAATATCTGATCTTTCTTTCCTCTGATGTTCTGAGTACCTTCCCTTTGTTGCAAATCTTCTGTATAACCTGGCTCCCCACCTGGTCTCCTTGGAGCTGTTCTCTCAGAATTTCTTGCAATGCTGCCTCCAGGCTTGAAGTCCTAAAAATTCCCACCAAATAAAACACAGCTCGAATATTCTTTTTAAGTCTACAGAGTCCATTTCTTCACCTTGACTCTGGGCTGGCCCTGGGACTTGCTTTGATCACCAGAATGTGTTAAAAGTGATACTGGGCAAATTCTGGAATGTAGTGGGGGTGGGTGGGGATGGCAGAGGGAGAAGGGCCAAGTTGTCTCTGACTTGGCTCTCTTGGGAGGCTGCCCTGAGCCTGCCATATCATCTAGGAAATCATCAAGCCTACAGGGGGCTTCCTCTGTGCCTCAGTGGTAAAGAACCCACCTGCCAATGCAGGAGATGTGGGTTTGATCCCTGGGTTGGGAAGATCCCCTGGAGGAGGAAATGGCAACCCACTCCAGTACTCTTGCTAGAGGAGCCTGGTGGGCTACAGTCCATGGAATCAAAAAAGAGCTGGACGCAACTTAGTGACCAAACAAACAACACAGTATATGGGCTCTTAGTTCCCTGACCGTGGGATTGAACCCATGCCCCCTGCAGCGTGGAATCTTAACCACTGGACCGCTATTATGCAAACTTTTAAAGCTAATACTCTCTTCCTTCTTACTTTCTACTCTTCCAGGTTAAATCCTGTTTCCTTTGATTTTACCTCATTTGAGAAGCCTTCCCAGCAATTTATTATACTGCTTCCCTCCTAATTACTTCCTATACTCCCTATTTTATTAATGTCCCTCTTAGAACAATAGCTATGATCTGATCATTGCCTGTTACAGCGCAGGCAGTTCCTTTCAGTAATAGTAACTTCCACACAATAGGTGCTAAAACAATGCTGTTCTTTTAGTCACCCAGCCCAAGACAGGGATTCTTTTTTAGTTCTTCTGTTTCCATTGTCTTATATTCAGCTAACTGTTGATTATCTGTCTTCATATACCCTGACTTGAGCTACTACCAAGCCAAGTTTCTTGCTCCTGAGACTATGCAGGTGTTTTCTTGAATTAATTTAGGATTTAACATTTAACCTGGTGAGATTTCTTTTTGTTAGTCTTGGCTGAATACTCTGAGCTGGCCAAGGTAATCTTGGTCTTATATTTGTCATGTTTCTCCACTTGGTGCCTCTAAATCTGATGATTACTACGTCCACATTTTCTACCAGTTACTAAAAAATAATGTTTAACAGGACAGGACAGGAGCCTCAAAGCACACTATACACTTTGCCAAGTCCAGTACAGAGCCAGTAAATATTAACAATTACATCATGCATGCACATTATTTCAGTCAACAGACTGCTTTCACATATTGATATGTTAGCATCCTAAAAAGTAGTGTTAGTCACTTAGTCATGTTTGACTCTTTGCAACCTCATGCACTATAGCCTGCCAGACTCCTCTGTCCATGGGAATTTCCCAGGTAAGAATAATGGAGTGGATAGCCATTCCCTTCTCCAGGGGATCTTCCCAACCCAGGGATCGAACCCATGTCTCCATCACTGCAGGCAGATTCTTTACTGTCTGAGCCACCAGGGAAGTCCAAATATGTCCAGTGACAGGACAGCTGGTCTTATCTACGTGGAGACCTATATGGGCAGTAAAAGTCTTTGCTAAAATTAAGATACAGGTCAACCAACAATCTTCTGAAAAAAATTCTTTACTGAGTGTGTACTCAGTTGCTTTAGTCGTATCCAACTCTTTTTGACCCTATGGACTGTAGCCTGCCAGGCCCTTCCGTCCATGGGATTCTCTAGGCAAGAATGCTGGAATGGGTTGACATGACCTCCTCCGGAGAATCTTCCTGACCCAGGGCTCAAACCCGAGTCTTCTGCATTACAGGCGGATTCTTTACCACGGAGCCACCTGGGAAGCCCCCTTTCACTGAGTAGTGAAACTAAAATCAGTGGGTTTTCTCTTTGTCTTACCTGATTATACTGAGTATACTATAAAACGCTATAGTGATGATTATACAAAATAGCTTCTCAGGTCAATGGTAATAGATAAGGCAGTAAATTAATTTAACTGCTTCCAGCGCTTTTGAGAAGTCAAAAGGAAAGAAAACAATGATTGTTTTGTCCCAGAAGAACCTTCCACTTATCCTGACAACCAAAGTGAACCTGAAACCCCTGAGCAAGAGACTTGTGTTCCCATGTTCACGAAGCTTCGTGAAGCTTTGAGTATGAGCACACCTGTAGGTTTTCCCCGGAGTAGATGTAATTGTGGGGTTTCTACTTACTCTCACCATCCATCCTGACCCAAGGCACACTTTTTCACCTTGGGAAGAGGGTGGGAATGAAAAAGAGGGGTGTTAATTGGGTTCTCAGGAAATGGCAACCCACTCCAGTATTCTTGCCTGGAGAATCCCAGGGACGGGGGAGCCTGGTGGGCTGCCGTCTCTGGGGTTGCACAGAGTCGGACACGACTGAAGCGACTTAGCAGAGTTTCCATCTCTTCTTTCATCTAGCCTTCCTAACTACTGCGTTATAGCAAGTTTGGGTACACCCATTTGTAGACCAGGAGACTTTCTCCAGAACCAGTCAAAAACTGAGTGTACCCTGTAAAACCTCACGGGCTTCGTGTTCCTGCAGCCAGACAGTATGGACTGCGTGCACCTGGGCCGACTCCGGGAAACACTCAACCCTGCAGGACCCAGAGGGTGCAGAACCATGCCTACTGGGGATGCAAGTACAGTGTGCTTTGAGGAGATGCGCGCTGGCGGTGGGGACCTCGCCTCGCCTTCGCTGAGATGCTCCAGCAGAAAAGCGGGGCGGGGCAGCGAAGGGGGAGTGTCCCCTTCCCCAGCCCAGCCAGCGCGCAGGCGCAGCGGTGCTCCCTGGCTCGCGTCCCGGGCCCACCCCCGAGCGCGCGGCTGCGCTCTGAACCGCGGGCCCGGAAGCGCGGCGCCGGCTCGCGCCACGTCTGTGCTGCACCTTCTCTGGGTCCAGCAGCTGCCGCCCCGCCCGTGCAGACCGTAGCCCGAGCCGCGACCTGCCGGACTGGTCCGGGAGCATCATGGGTGGCGTGGTCCCGCGCTCCGTCTCCGCGCTGCCGCTGCTGCTGCTGCTGCTGCTGCTCCAGGCAGAGCGGCCGCGCGGCGCCGAGCTCACCTTCGAGCTGCCGGACAACGCCAAGCAGTGCTTCCACGAGGAGGTGGAGCAGGGCGTGAAGTTCTCCCTAGACTACCAGGTGAGACCTGGCGCCTCCTCTCTCTCCCGCTTCCAGGTCTTCAGTGGTCACTTGTGCGCCCCCGGCTGTAGTGGCTGGAATTAGCCAAAGAGGCTGCAGAGGGAGGCGGGAATGACCAGAGACAAGGAAGTCAGAGCCCACCCGAGACGGACCGACTAGCCAGGGAGGTAGCACCGCAGGTGCATGCCCAGGATGGGGATGCCCGGGCGGCTCCGGCTTCCTGGGGAGTTGATCTGAATGACCTGAGAGCGCGTTGACTCTACAGAACGCCATCTATGGCACCAGGCTGTCTGTCCCAACGTTTTTTGGACAGCTTTGTGCCCGCCTGTACTGGAAAATGGCAGCGAGAGGAAATGGGTTCGTGGTTTTATTTTTCCGCCTCTCTCCAGCGTTTGAAGTCATAGTTAGGGGGAGCGAGGGTGCTTTGGAAAGGAGTCCGCTCGGGCTTTCAGCCTGGCAGTTTTTACAAGGAGTGGTGTTGTGGCTACTGCCATATGGCTCAGAAAAGCTCCAAGCTCCTGCACTCTTGGCTGCTGTGAGAGTTCTCATGGCTCGCTGTTGGGGTGTGGCGGGGTGGGGGGGGGGGGGGGGGGGGGCGGGGCGGGGGAAGGGGGGAGGGTGGCGGTTGGGAACAGGTAGGTCTTGAGTTAGAGAGCTGCAGATCTGAGTTTAGGCAATCCTACCCAGATATCCGGACAGGCGTCTGATCGTGGACACATACTGGCAGGCATTACAGAAGGGAAGTGGCACGGGTAGCAAAAGGGAGGGTAGGCAGTGTGATGGGCCCTCTCTGACCAAAACCACTAAAAGAGGCTGTGCATGGGGACAGCATCCTGTGTCCTGGCCTCTGAGTCATTCATCTCGTTACTTTCACATTTGTGGACAGTGTGCAAACTGCAACTGGGTAAACAGGGGTCACCCAGATACAGTTGTCAAAAAAAAATGATCCTTGTGGGACTTCCCTGGTGGTCCAGGGGTTAAGAATCTGCCTTGCAGTGTAGGGGACATGGGTTCAATCCCTGGTCAGGAAAGTAAGATCCTACATGCTGCAGAACAACTAATCCTGTGTGCCACAATGAAAGATCCTGTGGGATGCAATGAAGACACAATGCAGGGCAATAAATAAGTATTTGAAAACAGAAAGACTGTTGTGAGGCTGGAGGGCCCTGAGAGGTCATCAGGTCCGTGCTAGGTCAGAAACCGCTGTTATGGGCTCAGCATAAGTCTATACATGTCCAGCATTAGGAATCTCACTGATCACAAAGCAATTTCTTCCATCTGTACAAAAGGAAATATTAACGTCTGGAAACGGATGGAGGCCTTTGACCGTGTTCTTTGATGGACCCTAGTTCTAGTCATTGGCCATCCCTGTGATTCTGCCTTTAGCAGATCTTATCGTTCCTATGGTACAGTTTGAACAAATGACTCCTCTGGTAGTCACTGATTCTGTGAAGGCTTCGATCTGTATTTGCCTTCCTCTTGCATTTCATCTGCAATAATATAAACCTCCAGAGCCTCAGTTTCCTCTTCTGTAAAGTGGAGAGGATTAAGCTCTTTGCACCCTTTTTTTCTTTTAAGATTTTTTTTTTGTTTTTTTGATGTGGACCATTTTTAAAGTCTATTGAATTTGTTACAATGTTGCTTCTGTTTTGTGTTTTGGTTGTTTGGCTGTTAGGCATGTGGTATCTTAGCTCCCTCACCATGGATCGAACCTGCACTCCCTGCATTGGAAAGCAAAGTCTTTTTAAAAAAACTTTTTATTTTATATTAGAGTATAGCCAATTAACAATGTTGTGGTAGTTTCAGGTGAACAGTGAAGGGACTCAGCTATACATATACGTGTATCCAGGAAGGCAAAATCTTAACCACTGGACCACCAGGGAAATCCCATGGCTCTTTGCACTCTTGCAGAGCAAAACTTTTGGAGTCAGTCAGACATGGATCCAAGTCTTAGCCTTGTTACTTTCACGCTGTGTGATGTGAACAGTTCACTTCAACTCTCTCAGCCTCAGACTCATCCTCTGTGAATTGGGGAGTGTCATGGCACCTGCTTTAGAAGGTTGTGAAGACTAAATGAAAACAATGTTTGTGACATCTAATCACAGTGCCCAGTTGGCATTTGGTAAGTGGTGGTTGCCCCCTGGTAAAAAACGGCCTGTGGGTCTCTTTTATGGTTGTCAGGTCATCACTGGAGGCCACTACGATGTTGACTGCTTTATGAAAGACCCTCTGGGGAACACCATCTACAGTGAAACCAAGAAACAGTATGACAGCTTCACGCACAAGGCCGAGGTCAAGGGCGTGTATCAGTTTTGCTTCAGCAATGAGTTCTCCACCTTCTCTCACAAAACTGTCTACTTTGACTTTCAAGTGGGCGACGAGCCCCCCATTCTCCCAGACATGGGGAACAGAGTCACAGCTCTCACCCAGGTGAGTGGACATCAGCACCAACAGTCTGAGATGAACCCCCTCCTCCACCCTGCCCCCACAAGCCTATTCCTCCCGGTCTTGGCTGATGAACAGTCACCAGCCACCCACCTCCTTGTCTGAAGCCACAGTATTTGCTCTGCCCGTGTGTTCACAGATAGTCCTAGAAGACGTTATGGTTCTTCTTTCTGGTTCCCCTTCTGGTCTTCCTCTCCATTCTTTAACTGTGTCCCTGCAGTACTTTCTTCTGGTATTCCCACGTTCCCATTCAGTCTGACACAGCACCGCTGTCAAAGCACACACAATACGTGCCTCTCTGCTCCTTCAATGCATCTGCGTCAGAAAGACAAAGTCCTGCTTTCTGTGGTGTATCAGTTAAGGTAACACAAGCTGCTATCACAAGTAAACCCCAAATATCAATGGCTTAACACAATGGGAGTTTTGATTCTCACTCAAATAATAATCTGGAGAGTGGGGGAGTGGGTGGAGGACTCTCCTCCATGGAGTGACTTGGGAAACCAGGCTCCTTTTTGGTCATCTTGCCACCAAAAAATGGAGAGAATGAGAAAGCCCCGCCTGCTTCTTAAAAGCCCTGGCTCAGAAGTGACACCATTACCCCTGCTCGTATCTCATTGTTGAGAAATAGTCGTGTGGACAGTCTGGGTGAATGGAAGGAAGGCTGGCATATACAGTCCTGTTAGGCAGTTGACCCCTAGTGACAGCTCCACATCCTAACAGAAATAGTGACAGTTTTGGAGGACAGATAGTCATCCGTGTCACCCGTGGCTCACGGTTAACTATAATCAACCTCAGCCTCCTCCATCAGTCTCTCCTCCTACTGTTCAAGCTCCTCCCTCCCAGACACAGACTCAGGCTGGAATTGTTGTGTTATTTACCCCTGGGCCCTCAGCACCCCAGTGCATGGAGTGTGGCACAGAATAGGAGCTCACCAAATATTTGTCAAGCGACTGAGTGGCAGGACCCAGGAAAGCTCCCAAGACGGGAATGACCATCTGTGGCTGCACCTGTCCCAGAACTGAAGCCAGAGCATCTGAGTGTCTGGTGAGACCAGGTCACCTTCTGGGCTGCCCTCCAAAGTGACCACAGGCTCCATTCCTCTGTGGCTTTGATGATGGGTTTATTCTCTGAGCAGCTGGAGGTTAGTACTGCACTGTGCAGTCGGTAACACTATCTGCTTAGGGCTATTGACATATTAATATTAAAATTAAAATTCACCTCCTTGTTTGCTCTGTAGCAACACATCTGTCTAGTGCTCAGTAGTCCCAAGTGGCTGGTGCCCACGCGTGGAGAGTTCTGCTGGACATCATTGTGTTTGAACTTGGCAACATGAGTGCTGATAGACAGTCCAGCCCAGGGTGTGTCTTTATGTGTAAGAGCTTTCACAACCTGTCCTCTCAAGAGTTCTGTTGGTCATTGATGAAATAGCTTCTGTACTGAAGATTTTGTAAGTTTCCAGGAGCTGTGTGTGTGCTCAGTTGCTCAGTCATGTCGGACTCTTTGCCACCACATGGACTGTAGCCCGCTAGGCTCTGTCCATGGGATTCTCCAGGCAAGAATACTGGAGCAGGTTGCCAGTTCCTCCTCCAGGGAATCTTTCCAACCCAGGATCAAACCCACGTCTCCTCCTTTGACTGCATTGGCAGGTAGATTCTTCATCACTGTCACCACCTGAGCTGAGAGATTTGCCTCTTGAAACAGTGGAAAAGAAACCAGTAGAGGAAAGGCTTTGTGGGTTAGTGCAGTTGTTGTTCAGTTGCTCAGTCGTGTCTGACTCTTTGCAACCCTGTAGACTGCATATGCCAGGCTCCCCTGTCCTTCACCATCTCCCAGAGTTTGCTCATTGAGCAAACGTCCATTGAGTCAGTGGTGCATCCAACCATCTCATCGTCTGTCGCCCCTTTCTCCTCCTGCCCTCAGTCTTTCCCAGCATCAGGGTCTTTTCCTGTGAGTTGGCTCTTTGCATCAGGTGGCCAAAGGATTGGAGCTTCAGCTTTAGCATCAGTCCTTGCAGTGAATATTCAGGGTTGATTTCCTTTAGGATTGACTGAGCACAAGCTCTCCAAGGGTCTCAAGAGTCTTCTCCAGCACCACAATTCGAAAGCATCAATTCTTTGGCGCTCAGCCTTCTTTATGATCCAACTCTCACATCTGTACATCACTATTGGAAGAACCATAGCTTTGACTGTATGGCCCTTTAGTCAGTAGAGAATAGGCTTTGTGGGTTAGGGCACTAGAGACATTCTTTCCTGGAGCCTCAGGGTTGCGTTTTGTTGCAGGAGAGATTGCACTTGCTGCTTCTGCATCTGGGGACCTCATCCTTCCTTCTGCCCAGACGCAGAAGAGACATTTCCTTCTACTTCTGTACCTGTGTCCCCTCTCCCTGACTGAGTGGGGTTGTATCTGTATCTGCCTCCGACAAAGCTCACTTGCTAATGCTGGGCATGTGCTCCGTCTGCATTTGTGCCCGGAGGATGCTGTGATCAGAGCTGTGTTTTTTCTTTTTAATAATTCTGTTTATTTATTTATTTTTGGTTGTGCTGTGTCTTACTTGCTGCTCGGACTTTTCTCTAGTTGCAGCAAGCAGGAGGCTACTCTCTAGGTGTGGTACACAAGCTTCTCAATGCAGTGGCTTCTCTTGTTGCAGAACCTGGGCTCTAGGGCAAGGGGGCTTCAGTAGTTGCAGCTCCCGGGCCCTAGAGCACAGGCTCAATAGTTGTGGCACACAGGCTTAGTTTGCCCCATGGCATGTGGGATCTTCCCAGACTAGGGATTGAACCCGCATCTCCTGCATTGGCAGGCGGCTTCTTTACCACTAAGCCACAAGGGAAGTCCCAGAGCTGTGATTTAAGGGTGAGGGTTCTCAGGGAAGGGACCAACTGACTCTTCAGGAGGTTTGGGAAAGTCTTCACAGGGAGTCTTAGCTCACAGGCGACAGTGTGAGTGCTTGTCCAGGAGCGTGTCTGGCATGGGGGACGGAGGGCCCCCCAGGTGGCGAGAACAGCAGATGCAGGTATCAGGGCATCACTTTCCTCCTGGGCCCTGCTCTTAACTTTGCTCTCACTTTCCTCGGCACAGATTCCCTCTCTGCCTGCAGCTGTCGTGTCTCTTCCCATGAGGCTTCGTCCAGGTCAGCACTACGCCAGAGGCCGTGTGCTGTGGGACTAGTATCAGCCTCAGGGGAAAAGACCAGGATTCAGAGTGACCGAGTCCCAGGCTGGAGGGACTGTCTTCACCCTGAGTTCCAGAACGACCGGGCTCCTAGCAGAGGACACGGGCCAGGGTTCCTGCTGAGGGAGGCCAAGCTTGAAGCGCTCCCAGCATCCCTAGAGTCTGGGCAGGTCCTAGGGGAGGCTGGAGGCTTCTGACAGAGGTCCAAGGTCCGGGGCTGCCTCAGTGGTGGTCGAGGGAAGATTAAAGTTTCCCTGACTCTACTCAGAGGCCAGCTCACATGACACTCCCTTTGAGTTCTTCAAGAATTTAAAGAACTGAGTACAGTAAGTCTCCTATGTACAAACAAGTTTTGTTCTGAGAATGCATTCATAAGTCCAATTTGTTCCTAAGTCCAACAAAGTATCCAACTAACACAGTCATCTATATAGGTTTATAATACTCTTTACACAAATAATACATAAAACACAAACACAAAAAATAAAGGAAACATTTTTAATCCTACAGTACAGTACCTTGAAAAGTACAGGAGTACAGTACAGCAGCTGGCACACAGGGGCTGGCATCGAGTCAACAGGCAAGAAGAGTCACTGACTGGAGGAGGGAGAGGAGGTGGGAGATGGTAGAGCTGAAGGGTTGTCAGCATAGGAGATGGAGGGTAAGCTGCACTGTCACGCCTGATGTTGATGGCATGCACATTTACACCTTTGAAAGTTTGCAACTTGAAGGATCATACGTAGGGAACTTGCTTTTATCTTTGGAGGCTCTGAAGAGGTGAGGCTGAGTGAATTTCCTGACAGTTACAGAGTGAAGACCTGGGCACCAGCAGGTGGTGGAGATAGGATGGGAGTGGGCATGGGATGCAGGAAAGGGATGGTCCTGGGGGCAGAAGGATTGGTCAGTGTCTCCAGAGACCACCTGTCAGGATGGAGTAGTGCCCGCCGTCCCCGTGAGGCTCCAGGACACTGGGAATTAGCAGGGCTGGAGGTCTCAGCAGGGTGAAAGTCAGGCTCTGGGAGAGCTGGGGACCCCTGGCCCTGGGCAAACAGAGCTGTTTGCCAAAAAAAGGGCCTCTGCTGGCTTCCTGCTGGGCAGGAAGCAGGCTGCCCAACTGAAACTTTGTGGAAACAAGCGGAATTGGTGTCTTAGGCAAACAGACAGGTTGTTTTAGGCAACGTCTTAGGCAACGGCAGGTCCCTGAGAAAGGGGAGGAGGGATGTTTCTCCGGTAAGGGGCTGCTCCCAGTGTCTGTGGATCTTGGTGTCAAGTTGCTCTTGGTCTCTGGGGGCCCATGCTAAGTTTCTGAAGGGGTTTGCTGGTTCCAGATGCCAGGAAGACTGTAGAGCACCACCTCTTGCTCTGTTACCTCTGAGGACTGACCTCCTTCCCATCACTGATCAGGTCTGAGGTTGTTGCTGTAAAGGTCTTGGGCCTTCTTCAGAGACTCTCAGTGCTGGTCTCTGGCCGGGGACATGTGAACCAAGCCTCTGAAATGATGCCTTCCACGGCAATGTGACATGTCTTCTGCCCGGGGTGTCTGCACCTGTGATTTCTGTGTCCTTCTCGGCCTCTCTTCCTCCCTGCCAACCCCGACCTCACTCCTTCTCCAGTGGCCCTGGACTTTGGGAGGAGGGTGGAGGTATCAACCTGTACTGCTGAATGCTCAGGCCAGGGCCCAGGGGTCCCAGGAGCACCCAGTTCAAGTGAATGAAATGTACACCTTGAGTTTCTGAATGAGTGTGCGGTGGAGGTAAACACAGGATGGAACTCCAGCCTGGAAAGCCAAGGAACCCTTCCCTTGTATTTAAAAAGTAAAGTGTGGATTTATATATATTGAACGTGTGTGTACATATATGTACACATGCATCTGTATGCATATACACACGGCCATTCATATGCAGATATACACATATATGTATATCTCTGTCCATCCCACTGATTTCATCCCACTGATTTTTAGAGACCTGTTACCAAGTCTCTAAATGGCTCCCAGATCCACTCGTCTTAAAAAAAAAAAAAAAAAAAAATTATTTCTTCGACTGTGCTGGTTCTTAGTTACAGCAAATAGGATCTTTAGTTTCAGCCTGTGGGATCTAGTTCCCTGACCAGGGATAGAATCCAGGCCCCCTGCGTTGTAAGCGCAAAGTCTTAACCACTGGACCACCAGGGAAGCCTTAGCTTCTAGCTTCTTACATTGAACTTTATGAACGGTTCACCTTTCCAGTATGGGAAGCAGTTGTCTGTCTGGTGCTTATGAACTTCTGTAGCACAGGAACCCATTGTCCATAGAGTTTTCTAGGTTTTGAATGTTCTAGAGGTTGCCAGTGAGTAAGGACATGTTCTTTCACAGGCATAATGTCTTAGTTTTCCATTGCTGAATCAGTAATTACTGCAAATGGCTGAAAATAATAACAATTTATTATCTCACAGTTCTAGAGGCTTTGCTCAAGTTCTCGGGGCTGAAATCAAGATCCTGGTGGGGTCAGGCTGTCCTCTGGAGGCTCTGGGGCGTCTCACACTCACTTAGGTCCTTGGCGGAATTGAGTTCCTTGCAGTTGGTGGTCATGCTCTCTGCTCTTAGAGTTCTTTCTCTGCTCCTTGCATGTGACCTTCTCCATCTTCAGAGCCAGCATCAGCGGCTGAATCCTCCTGTGTCCAGCCTCTCTGACTTCTCCTTCCACTGTCAGGTCGAGAAAGCTCCCTGTTTTGAGGGGCTCTCAGGCTCCCTGGACAGTCTCAGGTGTGACATATAATCGTCATAGTCACAGCTTGTATGCACAGCTTCCTGGGGTTGGTAGTGGTGGGACCTTGGTAGTGGTAGGACCCTGGTAGTGGTGGTGGGGACATAGTCAAAGATCTGCCTGCTATGCATGGTAGTGTAGCAAGTAAAGGAAGTTGTGAAGTAGCACGTGTTACATGTGAGTATATGCATGTGTATGTGCTGACAGGCACACGTGTCTGTGTCTTTGCCCTTGTTTGTATGCTGGTGTGGGTCTATGTACATGAGAAATGTATGTTTTCATGTATTTGTATGTATGCCTAGAAGTGTAGGCAGCAGTTTTGTAATAGAATGAGCAGTAGATTCAGAAATAAAGTGAAGGTGTCAGTCTCCCAATCATGTACGACTCTTTTGTGACTCCATGGCCTATAGCCTGCCAGGCTCCTCTGTCCAAGGCAAGAATAGTGGAGTGGGTAGCCATTCCCTTCTTCAGGGGATCTTCCTGACCCAGGAATTGAACCCTAGTCTTCTGCATTGCAGGCAGATTCTTTACCATCTGGGCCACCAGGGTAGATTCACAGTCTAGTGCAGTTGGAATTTACGCCACGCCCTGCCATTAATTTGCTGTGTGACCTTGGGCAAGTCACATAGCCTCTCTAAGACTCAATTTCCTCTTTAATATATGCAGTAAGCAATCAGTCAGCCCTCCTTAGCACCGGGGGTAATGATCCTTGCCTGTCAGGGATATGGTAAGTATTAAATAAGAGCTCAGGGGAAAAAAAAAAAAGAACTCAGGGCAGTATTTGAAAGCAAAGTCTCAGGACTCGAACAGTTGAGTTTAAATATTATTTATTTATTTGTTTGCCTGCACCAGATCTTAGTTGTGGCATGTGGGACCTAGTTCCCTGACCAGAGATTCAGCCCAGGTCCTCTGCATTGGGAGCAGCCCTGACAGTTGAGTTTACATCCGGCTTCCCTGGTGGCTCAGATGATAAAGAATCTGCCTACAATGCAGAAGACCCAGGTTTGATCCCTGGGTTGGGAAGATCACCAGGAGAAGGAAATGGCAACCCACTCCAGTATTCTTGCCTGGAGAATCCCATGGACAGAGGAGCCTGGAGGGCCACAGTGCATGGGTCGCAAAGAGTCGGACACGCGGAGATGCGACTGACACTTTCACACTTCTGCCATCTCCTAGCTCTGTGACTCTGTTACTTGACCTTTCTGAACCTCAGTTAGGCTTATTATGAATAAAACCGTGTCAGACCCTTAGCTCAGAAGCATTGTTAGCACTTAGTAGTATGTAGGATGTTGATGACCGAGTTTGCTTTGTGTGTGCCAGTTTCCATTCTTTTCTGAGGGTCAGCAGCGACTACTTTTCTCTTCCTGCCCAGATGGAGTCCGCCTGTGTGACCATCCATGAGGCTCTGAAGACGGTGATCGACTCGCAGAAGCATTACCGGCTCCGGGAGGCACAGGACCGGGCCCGCGCAGAAGACCTCAACAGTCGAGTCTCTTACTGGTCCATTGGCGAGACCATCGCCCTGTTTGTGGTCAGCTTCAGCCAGGTGCTACTGCTAAAAAGCTTCTTCACAGAGAAACGGCCCATTAGCAGGACGGTCCACTCCTAGTTGGGGTGCTCTGCTCCCAAGCCCCTTGCACCCTGGGACAGAGCAGCCCCCTTGGGCCTCAGGCTCCTGCGGGCTGGTGGGTGTACCCCAGGGTGGAAGCCCTGTCACCTCACATTCTAATCAGATGCTTGGTCCTTGTCCTCCAGCAGCTGGAGCTCATAGAGCCCAGTTAGCAGGAGACATTGAGCTGCCTTATATGTGCAACAGTGAATGCAGAAAGGGTCTGACCAGGCAGGGACTGCCTGCTGTGGGGGGCAGGCAGGCCGCCATCCAGTGGCCTGGCCAGCAGGAGGAACCCCAAGTGCCCTGGCCTCCAGGGCACAGCTCAGGGCTCTCTCTCTTTGCTCCATGACGCACAGCTCATTTGGCTTCTGTGTCCTCTCCCCTGTGGAGAAGACTGGGCCCTGAGTCTGGACTTCCCTCCCTTGAGCTCTCTGTACCTGTGGAAACCAGGCCCTGAAGCGGCTTTGCAGAAACCCCACCCCAGGGGAGCCCTGGAATCGGCCCTGGAAGCAAGAACAGGATGGTAGCTGGGTGCCTTGGCTGGCTGTGTATCTCCTCGGAGGTGGGACTCCGGCTAATAAAATCTGAGTGTGAGCACCATAGAGACTTGCGTCTTTCTTTCTTTTTTTTTAAATTAATTTTTTAGGTGTTGTTGTTCAGTTATTAAGTCATCTCCGACTCTTTGTGACCCCATGAACTGTAGCCTGCCAGGCTCCTCTGTCCCACACTATCTCCTGGAGTTTGCTCAAACTCATGTCCATTGAGTCAGTGATGCCATCCAAACATCTCATGCTCTGCCTCACCCTTCTCCTTTTGCCCTAAGTCTTTCCCAGCACCAGAGCCTTTTCCCAGCATCAGGGTCTTTTTTTAGGGGTAATACTTTATTATTTTTAATTGGAGGATAATTGTTTTACAATGTTGTATTTGTTTCTGCTGTACAATAATGTGAATCAGCTGTAAAGTGTGCATATATCCCAACCTTCTTGGACCTCCCTTCCCCGCCATCTCACCCCTCTAGGTGATCACAGAGCACTGAACTGAGCTCCTTGTCTACACAGCAGCTTCCCATCAGCTGCCTGTTTTACCCATGGCAATGTATATGTATCAGTGCTACTCTCCCAGTCTGTCCCATTCTCTCCTTCCCCTGCTGTGTCCACAAGTCTCTTCTCTAAGTCTGCTTCTCTGTTCCTGCCCTGCAAACAGGTTCACCTGTACCATTTTTCTAGATTCCACATATATGTGTTAATATATAATACTTGCTTTTCTCTTTCTGACTTCACTCTGTGTAACAGGCTCTAAGGTCATTTTTTTAATTCATTTTTTTATTGGTGTATAATTGCGTTACAACGTTGTGTTAGTTCCTCCTGTGCAGCAAAGTGAATCAGTTGTACATATACATGTATCCACTCTTTGTGTCCCTAAAGGAGTTCACAGCTTAGTGGGGGAACACTGGCATGCATATAAATAATTGGAGTGTGACAGAGCAAGTGATGCTTCAGAGATGGGTCTGTGTAGATGTTTGTGGAGGGGGCAGTAAGTTACTCTCCTCTCAGCTGAATGAAAACAGTGAAGTAGGGAGCTGGAGACTTTGTGGTCTCAGACTCTAGTGGTTACTCTGAATGACTGAGTCATCATATCATTTAAATATAGGGGCTCAGAACAGAAAATGCAAAGACTGAGCAATACTGAGTGGCTGTCTCAGGGTCATGGCTGCAGTAGCCACAGTGGTCTCCTTAAAATGTAAGTCAGATCCTTCACTTCTGGTCAGAACCTTCCCCATGTCGTGCATGTTGCTCTCAGTTCATGGCTAAGTCCCCACCGTGGTGGTGAAGTCCTAAAGCACCTGGTGCCTCCGCCCCTGGCCCTGGGAAGCCCCTACCGTATGCCATCCACTCTCTCCTTTCATGTCCTCCTGGCTTGCTATTCCCATCACACCAGGCCATGCCCCTACCCCGGGACCTTTGCACAGGCTGTTTCCTCCACAAGAACACCCTCTCCCTGTTGCCTGCATGAGCTCCTGTCCAGTGTCATGTTAGCTATGAGGTCTCCCCTAATGACTTTATTTAACATGGCATCATCTCACCTGGCTGTGCATGTCTGTCTTGGCTTTATTTCTCTGTTATATCATGTATCGCCACCCACAGATGTGTTTACTTGTCTGGTTATTTTCCTGCTTACCTCATAAAGATGGAAACTCCATGAAGGCAGGGCCTTTGTTTACTGCTGTATTCCTAGTGTGTAGAATAACGCCTGATAGATGCTAAGCTCTTAATATGTGTTAGTTGTTAGATGAACAGCCTTTCCCATTAGTAAGAAACAGATGCATACTGATCAAATATCTAAATAGTAGGTCTTGAGGGCAGATATCATGTCTTTCATAAAAAAAAAACCCCACAAATCTGAAATCCTAAGTTGTTTTAAGTGTTAATAGTGCCCTGTGCTACTGCTAAGTTGCTAAGTCGCTTCAGTCGTGTCCTACTCTGTGCAACCCCAGAGACGGCAGCCCACCAGGCTCCCCCGTCCCTGGGATTCTCCAGGCAAGAACACTGGAGTGGGTTGCCATTTCCTCCTCCAGGGCATCTTCCCAAACCAGGGATCAAACCTGTGTCTCCTGCACTGACAGGTAGATTCTTTACCACTGAACCGCCATGGACTTTCCCCATGTTTGGAGTATAGTGATAAACAGTGTAACACATCCTATGTTCCACTACCTGGATTAACCAATATAATGTGACTGGTTCCTCTTAGAAACTCCCTGATGCTCTGTGCCCACCTCTCCTGCATTTTGCCTTGAGGCTCCCTTGCTCCCCACCCACCCTTTAACATGATTTCAATGGCAGCAGCCAGGCCACAGGTACTTTGTGTAGGGCATGATCAGGGCAGATTGGAGGCCCTGCCTCAGGATGCAGAGTGATGGTTGACCAGCTGCCCTAGGGCACCTCCTCTTCCCTGTCCTCCCCTCCTAAGACCTCTGGGTGATGGTTTAGAAATTAAGGCTGCTCTCATCCCCAGACTGTTCTTTCTGAGAGTTTAAAGTGAACATTGAGGGCTTCCCTGCAGGTCCAGTGGTTAAGAATCTGCCTGCCAATGCAGAGGACACAGGTTCCGTCTCTGGCCCAGGAAGATCCCTGTGCCGTGGGACAACTAAGCCCATGCTCCACAACAGGAGAAGCGACCACAATGAAATGCCCATGCACCGCAACTAGAGAGTAGCTGCCCCCATTCGCCGTAACGCTGAAGGCTCGAATTCAGCAACAAAGACCCAGTGCAGCCAAAAATAAATTTTAAATAAAAGTGAACAGTGAACAAGCTGCCAAGTATTGGGTTGGCCAAAAATTCATTTGGATTTTTCCGTAAGATGTTTTGAAAACTCAAAAAAACTTTTTGGCCAACCCAGTATCAGATAATGAGAGTTACTCATTGTGATACTCCATCCTGGGGAATATCCTTCCCCCAACACCTCCTTAACTTCTCTAGGGAGACACCAACCAGAGCCTGGTCTTTAGCACTTGCTCATAAAACATCCCAGACCCCAGCAGAACATGCATACCCAGGCAGAAACAACCAGACTCCCAAGATGAACGAAGAAGAGACACAGCCCCTTGAGTACCATCCAAACTATTGTTTGAAGCAAAATTGTTGGAACATGTGGAGCCAATTTGTTTTTTACACATTTTTCTTCTGATTATACCTTTTTCTGTTTTAATTTTTTTTATTTTTAATTAGAGGATAATTACAATATTGTGATGGTTTCTGCCATACATCAACATGAATCAGCCATAAGTATACACATGTCCCCTCCCTCTTGAACCTCCCTCCTACCTCCCACCCCATCCCACCCCTCTAGGTTGTCACAGAGCTCCATTTTAAGTAACATAGTAAATATACTCTAAAAGAGAAAGTGTTAGTCACTCAGTCACATCCAACTCTTTGCGACCCCATGGATTGTAGCCTGTTGGGCTCCTCAGTCCATAGGATTCTCCAGGCAAGAATACTGGAGTGGGTTGCCATTTCCTCCTCCAGGAGATCTTCCCAATGAAGAGGAAAAGTTAAAATTTTACATAACCTCCTTCTCCTTCTGCCTCTGTAACTCAGCTTGCCCCTTGCAAAGTCTAGATCACGTAGGTCACATAGTCTCAAAAAGTGGGGATTTGCAATACTACGAACTAAATTTTATCTCACTCACCCTTGTCCTGCTTTTTGCAATTGCCCAGCCCCTGCAAACCTGCTTAATCATGCCTGCCCAGATCAGGCATCCCCCTCCGCATTTTGACCACTGTTCCTGCGCGCATGAAACCCCTTAGTTTAAACCAGCCTGTTAACAGCTAGTGTTGCCCGCTTACAGTCTGTCTATAAAAATTCTGCTATCCCTTTGTTCGGGACTCAGAGCTTGGAGTGTTAACTCCTCTGGGCCCACTGGTGTAATAAACTTGAGTTCTCCAACTCTCTGAGTGTGGGGTGCTTGGTTTCTCAAGTACTGGTTTATGCATCGCTAACCCAGGAATCAAACCCAGGTCTCCTGCACTGCAGGCAGACTCTTTACTGTCTGATCCACCAGGAAGGCAACCTAAAAGAGAAAATGTTGGTAATGTTCAGCTGCAGCACGGAGTTGTAATAAAGAACAAGTGGAAATGTTACAGAGGAGAAATAAAAAGTAGAAACGAAGGCCACCCTCAGAGAGGACAAAAGCATGAAATAGAGCTGATGTGTATGAAAACCCTTCTAGAAGGCAAAAAGAAGGGGGGAAAAAGCTAAGAGATATGAAAAGTAAAAATGGTAGGAGATGGATAAGAGGTGAACCTGAAGCAGAAAAAATATACTAGAAGAAATAATAAAAATATGTTTATCAGAATTAAAGAAAGATGAAGGATCTCAGAGCAAAAGGCTCATGGAGTGACATGACAAACAGGGTTGAGGACTGAGAAGGTGAACCCCCACATGGACATGGACATGTAAGAATTCCAAAGGCAAAGAGGAGATTCTGAATGCCTCCAGAGAGAAGGAACAACTCCTCCATCAATCAGAGTGAAATGAGATTTCACAACAGCACCAACGCATGCAAGAAGAAGAAGAGGTCATATTTTTAAAATAGGAAAGGCAAGAACAAAATAACCCCTGAATTTGGACACTGATGTCTAACCAAATTGTAAACATGAAATTCCACTGAAGATCTCAGGCACGTGGGACCACAGCAGAGAAGAGAACTAAACCTCAGAGACAGCTGTAACGTGTATGAGAATGATGTTAATTGTTGTATAAAAATCTAGGGCAGGGACTTCCCTGGTGGTCCAGTGGTTAAGGCTCCATACTTTCACTGCCAAAAAAGGGCAATCTGTAGATAGAGAAAAGAGGAAAGAAAATACACACATACATACCAACCAAGTTCTACCATTTTGAACAAGGTTGGAAAAGTTTAAAATGCATGCGGAGAGACAGAAGAGCATGAGGATGGTGAGTTTAAGAAATCAATAGACATAAGTAGATATAAGTTTGGGCCTTAAGTTAAAAGCAAGCAGCCACCATAAAAACAAAATTTGAAAAAATAATTTTGGAATTAGTGAAAGAAAACTTGATCTATCGGAGGAAAAATGGAAAGGAGGCAGAAAAAATTAGCATCAGTCAGTCAGTCAGTTCAGTCGCTCAGTCGTGTCTGACTTTTTGCGACCCCATGAATCGCAACACGCCAGGCCTCCCTGTCCATCACCAACTCCCGGAGTTCACCCAGACTCATGTCCATCGAGTCAGTGATGCCATCCAGCCATCTCATCCTCTGTCATCCCCTTCTTCTCCTGCCCCCAATCTCTCCCAGCATCAGAGTCTTTTCCAATGAGTCAACTCTTCGCATGAGGTGGACAAAGTACTGGAGTTTCAGCTTTAGTATCATTCCTTCCAAAGAACACCCAGGACTGATCTCCCTCAGAATGGACTGGTTGGATCTCCTTGCAGTCCAAGGGACTCTCAAGAGTCTTCTTCAACACCACAGTTCAAAAGCATCAAGTCTTCGGCGCTCAGCCTTCTTCACAGTCTAACTCTCACATCCATACATGACCACTGGAAAAACCATAGCCTTGACTAGACAGACCTTTGTTGGCAAAGTAATGTCTCTTCTTTTCAATATGCTATCTAGGTTGGTCATAACTTTCCTTCCAAGGAGTAAGCATCTTTTAATTTCATGGCTGCAATGCTCAAAATTCTCCAAGCCAGGCTTCAGCAATACGTGATCTGTGAACTTCCAGATGTTCAAGCTGATTTTAGAAAAGGCAGAGGAACCAGAGATCAAATTGCCAACATCTGCTGGATCATGGAAAAAGGAAGAGAGTTCCAGAAAAACATCTATTTCTGCTTTATTGACTATGCCAAAGCCTTTGACTGTGTGGATCACAATAAACTGTGGAAAAAAGTAGCATAGTAAGTGAAAATAGGGAAAAAAAGAAGTACCTTTGTATATTTCTAATGAAAGAATGATTATAATAAATGTAGTTAATTAAATGGGAAACTGTGATTAGATAAAAATATAAGATCCAATAATATGTTTTGAGACATGCATTAAAAGACATAGGAATGTTAAAAATAAAACGATGAAGACTTGCCAGGAGAACAACTAAATTAAATCAAGGTAATTATCTCAGTATCTAACAAAACAGAATTGAAGGCCAATTATTGTAAGAATGATTATTATTGTAAGAATGCAGGTAGAACCTGCCTGACCAAACTCACAACTGAGTGCAGGCTAACACAGTTGGATGATTGTTCCTGGAACAAAGTTTGGGGATAACCTGTTTTTCCAGCTTTGTGGCAGTAGCAGGCTGTAGTTAGAACCTTCCTGGATGTGTGTGCTCCGTCGCTAAGTTGTGTCCAACTCTTAGCGACCCCATGGATGGTAGCCCACCAGGCTCCTCTGTCCATGGGATCATCTAGGCAAGAATACTGGAGTGGGTTGCCATTCCCTTCTCCAAGGATCTTCCTAACCCAGGGATTGAAACTGTCCCCATGTTTGGGCTTTTCTTAAAGAAGGAATATTGTATTGAATGGTCCAGCAGCAGCGCTTGGAATGGTGGCACCTCAGAGCCACGTAGAGTGGCAGGGGTGACTCCCACTCTCTTGCCCATCTCAGCGTGGTCGGGGAGGGGGTTGGAGGGGAAGCTCATCAGACAGATGGACAGGAGATGTGACAACTGGATGAGGGGTGTGGGGGACAGTCAGCTTTTTGATCCTGATGACACCAGATCTTACCCCCGACAGGCCTGCGGCTGGCGGGGTATTGCTGAAAACTGCTGTCTGCTTGATCACCTTGAAGGCTGCTGAGCAGAAGCCTGTTCCCAGCGTGTGCCCAAGAAAACTGATGGAAAAGCTTTTGGAGATGCCTTGCTCCAAGCCCCCACTGTCCCGAATCCTGCAAATCAGTGACCTGGATGACAAAAGGAGAGGCAACAAACAGGACCAGAAATAACAGCACAGTAACAATTAGAAGAGTGCATTTCAGGAGAATTACTCCAGGAAGCAGGACAGTGCAAACATAGTTTTACCCCAGTTCTTTATATTTTTTGTTAGTAGTTTTAAAATTAATTTTTATTGGAGTATATAGTTCCTTTGCAATGTTGTGATATTTTCTGCTGTATAGTAAAATGAATCAGCCATATACACACATATGTCTCCTCCCTTTTGGACTTTCTTCCCCTTCAGGTCACCACAGAGCCTGAAGTAGAGTTCCTTGTGGTATACAATAGGTTCTCATTAGTTACCTATTTTATACATAGTATCAACAGTGCATGTAACAAATCTGTACATTTGTTCTCTACATCTGCCTCTCTATTTCTGTTTTGCAAATAAAATCATCTGTATCATTTTTCTAGATTCCATATATATACTTTAATATTTTTTTTCTCTTTCTGACTTACTTCCCTCATATTTTCTTTTAAAAGGCACTAAGACTTCAGAAAAAGGTTACAAATAATTATAGAAGAGGTCATAATACAGCAGAAGAGATGAAAAAAAATTGTCAAATCTCAGGGAAGATGTGGAAGAAGAAAAAAAATGTTATGAAATGACTGTCAATTTGAAGATGCCAAAAAGAGAACAGATACACCTGAAATCACAGGTACGAACACTAAAGAAAGGCTTGGGGAAACCATCCAAATAAAATGGAAGAAGAACAAAGAACCCGAAGTTATCAGGGAAAAGCTGAGAGATTTTTACAACAAAGGATATTCGTCATGCCGATAATTGGTGCCACTGAAGAAGAAAACAGAACCACCACAACAAATCTAAAGGCATAAAAAAGAGAAAGCTTTAATAAAAATTAAAGGAAGACCCAAATCCTCAGTTTTAAAGGGTACCTTGCAGTTCAGGAAAGATTGAAGCAGAATAGTCAACACAGACATATCCTAGTGAAGCTACTGAGTTTCAAAAAAAAAAAAAAATGAAGACGTCATCAGCATCTATGTTACATTAAAAACAAAGACAAAAAAGCAAGTTATCTGCAAGAAGAAATCATGTGATCTCCAACTTTTCTATGACATTTACTGTGAGAAAGATAGCAAAGTAATGTCTCTAAGGAACTTAGGTAAAGGGAGTACAGACCAAAGATTATAAACTGTGAGCTTGTCATTCAAATACAAAGGCAGGAGGTGACCACTCTAAAGCTGGAAGGAACTCGGGTCAGAGCACTCACAAACCATTACCGAACACAGTTAAGTCCTCTACATACGAATTCCAAGTTTCAAACTTCCAAAGATATGAACAATTGAATCTAGCAAGGAACCAGAACCCATGCCATCAACATCAGGCATGAGTGACAGCTCAGCTTGTCCTCCGTCTCCTATCGCTGACGACCCTTCGGCTCTACCATCTCCCACCTCTTCTCCTTCCTCCAGTCAATAATTCTTGCCTGTTCACTCGATGCCAGCCTGGTGTGCCTGCTGTTGTACTGTAACTAGTGTATTTCTCAAGGTACTGTACTGTAAGATTAAAAATGTTTTATTTTGGGGGTTTGTTATGTATTATTTGTGCAAAAAGTATTATAAATATAGCCGACTGTGTTAGTTGAGTACCTAGGATAACTTTGTTGGACTTAGGAACAAATTGGACTTACAGACATGCTCTCAGAATGGAACTCGTTTGTGTGTAAGGGGCTTACTCTAAGCTACCTCCAGAAAGACCTCTAGAGAGCAAGGAAAGAGAGAAGCCATCATATTAATAAAAAAGGCAGAAGTATTTCATCCACTAAGGTATACGCCTGAGATGAACCACTATGGAAACTCTAGCTAGAATAAATTTCATAAACTCTAATGATTTAAAAATAACAATACAATAAACGAGGAAGATAGGAGAAAGTGTAAGTTCTAATGTCTAATTGTCTTCTGGGCTTTTCTAAAAGAAAAGTCTCCAGTATATATGACAAAATATTAGCATTTGTTAGTTCTGGGTGGCACATATGCGGATGTGTGTTATATTACCTTTTGCACTTTTCTGTATTAAAATTTTCAAGAGCAAAGTAAATACAAGGATGGCAATTGTACTTACTTCAATTCTTAAGACTGTTGCAAGGTTTCAGTGAGTATTTGTGAACATTCTTTGCAAAATGAAAAGCTCTGGACAAACATGAGGTTTTATAGCTAATCTGCTCCGTTTGCTGTTGATTCTGTTAACTTCCGTTTCAAAAGTCCACGTGATCTGACAGCTTCCGCTTTTGGGTGGTGTTGGCGGCGGCGGTGCTGGGCATGATGCAGATGACAGAGATGGTGGTGACGGTGGTGGTGAGCGTGGTGCGTGTAAGGAGTGAAGTCAGACCTGTGATCCAGCTCTGTGACAGTACATGCTGCTACAGAATACACTTCTGGGCTGAGTGTCTTACTTCTAAAGAAAGAGTGAACTCCACAGAGAAGAATGGCATGAAGGTGTATCTCCCACTGGGCTTTCCAGGTGGCGCTTGTGGTAAAGAACCCGCCTGCCAATGCAAGAGATGCAAGAGACGTGGGTTGGATCCCTGGGTTGGGAAGATTCCCCTGGAGAAGGAAATGGTAACTTATGCCAGTAGTCCTGCCTGGAGAATTCCCATGGACAGAGGAGCTTGGTGGGCTACAGTCTATAGGGTCAAAGAGTCAGACACAACTAAAGTGATTTAGCACACACGCACATATCTCCCACTGTAGTGAAGTGAAGTGTTAGTTGCTCAGTCCTACCCAACTGTTTGCAATCCCATGGACTGCAGCCCACCAGGTTCCAAGAATAGTGGAGTGGGTTGCCATCTTCTTCTCCAGGGGATCTTCCCAACCTAGGGATCAAACCCGGGTCTCCTGCACTGCAAACAGATTCTTTACCGACTGAGCTCCAAGGGAAGCCCCTACTCCTAGTAAACCCAGTTTAAAGTAATTAACACAACAAGAGATGGCAAGAGTGAATGTCGACATTCTAGGAATCAGCAAACTGAAATGGACTGGAATGGGTGAATTTAACTCAAATGACCATTATATCTACTACTGCAGGCAGGAATCCCTCAGAAGAAATGGAGTGGCCATCATGGTCAACAAAAGAGTCCGAAATGCAGTACTTGGATGCAATCTCAAAAACGACAGAATGATCTCTGTTCGTTTCCAAGGCAAACCATTCAATATCACAGTAATCCAAGTCTATGCCCCAACCAGTAATGCTGAAGAAGCTGAAGTTGAACAGTTCTATGAAGAACTACAAGACCTTTTAGAACTAACACCCAAAAAAGATGTCCTTTTCATTATAGGGGACTGGAATGCAAAAGTAGGAAGTCAAGAAACACCTGGAGTAACAGGCAAATTTGGCCTTGGAATACGGAATGAAGCAGGGCAAAGACTAACAGAGTTTTGCCAAGAAAATGCACTGGTCATAACAAACACCCTCTTCCAACAACACAAGAGAAGACTCTATACATGGACATCACCAGATGGTCAACACCGAAATCAGATTGATTATATTCTTTGCAGCCAAAGATGGAAAAGCTCTATACAGTCAGCAAAAACAAGACCAGGAGCTGACTGTGGCTCAGACCATGAACTCCGTATTGCCAAATTCAGACTTAAATTGAAGAAAGTAGGGAAAACCACTAGACAATTCAGGTATGACCTAAATCAAATCACTTATGATTATACAGTGGAAGTGAGAAATAGATTTAAGGGCCTATATCTGATAGATAGAGTTCCTGATGAACTATGGAATGAGGTTCGTGACATTGTACAGGAGACAGGGATCAAGACCATTCCCATAGAAAAGAAATGCAAAAAAGCAAAATGGCTGTCTGGGGAGGCCTTACAAATAGCTGTGAAAAGAAGAGAAGTGAAAAGCAAAGGAGAAAAGGAAAGATATAAACATCTGAATGCAGAGTTCCAAAGAATAGCGAGAAGAGATAAAAAAGCCTTCCTCAGCGATCAATGCAAAGAAATAGAGGAAAACAGCAGAATGAGAAAGACTAGGGATCTCTTCAAGAAAATCAGAGACACCAAAGGAACATTTCATGCAAAGATGGGCTTGATAAAGGACAGAAATGGTATGGACCTAACAGAAGCAGAAGATATTAAGAAGAGATGGCAAGAATACACAGAAGAACTGTACAAAAAAGATCTTCACGACCCAGATAATCACGATGGTGTGATCACTGACCTAGAGCCAGACATCCTGGAATGTGAAGTCAAATGGGCCTTAGAAAGCATCACTATGAACAAAGCTAGTGGAGGTGATGGAATTCCAGTTGAGCTATTCCAAATCTTGAAAGATGATGCTGTGAAAGTGCTGCACTCAATATGCCAGCAAATGTGGAAAACTCAGCAGTGGCCACAGGACTGGAAAAGGTCAGTTTTCATTCCAATCCCAAAGAAAGGCAATGCCAAAGAATGCTCAAACTACCGCACAATTGTACTCATCTCACACGCCAGTGAAGTAATGCTCAAAATTCTCCAAGCCAGGCTTCAGCAATATGTGAACCGTGAAATTCCTGATGTTCAAGCTGGTTTTAGAAAAGGCAGAGGAACCAGAGATCAAATTGCCAACATCCGTTGGATCATGGAAAAAGCAAGAGAGTTCCAGAAAAACATCTATTTCTGCTTTATTGACTATGCCAAAGCCTTTCACTGTGTGGATCAAAATAAACTGTGGAAAATTCTGAAAGAGATAGGAATACCAGACCACCTGATCTGCCTCTTGAGAAATTTGTATGCAGGTCAGGAAGCAACAGTTAGAACTGGACATGGAACGACAGACTGGTTCCAAATAGGAAAAGGAGTTCGTCAAGGCTGTATACTGTCACCCTGTTTATTTAACTTATATGCAGAATACATCATGAGAAACACTGGACTGGAAGAAACACAAGCTGGAATCAAGATTGCCGGGAGAAATATCAGTAACCTCAGATATGCAGATGACGCCACCCTTATGGCAGAAAGTGAAGAGGAACTCAAAAGCCTCTCGATGAAAGTGAAAGAGGAGAGTGAAAAAGTTGGCTGAAAGCTCAACATTCAGAAAACGAAGATCATGGCATCCGGTCCCACCACTTCATGGGAAATAGATGGGGAAACAGTGGAAACAGTGTCAGACTTTATTTTGGGGGGCTCCAAAATCACTGCAGATGGTGACTGCAGCCATGAAATTAAAAGACGCTTACTCCTTGGAAGGAAAGTTATCACCAACCTAGATAGCATATTCAAAAACAGAGACATTACTTTGCCAACAAAGGTCCGTCTAGTCAAGGCTATGGTTTTTCCTGTGGTCATGTATGGATGTGAGAGTTGGACTGTGAAGAAGGCTGAGCACCGAAGAATTGATGCTTTTGAACTGTGGTGTTGAAGAAGACTCTTGAGAGTCCCTTGGACTACAAGGAGATCCAACCAGTCCATTCTGAAGGAGATCAGCCCTGGGATTTCTTTGGAAGGAATGATGCTAAAGCTGAAACTCCAGTACTTTGTCCACCTCATGCGAAGAGTTGACTCATTGGAAAAGACTCTGATGCTGGGAGGGATTGGGGGCAGGAGGAGAAGGGGACGACAGAGGATGAGATGGCTGGATGGCATCACTGACTCGATGGACGTGAGTCTGAGTGAACTCCGGGAGTTGGTGATGGACAGGGAGGCCTGGCGTGCTGCGATTCATGGGGTCGCAAAGAGTCGGACATGACTGAGCGACTGATCTGATACCCAATGAATTCCTTCTTAGAACTGCAGCAATATGGGGAATGACCACAAGAGGGCAGTTGAGGAACATCAATAAAGCTTACTTTTTGCCTGGAGGGTTGTGCTAGTCATTGCTTGTGAGCAGAGAAAACCGTCCTGCAGGGGATCTCAGGTTGGGGGTTAATTATTTAGGGCTATTCAACGCACCATAGAATGTCATGGAATTTAAAAATTGTTGAGAACCACCTAGTTCAACATTCTCAGCTCAGCCAACATCTTGCCTACAACTTGATCAGACTCATCCAAGGAGATGAGGAGCTGTAGGCAGGTAGATAATGTTTTAAAAGGGTTTTGCTTTAAGGCTTTGCTGTGTTTGAGCTGTAACCAGATGGAGAAGTGGGGAGGATTGTTTTTAAAGAGGGTGGGTAGTGCAACACCATGGAAAAGCTAGAGTAGAGGGAGAAAAGGAGGAGATATTAAAGAGAGAGGGAGACTTCCCTGGTGGTCCAGTGGTTGAGACTTTGGCTTTCAATGCAGAGGGTGTGGGTTCGATCCCTGGTCTGGCAGTTTAGATCCCACCTTCCTCTTGGCCAAAAAACGGAAACACAAAACAGAAGCAATATTGTAACAGTTTCAATTAAGACTCCAAAATAGTCTACACCAAAAGAAAAAATATATAGAGAGCTACAAATCAAGAAGAAAAACACTACCAACTCCATAGAAAAAAATGGGTCAAGCGTCTAGAAAAAAATTAATTACTAGTGCTTCAAAACAGACTCCATCTCCACTCTTTCTGAATAAAATACTTCATAAAATTAAATGGGGAAATCAGGCTTTAAAAATCCTCTTTGACACATATTCATGTGGCACAGACCACTGGTTCCATTTCTGAACAATTAATAGCCATTCCCTTGACCCAGTCTCACCCCACGGTCAGCTCTCCAGAAAGCACAGGTCAGCATTCCGATTAGCTCTGGTGCCTGGTGAACATTCAAGCCGCTGCGCTAACCTGCCACAAGACTAGGGTCATTTTTTGGAGACAAACTCCAGTCCCAGAATGTAGGGTATCCTGTGGTCAACCCCGAACAGGGCTGTTGATTTGATCTCATTTACAGCAAGACAGCGGAATGCTTATGATGTTTATTTATGCGCCATGTTCCTTTGAGAATTGAGTTTCCTTTATGTGCTTAGGCCTTCAAAATATAATAAAAGTCATAATTTACAAATAACCTTTATTTGTAGCCAAGATGATTCTAACTGTAGGAATCCCAAGGTAATTAACTAAAAATCTGTTAGGACTAACAAGGGTACAGTAAGAAGGCTGGTTAAAAATATATACAAAATCAATATTTTCTTGCAAACCAAGAGCTGGCTAGAAAATTTAATGGAAAAAAAAGATCCCATTTGCTGTAATGGCAAAATTATATATATTTTACTGCTAGCGGAAAGAGCTTTCTTAAATGTGCAGGAATTTTATTAAGAAAATAACTTCCTTGAGTTATAAAACATTATCTGTAGTATGGCCCCAGTGGGAGTTAAAATATGCAAACACACACACACACACACACAACATGCACACACATTTTTGCTTTGATTAAAACCCCAGAAAGAATATTGTCAAAATTTCACCATGTATTTTTTTTCTTAATGGCACATCAAGTGTGATATGTAGGTTTTTTAAATACTTAAATTTTACTGAAATGTAGTTGATTTACAATATTGTGTTAGTTTTAGGTGTACAACAAAGTAATTCAGTTATACATATACATATATTCATGCTTTTAAGATTCTTTTCTCATATAGTTTTTCACAGAATATTGAGCAAAGTTCTCTGTGCTATACAGTTGGTCCTTGTTGATTATCTATCTTATATATAGTGGTGTATGTCTGTTAATCTCAAGTTTCTGATTTACTCCCCCCTCCATGTTTCTCCTTTGGAAACAATAAGTTTGTTTTTGACATTTATACATCTGCTATTTTTTTTTGTGAATAAGCTTATTTGTATCTTTAAAAAAAAATTAGATTCTGTATATAAGTGATATCATATATTTGTCTTTCTCTGTGTGACTTACTTCACTTAGTATGATTATCTCTAGTTGCATCCTTGTTACTGCAGATGGCATTATTTCATTCTTTTTTTATAGCTGAGTAATATTCTATTGTATATATAGATCAAATCTTTATCCATTCATCTGTCAGTGGATGTTTAGAATTGCTTCCATACCTTGGCTGTTGTAAATAGTGCTGCAATGTGATACGTAGATTTTGTTTTGGTTTTTGCCTATCCCTGTTTTCTTCTTTAAAAAAAAAAATATATATATATATATATATAATATATTCTATAATAAAACATCTAAAAATGAAAGAAATAAGCCACACTACCTTCAGCAAAATGGTGCTATTCTTTCATTTTTGCCTGTCCTCAAATATACACATTGATCCTTCCCACTGCTGACCTCTTGTCAGGGTCTGAGTGACCCCAGCTTTCCCATCAAGAGAGTCCTGGAGGTGGCTCGAGTTTCAAACCGGACCTCCAGCATAGCCAGTTATCTGACATGGCTGGACCGCTCTCAGCATCCTTGCCTGGCTTGGGGCACACACTGTGCCTCTCCCCAAAGAGACAGCAGCAGATCAGACAGTGGGAGGAGAACAGGCTTCAGTCTTGGCCCCTCGTTCAGGCTTGGCTCAGTGTCTGGGGGACATGCTGGGGGAACCTCCAAGAAATCCAACTTCAAGAAGTCAGCCTTGACCTTCCCTTGCCTGGCTGGTCCTCCTTCTCTGAGCCCAGAGTCTTCCTTTTCCAGTGGTGATTTTCTGGGCGTCATTGGCTGTCCACTTTTATAGCTATTTTTTTAATGGATTAACTGATGACATGTTCAAGAAAATGCAGTTTACTTCTAAATTTTTATGTGAGAGGATTTCATTTGAAATGTTTTGGCCCAAGCGAACATCCTTGTTTGAAATTAAATGTCAGAGACATCAGTAAAAGAACAGTCTTCTCGTCCAGCGCTTTGTCATTATTGGGTGATCCAGCCCTATTGGAACACTCTGTTGATCAGTATGCTAACCCCCCAGCACATGTCTGGTAGGCAAGTACACAGGAAGAGACCACCTCTGGACCCAGAATCAATGTGGGTCTGTGTCATGCTTTCCTGCAGGGATGCAGCAGTTCAACAGAGGAGAGAAAAAACAGCCTCCTTTGAAGACTTCAAAGTGTTCTCCAGCTCTACAAACTCCCCAACTAAAACAAGCCCTGCATTTGTTGAATATAGGGTGGGATTTTTGTTCACTTTCTGTTTTTAAATTTAATTAACTTATTTATTTGTTTATCTTGGTTGTGCCGGGTCTTTGTTCCTTCTTGCGGGCTTTCTCTAGTTGCAGCAGAGGGGGCTACCCTCTAGCTGTGGTGCTCAGGCTTCTCATTGCTGTGGCGTCCCGTGCTGTGGAGCACAGGCTCTAGGACGCAAAGACTTCAGGAGCTGCGGCACATGGGCTTCATAGCTGTGCTTCCCAGGTTCTAGGGAGCGGGTTCAGGAGTTGTGGTGCACGGGCTCAGTTGCCCCATGGCATGTGGAATCTTCCCAGACCAGGGAAGACACAGGGACCGAACCTGGGTCCCCTGCATTGACAGGTAGATTCTTAACCACAAGACCACCAGGGAAGTCCGTGTCCACTTTCATTAGTGATGTATTCCCAGTGCTTAGAACAGTGTTGGCATGTAATAGGTGCTCAATATACATTTATGAAGGAATGAAGGGACAAATGAATAAAAAATTATCTAACACCTATTATGTGCTAGACACTCTCTAGGATCTGAGAGCATCACTGAACAGCTGCAGCTGTGGACAGACAGGCAAAGCCCTCTGGTCATGAGTTTCCAGAAGGGAAGATGAAAGATAAACAAATATACACCATCTCAGACAGTGACGAGTGCTGTGGAGAACAAAAAAGCAAAGTGAAGGTGTTATAGCCAAGTGCTCTGGGAAACAAACTCATTCAGAAGGACAGCGCGGATAGTGGAGTGCAGGTTATTACACTGGCGCGTCCGAAGCAGAGTATCCTCTTTAGCCTGGAACCCCGACTGAGCTTTGTGAAAGCCTTATAAACTGTAAGTGCACGTGCTCAAGCCCACATCCCCAAATTCCTTAAACCTAGCCTGGAAAATGTTAAAGGGAGATACAATCAGGTTACAGCCATGATTCATAATCAGAAGGGTCAGCTGGTTATACATTGTAACCTATACCAATGAGCGGCATAAAGATTACAAAGGTGATCGACTATATAGGGGATTATTACATTCTTTCTGGTGAAGGGAAATCTTGGTATGGAATCTGGTGTCTATCAGTCCGGGAGGCCTGTTCAGCGGTAGGTATGTGATCTCCCTGGCTACCAGGCACATAGTTCAAAGTTCACTGGGAATGTAAAATGGAGTTTCCTTCTTTTTCAAGATGGAGTCAGCTCGGCCTGTCCGTTTCCTCCTTCAAAGGGATGGAGAAGGTCAACAGATGGTGACAGGGTGGAAAGGAAATCAAGAGAGGCCACTCTAAAAAACACAGCCTAAGTGCTCATCCCCCATCGCTTGCATTTCTGCGTTTAGGAATTTATCTCACAGATTCTCAGCAGTGCACAAAGATCTGTAAGGAGATTCTGACTGCAGCAATTATTTATAACATCCTTAAACTAGGAACAATGCAAAGATCCATCAGTAAGTTAAATAAGTTACAATACAGCAACACTATGAGTTACTACTAGGCAGACATTCAAAAAGAGGGGCATTTGTATGTCTTGACATAGACAAAATGTACTGAATATATTATGTGAAATGGAAATGAAAATCTCAGAACAGAATGCATAATATGAGCTTTCTTTTATGAAAAAAATACATGTATTGTTGACTTAAATGTACAACGTAAGAGTTGCGAGTTAAGTTTTATTTGGGGCAAAATGAGGACTATCGCCCAGGAGACAGCACCTCAGAGAGTTTTGAGAAACTGCTTCAGAGAGATGCGGGGAGGGGGAGGTCAGTTTAGCTGTGATTTTGGTGAAGGGGGAATACATGCTATCAAGCGCATATTCTTCCAGAATGTTTCTGCTGATCACAAGAAATAGTTGTCATGAAGGTTTTAGTGCTTTTCTAGATATGAGGAGATACAAGAAGTGGGCTCAAAAAAATCAGCTCCTGAAAATATCCAACTATCTGAAGACCTGTTCTGCCAGGTTTTCCCGGAGCACAGAGTGCCTCGTTTCTGCTCTTCACCCTGAACTCCTTTCCCAGGGTGTTGAAGGTCAACAGCTGCAGCAGCACATGATTTCATCCTTGCAGAAGTGCATGGCAAGTGCCAAGTTGTAATTGACAGCACATGTATTGACATTTGTACCTAAATATACAAGCATATACAAATATCTGTGTTTATTTATGGATAAAAATGTTTGGAAGGATACACCAGCTTGATAGCAAGTGCCTCTGAGGAAGGGAAATCTATTTTCCATGTTATACTCTTCTTTATTAAAAAAAAAAAAAAGAGTTCATTAATTTTATAATTTAAAGAGTTATTTAAAAAAACAAAAAACACATCTTCTTGAACTGATGTTTTACCTACTTCTGCTTAGGCTCTGGCTGTCTGTGGATGTATTTTCAGTTCCCACCCCCCACCTCGGGGCATTCAGAACCCCGTCTGAGTTCTGTTGATATCTGAGGCAGGAAGGGGAGACCAGGTAGGTGAGGAGGCTTATGCAGCCAGAAGGGGGAAAAAAGCAATTGAAAACAAAAGTAGACTGTATTTGCATCTGTGTTCTTAGAAGTGGCATAATTTATGTAAAGGAGATGGATCTTTCCCCCAGAAAAATCACCTAATGGACCTCTGAGTTGAAAAAGGAGGTTTCCCCCTGGGCACGAGGGCATAAAAAGGAATAAACAGCTCCCCTAACAAATGATACAGTGTTTGGAGATGTTTCCTGGTAGCTGGAGAGATGACAGACTTCCCTGGAGGAGGGCATGGGAACCCGCTCCAGTATGCTTGCCTGGGAAATCCTATGGACCTGTCCATAGGACAGAGGAGCCTAGTGGGCTACAGTCCATGGGGGTGCAAAAAGTTGGACATGACTGAGCAACTAAACAGCAACAACAAAACTCACAAAAGGGAGAGGAGGGGAGAGGAGAAGAGATGTGTATCAAAATGTGACAATCAGATGATCATACCCAGCAAGAGAAATACTTGAGTACATATGTGTAAAAACCTTACTATAGTACACAGATCACCAGGATCCCTCAGGAGTGGCTGTTACGCCCCTTTATGTCCACACACAGAGCAGGTCTCTTCCTTATGATTCAGGTGCGACCATCAGAGGAATACTTCATACATTTTTAGGACGTTAAAGTCTAGCATTAAATTTAACCTGGTGTCTGGACTTTACTGTGCTGTAATCTCCTTCCACTCCTCCAAATCTTTAGCAAAATCTGGTCAAGGCAACCGGTGATGGTTGGTGAGAATGGAGTTAAGAGCTGGGATCAGTGTAGGGGGCAGCAATGGAGGACAGAGGACGGCAGCCCCTAAGAACAACTGGAACATTGCAAATGCGTGGGACTGTTGGGGTTTGAACGCATGGACCTTAGGAAGCATCACTACGAACAAAGCTAGGTGATGGAATTCCAGTTGAGCTATTTCAAAACCTAAAAGATGATGCTGTTAAAGTGCTGCACTCAACACGCCAGCAAATTTGAAAAGCTCAGCAGTGGCCACAGGACTGGAAAAGGTCAGTTTTCATCCCAATCCCAAAGAAAGGCAATGCTAAAGAATGTTCAAACTACTGCAGAATTGCACTCATCTCACATGTCAGCGAAGTAATGCTCAAAATTCTTCAAGCCAGGCTTCAACAGTACATGAACCATGAACTTCTAGATGTTCAAGCTGCATTTAGAAAAGCCAGAGGAACTAGAGATCAAATTGTCAACATCTGTCGGATTATCATAAAAGCAAGAAAGTTCCAGAAAAACATCTACTTCTGCTTTATTGACTATGCCAAAGCCTTTGACTGTGTGGATCACAACAAACTGTGAAAAATTCTTCAAGAGATGGGAATACCAGACCACCTTATCTGTCTCCTGAGAAATCTGTGTGCAGGTCAAGAAGCAGACATAGAACCAGACATGGAACAACAGACTGGCTCCAAATTGGGAAAGAGTACGTCAAGGCTGTATATCGTCACCCTGCTTATTTAACTTATATGCAGAGTACATCATGTGAAATGCCAGGCTGGATGAAGCACAAGATGGAATCAAGATTGCCAGGAGACAGAATATAGGAAATAAAAGCAAAAATAAACAAATGGGACCTAATTAAAATTAAAAGCTTTTGCACAACAAAGGAAACTATAAGCAAGGTGAAAAGACAGCCTTCAGAATGGGAGAAAATAATAGCAAATGAAGCAACTGACAAAGAATTAATCTCAAAAATACACAAGCAGCTCAATTCAAGAAAAAGAAATGACCCAATCAAAAAATGGGCCAAAGAACTAAAGAGACATTTCTCCAAAGAAGACATATAGATGGCTAACAAACACATGAAAAGATGCTCAAAATCACTCATTATCAGAGAAATGCAAATCAAAACCACAATGAGGTACCATTTCACGCCAGTCAGAATGGCTGCTATCCAAAAGTCTACAAGCAATAAATGCTGGAGAGGGTGTGGAGAAAAGAGAACCCTCTTACACTGTTTGTGGGAATGCAAACTTGTACAGCCACTATGGAGAACAGTGTGGAGATTCCTTAAAAAACTGGAAATAGAACTGCCATATGACCCAGCAATCCCACTGCTGGGTATACACACTGAAGAAACCAGAATTGAAAGAGAAACGTGTACCCCAATGTTCATCGCAGCACTGTTTTTAATAGCCAGGACATGGAAGCAACCGAGATGTCCATCAGCAGATGAATGGATAAGAAAGCTGTGGTACATATACACAATGGAATATTACTCAGCCATTAAAAAGAACACATTTGAATCAGTTCTAATGAGGTGGATGAAACTGGAGCCTATTATACAGAGTGAAGTAAGTCAGAAGGAAAAACACCAATGCAGTATACTAATGCATAGATATGGAATTTAGAAAGATGGTAACGATAACCCTGTATACGAGATAGCAGAAGAGACACAGATGTATAGAACAGTCTTTTGGACTCTGTGGGAGAGGGCGAGGGCAGGATGATTTGGGAGAATGGCACTGAAACATGTATATTATCATATGTGAAATGGATCACCAGTCCAGGTTCGATGCATGATACAGGGTGCTCAGGGCTGGTGCACTGGAATGACCCAGAGGGATGGGATGGGGAGGGAGGTGGAAGGGGGGTTCAGGATGGGGAACACATGTACACACGTGGCAGATTCATGTCAATGTATGACAAAACCAATGCAATATTGTATAGTAATTAGCCTCCATAAAAATAAATAAATAAAGTGAAAAAAAAAAGATTGCTGGGAGAAGTATCAATAACCTTAGATACGCAAATGACACAACCTTTACGGCAGAAAGCAAAGAAGAACTAAAGAACCTCTTGATGAAAGTGAAAAAGGAGTTGGCTTAAAACTCAATATTCAGAAAACTAAGATCATGGCATCCAACCCCATTACTTCATGGCAAATAGATGGGAAACAATGGAAACAATGAGAGACTTTATTTTGGAGGGCTCCAAAATCACTGCAGATGATGACTGCAGCCGTGAAATTAAAAGATGCTTGCTCCTTGGAAGAAAAGTTATGACCAACCTAGACAGCATATTAAAAAGCAAAGACTTTACTTTGCCAACAAAGGTCCGTCTAGTCAAAGCTATGGTTTTCCCAGTAGTCACGTATGGATGTGACTATAAGGAAAGTTGAGTGCCAAAGAATTGATGCTTTTGAACTGTGACGTTGGAGAAGACTCTTGAGAGTCCCTTGGACTGCAAGGAGATCAAACCAGTCAATCCTAAAGGAAATCAGTCCTGAGTAGAGTATTCATTGGAAGAACTGATGCTGAAACTGAAGATCCAACATTTTGGCCACTGACTCGAAGAACTGATTCATTAGAAAAGACCCTGATGCTCAAAAGATTGAAGGCAGGAGGAGAAGGGGACGACAGAGGATGAAATGTTTGGATGGCATCACCCACTCAATGGACATGGGTTTGAGCAAGCTCCAGAAGTTGGTGATGGACAGGGAAGCCTGGCGTGCTGCAGTCCATGGGGTTGCAAAGAGTCGGACACGACTGAGCAACTGAACTGAACTGAACCATTGGGGTGGGATCCACACATAACATGTGATGGAATTTGAGGCATCTTATACAGATGCTGAATTTGAGGGTCCAATATTTAAAGTACTGTTTTTATTGTCGTTCTTGAATCGCTCAGTCGAGTCCGACTCTTTGCAACCCTATGGACCATAGCCCACCAGGCTCCTCTGTCCATGGGATTCTCCAGGCAAGAATTTTGGAGTGAGTTGCCATTTTCTCCTCCAGGGCATCTTTTTAAAAGTATAACTGTTTTTATCTTTAGTGATATTACTTTTAAAATTCTGTGTCGTCTTTTTTGTTGGAATGTAATTGCTTTACAATGTTGTGCTGGTTTCTACTGTGTAACAGTGTGAATCAGCTATGTGTTTACATGTATCCTTTCCCTCTTGATTCTTCCTCCCACCCACCCCATCCCACCACTCTAGGTCATCACAGGGCACCGAGATGAGCTCTCAATGCTATACTGCTTCCCACTAGTTATCTGTTTTCACGTGGCAATGTATATATGTCAATCTTACTCTCTCAACTTGTCCCGACTCTTCACAACCCTATGGACTGTAGCATGTACATTTTCCACCTATGAGTCATGAAGAGATTCTTTTGTATTTCCACTAAAAGCTTTATAAATTTGCATTTTATAGTTAAGTCTATAACCTAACTTTGTTGCTTTTTATATATTTTATAAGGGCCCAATGTTATTTGATTTCTCCCTACTTGTCCTGGTTCCATTCATTGAAAAGACCACCCTTGTCCTGAGTTCTGCTGTACCATCTTTGTAATCAGTCAAACCTCCATATGTGTGTGGTTCTGTTTCCCCTGGCTCTGGTTGTGTCTCTGGCTAGGAAGGCCCAGAGCTGGATTCACCTTACATTGGCAACTGGAGATTTCCTAGAAAAGTACTCAGGGGGAGGGAAGTTTGCAAACAGATTTTGCTTCATGAAGCCTGGCTGTGATGGTGCAGCAGCTCTTAGACGCACAGGCTGGCACTCAAGCCTGGCTTCTGCTTCTTATTGTGAGATGCCTGTGGAAGAGGTTCTCCACCATTCACAGCACGTTTGGGGACCAGCCTCCCTTGGACACGAAGGTGGGGCTACACATGGAGAAGGGCTTCTTGTACTGCCTGTCCCACTAGATTTATTTGGTGACTCAGTGGTAAAGAATCCACCTGCCAAGCAGGAGATGTGGGTTCCATCCTTGGGCCAGAAAGATCCCTTGGTGGAGGAAATGGCAACCCACTCCAATATTCTTGCCTGGGAAAGCCTATAGACAGAGGAGCCTGGTGGACTACAGCCCATGGGGTTGCAAAGAGTCAGACATGACTGAGTGACTAAACAACAATATTTCAAGCACACAGCAAAGCACAGAGAATGATAAGACGTGTGTACTTACTACCACATAACACAGTGCCTATTTCATTGAACTTTTTAAAATTTTATTTTTAGTTTTTCCTCTTTATTACGTCAAACCAGATATTTTTATTTTAAGCCAAACTCTTCTATGTCTACAAATAAATAAATGACACATAGGATTTCAGATAACTTTCTATATATAATAAATCTATGATCAATGTTCCAGAATTGGCTGGTATAAGATCTTAATGCAAACCAGCCAAGAATGATATTTTCCTTCTTAGTGGTTCTGGAGTATGTACCACCTGTGTCACCTATCACATAATGTTTGCAGTCATTCTTTATATGGTTATCTATTTTTAAATTAATTTTCATTGGGGTATAGTTGCTTTATGATGTTGTGTTAGTTTCTGCTTATAGCAAAGTGAATCAGTTATATGTATATGTACATCCCTTCTTCTTTGGATTTCTTTCCCATTCAGGCCACCACAGTGCATTAAGTAGTCACTGAGCTTTGCTGAAAGAAATAAAATTGTTCAGAGAAATTGAGGGGCCCTGCTTACAAGTACCAAAGGCCAGTATCCTCTTCTTCCCCAGAAGTAAACACTGGGATGAATCTGAGTATCATTCCCGTGCATGGGCTTGTGCACTTCCACTGCATATTTGTGCCCTCATAAATATTATAAAGCACTTATTAGAGGCTTGCTGGCTATGTAAATGGAATAATGTTACTGATACAATTGCATTTACTAATTTTTAAAAATTTTTATCGGAGTATAGTTGCTTTACAATGTTGTGTTAGTTTCTACTGTACAGCAAAGTGAATCAGCTATACATATACATATATCCCCTCTTTTTTGGATTTCCTTCCCATTTAGGTCACCACAGTGGAGTTCCCTATGCTATATAGTATGTTCTCATTAGTTATCTGTGTTATGTGCAGTGCTGTGCTTAGTTGCTCAGGAGTGTCCAACTCTTTGCGACCCTTTGGACTGTAGTCCACCAGGCTCCTTTGTCCATGGCATTTCCCAGGCCAGAATACTGAAGTGGGTTTCCATTCCTTCTTCAGGGGATCTTCCTAATCCAGGGATCAAACCGATGTCTTCTGTGTCTCCTGCATTGCAGGCAATTCTTTACCACTGAGCCATCAGGGAAGCCCATTGCGTGAGTCCAAAAGAGCAAGGAAGAGGAGGAGGAGGGAAGAGCAGAGAAGTGGAGACATGGAGCCTACATAACGTATTCAGGAGACCCAGGCGTTCAAGATTTGGGAGAGCAGTGGTGTGGCAGATTTGGGAGTGGTGGCAGCTAAGAGCAGGAATGGATGCAGGGCCACATCTCAAAGGGCCTTGAATTTAATGCCAGGCAGTGTGTCCTTTACTCAGTATGTAATGAAGGGTTTTAAGCCAGGCAGAGATACAACCTGATTTGCATTTTAGAAAGGTCTCCAACCTGCCTCCCTATATTGGGCAGAGCACTCCTGGTATTCATTACTCAAATGCCAACCTAAATGGGCTCTGGAAAGGCTAAATAAAAATTGCATCTGTGGGAACTGTCAGACGTAATCCTTCTCTTATCTGCAGTGACAGCTGAGATCGGGGAGTGTGGATTCACGCCAGCTGAGCTGGTACATACTTCAGGATGCTTCCGGATGCTTCAGTCCCTGTGGGACAGGGCCTCCTCCACCCCTTGAGCTCTTGTTACAGCCAGTGAGCCCCTCTCTGCCTAGGGCCTCAGGTGATTTATGAGGTACCCCAGATCAGGAACCTGCTTCCTCTCCCCCCACCCCACACCAATGCCTTTCCATTTTCCACTGCACCCGGGATCAAATCGGAATACCTAACCCCATGTCAAAGCCTGGCATGGCTCCTGCCTTTCTCTCTAGCCCGTCTCACTGAACTCCAGTCACAGGAGCCTCAATTCTCCGTCAAACACGCCATCCTCCAGCCTCAGGACCTCTGCACCTGCTCTTTCTGTTGCTGGAGCATTTTGCTCTGACTCCTCACAGCACTGCTACTGCTAAGTCACTTCAGTCGTGTCCGACTCTGTGCAACCCCATAGACAGCAGCCCACCAGGCTCCCCTGTCCCTGGGATTCTCCAGGCAAGAACACTGGAGTGGGTTGCCATTTCCTTCTCCAAGGCATGAAAGTGAAAAGTGAAAGTGAAGTCACCCAGTCGTATCTGACTCTTAGCGACCCCATGGACTGCAACCCACCAGGCTCCTCAGTCCATGGGATTTTCCAGGCAAGAGTACTGGAGTGGGGTGCCACTGCCTTCCCCTCCTCACAGCACTAGCACCTTCTAATTCTTCAGGTCTCAGCTTGGACATCACTCCCACAAAGAGACCATTCTTTACCACCTCGTCCCAGTAAGTCACTCTGTGATTCTTTTTTTTAAATTCATTCTTTTTTAAAAAATTATTTTTATTTATTTATTTTTTTGGCCAAGCTGCATGGCATTCAAGATCTTAGTTCCCTGACTGGGGATTGAACCCATGTCCCCTGCAGTGGAAGCATGGAGTACCAACCACTGGGCTGCCAGGGAAGCATAGTCACTCTGCCATTCTTTTTCATAGCATCTGTGTTTCCCCTCCCCCCACCCCAGCTTCTTTGACAATCTGTGGTCATCTCTCCTATTACCATATTTTGTTATTTCTTGTCCATCTATCCTACTAAATTAAAGGTACCACCAAGGCAGGGATATGAACTATCTTGTTCACCACCAAGTTTCCAACACTTAGAACATTTCCTGGCACATAAAGGCATTTGGTAAATATCTGGTGATCAAATAAGGTATGCACAAATCATGTCCAGGGTCTAGAACTGATGCAAACTATGTAATTATCATTATGCTAGAATGTCCATCACTAGGCGTAATCAAGGCTGGTGCTTGCTACATCTACCTTTTGACCAATTATCCGTAGGTGAAAAGCACCCAGACCATCCCAAGGAGCCCCCAAAGATTCCTTACAGACGCCTTTCAGACCCTATTGTGCAGCAGCAACCCTAGTTTCTAGTGTTAATCAGAGACAATGATCCTACCCATGTGGTAGCTCTTTTCCTTGTCTGTGGGCTTACTGACCAAAGAAGCCGCACATGACCTGCTGGTAGTCACGGCTTCCAGGACATAGAACTTTACTGTTTTCCTTGTGGAAGTCCTCCCTTGCTGGGAATCACAACCCACGATCCAACAGAATTTAGTGTTATGGGGACAGAAGCGTAGGTTTTGTAAGGAAGTCACTGGGAAGGATGCTAAAAGAGGCCCTTGGTATTTCTGCCTTTTGATTGATTCCTGAACATACTCATTCCATCTACTGGGGACACAGCACCAGAATGGCCCTTGCTTCATTGCATATATTCCCCTCTAGGGGGAAGAGCACTAATTCTGCAGATGTTGCCCCCAATTTGGCATTTACTCTAAGCCTTTAATAGGAGTTTCATTGTTCTCTTCAGCTGGCATCTTCCAGGTGACGCAGTATGTGTTATACACGTGTCCATGCACTTCCTTTGTCATGAAATGTGCCTCTTGGTTTAAAGCAATATGGTTCAACCATTTGCAAAGCAAAAATAGAGACACAGACATAGAGAACAAATGTATGGACAACAAGGGGTGGAAAGGGTGAGGATGGGATAAACTGAGAGATTGGGATTGACATATATACACTGCTATGTATAAAAGAGATAACTAATGAGAACCTGCTGCAGAGCACCGGGGTAGGGGGCAGAGAAGGTACAATCTGTTTGCAGGACATATAGTAAGTTAACCTTAAAAATGCACTTCAATGCACATTGCTGCTGCTGCTGAGTCGCTTCAGTCGTGTCCAACTCTGTGCGACCCCAGAGATGGCAGCCCACCAGGTTCCCCCATCCCTGGGATTCTCCAGGCAAGAACACTGGAGTGGGTTGCCATTTCCTTCTCCAATGCATGAAAGTGAAAAGTGAAAGGGAAGTCACTCAGTCGTGTCCGACTCTTAGAGACCCCATGGACCGCAGCCCACCAGACTTCTCCATCCATGGGATTTCCCAGGCAAGAGTACTGGAGTGGGGTGCCATTGCCTTCTCCATCAATGCACATTAAGTGCAGACAAATAGTTTTGGATTCCACCCATATGGTGGAATACCTAGAATAGTCAAATTCATAGAGTCAGAAAGTACATTGATAGCTACCAGGGGTTGAGGGGAAGGGGAAAGGGGAGTTCATGTTTAATGGGGACAGAGTTTCAGTTCAGGAAGGTGGAAAATTTGGGAGATGGATGCTGATGAGAGTTGTACAAGTAAATGTATTTAGCGCCGCTGAGTTTTACAGTTAAATATGGTTACAATACTATGTTTTATATTATGTGACTTTTACCATAATGAAACAAAAATAAAGCAATATGGTTCAAGATTCTATGCCAGTCAGAGTGGCATTCTGTCAGTCCTTGTACGGAGGAGGTAGAAGAGGCACATTGGAGGGTAAGTCAGAGCCCCAGACAGACGAGGTGATGATTCTAGTCAGGTGAGTCAGCTCACCCTGCAAGGGCTCTGTGGCTGGCAGATCTCTGTGGGCTCTACTGCGACAGGCAGGAAGGTCATCACAGCCCTTGAGCGAGGTGTTGAGTGTATCTTCTCCTCCTTTCTACGTAAAGATGAGCTAGTTTTTATCCGCTTTACTGATGGGGTTTGAATGGAACATATCTGCTGGATCAATAACCACATTCCTAGTGCCCAAGGCCATTCCAGTAAAAATAGCACAGTCAGCACTGAGGCTGCAATTGGGGTGATCATTTGACTTGGTTTATAGTCGTCCACCAGCACCTCCTAAATTCTTCTAGTTTTTGCAAAAGACACGCTAAACTGAATAACAGAGACAAGATGATAGCCACCACCCTTGCATCCTTGAAATCGTTGAAGGTGGTTCTAGTATTTGCTGATTCGTCCATGAGGTGGTATGGCTTCTAGTTCACTATCTTGGTTGGAGTGAAGGCCTGTTGCAGGGCCTTCTGCTTGCTCTTCCTATTTTCTCTCTTCCTCCACAGGTCAGAGAGTGAATGAGAATTCTGCCAACCATGCAGCATAATTACACACTTGCAACCAGGAAAGTAAACAAGGCTGAGCCCTGAAGAATTGATTTCACATTTTGATGCTGGAGAAGACTCTTGAGAGTCCCTTGGACAGCAAGAAGATCAAATCAATCAATCCTAAAGGATATCAACCCTGAATATTCATTGGAAGGACTGATGCTGAAGCTGAAGCTCCAATACTTTGGTCACCTGATGTGAAGAGCTGACTCACTGGATAAAATTGTGATGCTGGGAGGAGAAGGTGATGGCACCCCACTCCAGTACTCTTGCCTGGAAAATCCCATGGACGGAGGAGCCTGATGGGCTGCAGTCCATGGGGTCTCGAAGAGTCGGACACGACTGGGCGACTTCACTTTCACTTTTCATGCACTGGAGAAGGAAATGGCAACCCACTCCAGTGTTCTTGCCTGGAGAATCCCAGGGACGGGGAAGCCTGGTGGGCTGCCATCTATGGGGTCGAACAGAGTTGGACACAATTGAAGCGACTTAGCAGCAGCAGCAGCAGCAGTGATGCTGGGAAAGATTGAAGACAGGAGGAGAAGGGGATGACAGAGGATGAGATGGTTGGATGGCATCACCGACTCTATGGATATGAGTTTGAGCAAGCTCCAGGAGTTGGTGATGGACAGCGGAGCCTGGCATGCTGCAGTTCATGGGATCGCAAAGAGTCGGACATGAATTAATGACTGAACAACAACAACAATCAGGAAGGTAACTGGAGGGTAGACCTCTGGATACAAGGGATCCCCCTTGAGAGGACTTAGGCTCCAACTAATCTATGTCCCTCACTGGGAAGGTAGGGACCCTTGATACATTTTGAGTTCCTTGGCATCTTTGTCAGCCCAGACGTCATTAAAGAGTGCGTACACCGAGTTACTCTGGTAAACAAGCACAGGTTCCTTGGAGAAGGACAAGGGGAGACACTCATCTCACCCCTGACCACATGGTCCTTGCTATGTTGCAGTTCTGTCACCTCCATTTACTATGACCGTCACCAAGCTTCCCAGGCAGCTCAGTGGTAAAGAATCCACCTGCTAATGCAGGAGACACAGGTTTGATCCCTGAATTGGGAAGATCCCCCAGAGGAGGGCATGGTAACCCACTCCAGTATTCTTGCCTGGAGAACTCCATGGACAGAGTTACCTGGTGGGCTATCATCCAAAGGGTCGCAAAGAGCTGGACGCAACTGAGTGACTAAACAGCAGCAATGATGCCCATAGCCTTCGTTGTCTAGTTCTAAGGCAGAGTTAAAAAAAATTTTTTTTTTGGCCATACCTAGTGGCATGTGGGATCTTAGTTCCCTGACCAGGGATCAAACCCTCACCCTCTGCACTGGAAGCAGAAAGTCTTAACCAATAGACCACCAGGGAAGTCCCTATGGCAGAAATTTATACCATCAATCCAGGCCAAGAGATCACAGTGACCGCTGATCATCTCAAAGATGCTTCTGCCATCAATGGATTTTTGTTGCCTTCTGCACCTTTTGGGGCTTCCCTGGTGGCTCAAGTGGTAAAGAATCTGCCTGCCAATGCAGAAGACGCAGGATCAATCCCTGGGTTTTGTTGCCCGAGGAGAGGTGTGTCCAGGTGCAAGTATTGCAGCAAAGGGTCCTGGCTGCAGCCTGTGTCAAAGTGTCAATCTCAGGACCACCACCCCCTTTCCGTCCCCCTGCCACCTTGTTCAGGTTTGGAAAGTGAAAGTGAAGGTCAGAGGCCCTAATCGCAGGGCTGGAGACTTAGGTCTTCTGCCATACTGAGTCTCACCTTCTGCAGGCTCCCACCTGAATGTGAACCCCAGAATCTTCACAGAAACCCACAGAATCTATGATAGGGGTGCAGAGGAGGGGTTTGAGTTTCAGATACTGACTTGGGGGTGGTGGTAGTGATAGGGCCTTTGCAAAGAGGTGCTGTTGGAAATTTTAAGAGGAAAATTGGAAATTGTAAACAAAAACATAACGAGGAGAGGAAAGAGAAGTGTGCCAGGGAGAAAAACTTCAAGGATGCTTAAATTTCAGTGAGCATAAGGAGGAAAAGATTGAACCAAGGAGCTAGAGAAGGAGTGAAAAGGGGAATTGAAGGAAGGAGTGAAAAGGGAAATTGGAGGTGGAGATGGTGTTCAGAAAGAATGGCACCTGAAAGCCAGAAACCCTGCATTTCATCCTGGGACTGTCATTTATTTGCTGTGTTACTTTGGCTAAGTCACTTGACCTCTCTGGGCTTTGGTTTTTCTCAGCTTTAAAACGGAAGTTGTGCCAATTCCTGCCTCTTAGGTTTGTTGTAAGATTCAAAAGAGAAAGGATCATAGAAGACCTTTTTTTTTAAAAAAAAAAAAAAAAAGCACCTAGGAGCGGTTTTAAATGCTTAGTGTCTTCCCCAGGGCAGGGGAGGAGGGTCTGGCTTCACTGTATTTATGTTTTCATCTTGCTCTCAGTATCCCTTCAGATCCCTGTAATTACACTGTCTTAATGCAATCTAAATTAAAAAGATAAGAGAAAACTTCTTTCTCTCAAGCTTGATTCTGTGATTGTTTTTTTTTTTTTTTCCTCTGAAGCCTATAACTTACATTACCAAGAAGGCAACAAGCTGTCATGAATGCTTAGCAATCCATTTGTGACCACATGGTGCATCTTATAATAAGACTGGGTCAAGGAGTTCCAGTCTGCGGGTGCAGAAAAGGTTTTTCTGAAGGAGCAAAGGTTTATTTGTTCACAACTGGGAGGCAGGGCATTGGAACAGTTCAAGGTTTTCAGCTATTCAATGCCAAGTCTTCTGGCCAAAAGATGTCCTCACAAGTTTCTATAGATAAAACCATTATAGGAAATCAATGTGCTCCTGCATTTTCCAATAGAACTCAGACATAATGCCATTGAAACCGCCAGGGGAATCCAGAGCTAATGATTTGGAGCTGGGATGAAGGGAACTCAGGCTGCATTTGCAAAATCAGAACACCACTAAGAGTTCATGAAAATAGGCCCATTCAACATTTATTTGATGGACAATCATTTCCCTTTCTGAGCCTCAGTTTCTTCCTCTGGCAACTGAAGCCACTAGAATAGAGACATAGGTGTAGAGAACACACATGAGAACATGGAGCAGGTGCGATGAACTGGGAGAATGGAACTGACGTATATATACTACATGTGTAAAACAGATAACTAATGAAAGCTGCTGTATAGCTCAGCTTGGAGCTCCGTGATGACCTAGAGGGGTGGGATGAGGGGAGGGAGGGAAGTCCAAGAGGGATGGGAGATATATATATATATATATATATATACATTTCCATATGGCCAACACTGTTGTACAGCAGAACCTAACACATCATTGTAAAGCGACTATGAAAAGTGAAAGTGTCGGTCGCTCAGTTATGTCCGACTCTTTGTGACCCCATGAAGTGCAGCCTGCCAGGTTCCTCTGTCCATGGGGTTGTCCATGTAAGAATACTAGAGTGGGTAGCCATTCCCTTCTCCAGGGGATCTTCCCTACCCAGGGATCGAATCCAAGTCTCCTGCATTGCAGGCAGATTCTTTACCATCTGAGACACCAGGGAAGCCCCATAAAGCAACTATACCCCAATTAAAAGAATAGATTTCCTACACTTCTCTTTCAGAATGAATATCTTGAGCCTTTATTGAATGTTCAGCCAAATAAAAGCACTTTGAATGATATTAGAAGGTTCTGGTTTGCCTGTTAAGAAAAGAATGGGCACTTCCCTGGTGTGCCAGTGATTAAGGGTCCACCTTCCCATTCAAGGACCACAGGTTCAATCCCTGATCCAGGAAGATCCCACATGCCACAGAACAACCAAACCTGTGCACCACAACTACTGAAGCCGAAGCCGTAGAGCCCATGCTTCTCAGCAAGAGAAGCCCAGCGATGAGAAACCTGCTCACCACAGCTAGAGGGCAGCCCCAGACCCCACTCACTGCACCTAAGAGAAAAGCCCTCATGTAGCAACAGAGACCCAGCAGAACCAAAACTACATAAGTAAATACATAAAATTTTTAAAAAAGAAAGGGACGTCTTTGGTTTGCCTCGGGCTTGCTGACAGCTACATACGCTGGCACATGTGCTCTAGAGGAGAAAGGCCAGTTCAGGCTGCAGCAAGTAACACTCTGTGTGACTTTAGACAGAGCATTTTCGCTGTTCTGAGCCTTGCTTTCCTCCACTGTAAAATAAGCCATAGAATGCACGGGAAATTGGGAACCTTAGTTGCCCCTAGAGAAGTTGACTGATGAGCTGGGGATTAGTTTTAGGAAACTGTGGGCTGAATTTGGAGAAGAGCCATAGGCAGTTGGATAGGAACTTATTACTATACCCTGTGTACCTTTGGTCCCTATGAATTTTAGACTTTCATTTATACCACCTATTCATTAAACGAAAACATGTTTAACATGAAATAAATCCACAACCAACAAGGACCTACTATATAGCACAGGGAACTCTTGCTCGATGTCATGTGGCAGCCTGTATGGGAGGGGAGTTGGGGGAGAGTGGATACACGTGTACGTATGGCTGAGTCCCTTGCTGTTTGCCCGAAGCTATTGCAATGTTGTTAATCAGCTCTACCCTAATATAAAATAAAAGTTTTAAAATAAATAGGTCCATAGACCTAGGGAGTTGGTGTATTTCCTCCTGGAAACAGAACATCCTATTGTATTTCTTGCCCTTGATGCTGTCTGCTGAGAATGGTATATAATGTTCTCTTCATTTATCACCTCATGATTTTATAAGCAAGACATTAAACATGATAGCTCTACAGCGAACCAAGTCAAATGACAAAGAACGCATCCTGTTCTAATTCAGGTTATTAATAAGTGTGAAAAAGCCTAGTTCTGTCTGTGAGAATAAAGTCTCTGTTCTCCTTTGCTAATAGCAGAGCTGAGGACAAAGCTGTCATTACATTGCATCTTCTTTTGTTAGCGTTTTGGCTGTTCCACATAGCAGGCAGGATCTTAGTTTCCCCACCAGGGATCAAACTCCCGCCCCCTGCAATGGGACTGTTGAATCTTTACAACTGAATCACCAGGGAAGTCCTGAATTGCTTCTTCCTAATTGGCAGGAACCCTTGCAGGGGTGACCGTGATGTGGTCAGACAAGTCCTGCCACCACTCCCAAGACAGAGTTTTCACTGTGATTGCAAGAAAATTGGTTTATTTAACATAATAAATTTCATCACCACTTAATTTAACAGGAAATGCCTGCTGTTTGGGGCCCATAAAATAATTCCTGATCCCTCAGGTGTTGAAGCTTCAAATTAGGGGGAAAAATATAAGATAGATGTGTGACATATATATTCTTACAAATGTGTATGTATGAATGAGTGAACCTGGGATAAAGGAGAAATACAATTATGAAAGTTGGCAGCAACATCTCGGAAGCAATGATTTACAAGAGATTCAATCTAAATTATAATTTCCCAAGTCGATCACAATAAATTTCCAGAAACAAGTCTTGCCTTTCGAATGCAGAGTGTGTTGACAGGAAGATCATGTCTTTACCATGACGTATTTCATGTAGGTCTTGTTGACCTGTGACCTTGAAGAATCCTCTGTGTATTTGTCTTTCGGATTTGAAACTTGAGTGCTGGAAACATGCTGGTTGTTCACACTTGGTAATAGCAAAGGGATTTGCAGGACTTCAGGCCGGAAAACTGTTTAATTACCTAATGTATGCAGAAAAAAACAGTCTCAGAGAGGTTGGGTAACTCACCTAAAGGGCACACAGCCAACAAGGACAAAGCAACCTGGAACCTGTTCAGATATATTTGATGGTTCCCAAGAGTCACTGTGAGGGTATGACCTTCCTGGGTTGGGAAAGATAACTTAAAAGTAAATTATTCCCCAAAGAGACTGGGTAACCAAGAGAAATACAGCCTACAATGATGTGGGTGCTCAGTCTTGTCCAATTTTGTGACCCCATGGATTGTAGCCTGACAGGCTCCTCTGTCCATGGGACTCAAGGCAAGAATACTGAAGAGAGTCGCCATTTCTTCTTCCAGGGGATCTTCCCGACCCAGGGACTAAACCTGCATCTTGGCAGAAGGGTTCTTTACCACTGCACCACTTGGGAAGCTGCAATATGCAAGTAGAAAGTTTTATCCTGGGCCATTCATGGCTCTGAATTTGGTCACTGAATCCTTTTATCCTTTTTAACAATCGTCAGATTCAGAGAAGGGCTGGTGTTGTAGACTCAGCTTCCCCAATGCACTAGTATCTCAATCACTTTGTAGCTGCACTTAGAGCTCCATGATTCATCCCACTGTTGACCCATCAAAGAGCATGACACATGCGAGCTGCTTTGCAGAACCCAGTGGAGGAAACCACCCCTCCATGGAAACAACCAGGAAGTTTTGATTCATTCTTTCACTGAACTTCTTGCTGGGAGTAGTCTTCTCAAAACAGACAGAGGATGAGGTTGGAAGAGGGGAAACTGCCACCCTGGTAAGCAACATTCATTTTGTCCCAGTTCAGCTGTGCCAAAGGCATGTTAATTGAGCACAGATTGTGTGCAGGATGCTGGAAGGACTCGGGAATGAACTTTATGCAGTTCCTGTTCTAGTAGGAACTGCACTATCTAGTTGGGAGAAAGAGGGAGATGCCAGCTTTGGGCAGTGCCTGCCCCAGCCCCATGCAGGGGTAAGGATGACTTGACATTTAACATTTTCTTTTCTTTCTTTCTTTAGTTTGGAAGCATATTTCTTTAAGCAACCCCACAAAAATTAGCATGGTTGTATTAGCAGGGTTGTATTCCAGAGAAAAAGTTTGTTTTCTGTGCATCCCTCTCCTTCTATCCTCTCTGATGATTCCCCAGGGCTGGGGGAGAGACAGAAAGTGACTCAGAACCACGGATCTATGGGAGATGGTTAAGACGGATGCTTGCTTGAAAAGTCTGTATTTTTGCCTGTTTGGTTTTTTTTTTTTTTTGGTCTCACCATGGGGCTTCCCTGGTGGTTCAGTTGGTAAAGAATCCACCTGCAATGCTGGAGACTTGGGTTCGATCCCTTGGTTAGGAAGATCCCCCGGATGAGGGCATGACAACCCACTCCAGTATTCTTACCTGGACAATCTCCATGGACAGAGGAGTCTGGTGGGCTACAGCCTATAGGGTCACAAAGAGTTGGACACAACTGAGCGATTAAGCACGGCACAAGGCATGTAGGATCTTAGCTCCTTGACCAGGAGATTGAACTGATACCCTTTGCAGTGAAGGCACAGAGTCTTAACCACTGGATTGCCAGGGAATTCCCAGCATTAGCCTCAGCATGACTGTAATAAGTGGCCAAACTCTTCAGTACCCATGCCACCTTCTGTTGAAAACTCCAGCCAGGTTTTTACTTCTGTGCCACTGGATACTGTCCTGGGGGTTTATTTGCTTAGCGCTTGCCCTTCCCTTGTTGAGAAAGAATTCTTGCAAAGCTATTTATACACTCCCTCTTTGAAGGTGAATTATAAGGGGAGAAACAAAGAAATAAAAAAGTGGGGATCCCTTCACTGGTGATGCTGGACACTTGTATGGTCCTTGTTGATTGTCCAGTCTGTCTTTCTCTCCTTTAGGCAACCTCACAGACTTCTCCCCAAATTCTCTTTTCATTTAATTGAACCAGATTCAGATCCCATGACTGCATGCAAAGAACCTTCACAAATATATTGATTCCATTGTGTTGAATCTGTGCCTAACAAACAGCTTCTACTTATACACATGCCTTTGATCTTTCTACCTCCACTCATCTGGCACATGATAGATGCTTTTTAATTTTTGCTGAATAAACAATAAGTGTAGAGAAGTGATGGCGCGTCAAGATACAGGATGCTGTCAGGACCTAAACTGCAAGAGTGGAGTGAAGAGGAGAGAAGGTTGTGAGGGGTGAGAGGTAGACCAGGAGGTGCTAAAGAGAAAGCATTTGAGCTGAGTTTTGATGGTTAGATCCAGGTTGGAGAAGGGTGAACATAAGACTGGGTTTCCCAAGTGGCACTGGTTGTGAAGAACTTGACTGCCATTGCAGGAGATGTAACAGATACAAGTTCGATTCCTGGGTTGGGAAGATCCCCTGCAGAGGGCATGGCAACCCACTCTAGTATTCTTGCCTGAAGAATCCCTTGGACAGAGGAGCCTGGTGGGCTACAGTCAGTCCATGAGGTCTCACTGAAGCAACTTAGCACTCATGCACTTGTTCTTCCTGGATAGCTCAGTTGTTAAAGAATCTGCCTGCAATGCAGGAGACCCTGGTTCGATTCCTGGGTTGGGAAGATCTGCTGGAGAAGGGATAGGCTACCCACTCCAGTGTTCTTGGGCTTTTCTTGTGGCTTAGCTGGTAAAGAACCCACCTGCAATGCAGGAGACTTGAGTTTGATCCCTGGGTTGGGAAGATCCCCTGGAGAAGGTAAAGGATACCCACTCCAGGGGTTGCAAAGAGTCAGACCTGACTGAAAGACTTTTACTTCACTTTACCTTGTTATTAGCAATTTCCTGATCACGTGTGTCATTATGATTTGGGGGTGGATTTATTGCTGACTGTTTTTCTATCCATGGTGGCTGAATTCTTCTGAAGTCACAAATTGAAATCAATGGCCGTTGTGGAAACCCAATGCAGGCATGGCCACACCAGGTCACTTGGGATGGGCCGATCTTTCCTCTGTGTTATTCTAGGGTCTGATGTCTAAGAATCTCAAAGCCATATAAAAAGTAGTGCTCCCAGCAAGGTCAAGAAACACAAAACAAATTTTAATTACAGGCCTTATGCTGAGAACATAGAGACCAGGAAACAACTCAGGGAATTTAATAAACAAAGGCATCATGGTGTGACGGGAAAACTTTTTTTTTTTGGTAGTAAGGTAACACTTTTAGTGAAAATTTTATAGAAAAATACCAGCAACCCTTATTTTCCTTCCTACTCCTTACCTCCCAAACCTTGTCCTCGTGCAGAAGTATTTTCTTTGTTGTGACAGTAATATGTATAATTCCCATTGTAGTTTTAAATTTTTTTTATTTTTTGGCTGTGCCACATGACATATGGGATCTTAGTTCCCCGACCAGGGATCAAACCTGTGCCTCCTGGATTGAAAGCACAGAGTCTTAACCACTGGACCACCAGGGAAGTCTCCTTTAGCATATCATAAACTTGTTTCTTTTTCAGATACCACATTACTTTGATTTTAGTGATCAAAAGTGAAAGTGTTAGTTGCTCAGTTGTGTCCGACTCTTTTCGACTTCATGGACTGTAGCCCACCAGGCTCCTCTGTCCCCAGAATTCTCTAGGCAGGAATACTGGAGTGGGTTGTCATTTCCTTTTTCAGGGGATCTTCCCGGCCCAGGGATCGAACCCACGTCTCCTGTATTGCAAGCAGATTCTTTACTGTCTGAGGCACTAGGGAAACCCAGTGACTTAAGAACATGCCATCACACTTTTCAGAACCCTTCTCTTAACACTGGAAATGTTTTTGTACCGTAGATAAAGCGGCCGCTGGCATCATGGGGGACAGCTTTGTCACTCTTGGCTCCCTGCTCTGCCTTTTTATAAATCAGACTAAAATTTTCAGTTTGGCCCATCATTGGGCAGCTGGTACTGAAATTTCAAGCATCTGGCAAGTTTCTGGCCTAGAACATCTGGGAAGGAGGGTCTGATTTGTGATAGAGCAGACTTATTGGCTCCAAATCCTGGCCAGTCAGAATCAGCTACCCATGATCAGAAATTCCTAGCTTCTCAGCTCTATGATCTCTTTCCAAGGACTTTATTATTTTTTTTAATATATATAAACTTACTTATTTTAATTGGAGGCTAATTATTTTACAATATTGTATTGGTTTTGCCGTACATCAACATGCATCCGCCACGGGTGTACATGTGTTCCCCATCCTTTTCAGGGACTTTAATCTTGCATCACCAGGAAAAACTCACTTCCCTGATGATAGCGGTGTTCTCTGATGAGGTTGTCTCCTTCAGATTCATGGGACAGTAAAGGGATCGTCAAGCAGCTGGCAAAATTTGATCTTTAAGGCAAGTCTGAAGGAGGAGGTGGGGGGCAGTGGGGGTGGGGAGGTTAGAGGATGGGGAAGGGAGAACCCCCATGGAAATAACCTGAGGCACTGAAGGAAGTTACAATGAAAAATGGGAAAAGTGAGAATAAATCTAACAATATACTCCTGGCTGTTTTAACAGTGGGACTGACTAGGGACATGGTGGCTGGCTAATTCGGACACTATGGGTCTACCTTCTCAGCTCACAAGTCTGCTCAGTCTAGTGGGGTCCATTGCCCTCTCCGAAGGACGTTGTCACTGTTGTTCAATTTCTCAGTTATGTCCAACTCTTTGTGCCTCCACAGACTGTAGCATGCCAGGATTCCCCATCCTTCACCATCTCCTGGAGGCTGCTCAAATTCATGTCCATTGAGTGAGTGATGCCATCCAACCATCTTATCCTCTGCTGCCCACATCTCCTTTTGCCTTCGGTCTTTCCCAGCATCAGGGTCTTTTCCAATGAGTCAGCTCTTCTCATCAGGTGGCCAAAGTATTGGAGCTTCAGCTTCAGCATTAGCCCTTCCAATGAATATTCAGGGTTGATTTCCTTTAGGATTGAGTGGTTTGATTTCCTTGCTGTCCAAGGGACTCTCAAGAATCTTCTCTAGCACCACAATTCAAAAGCATCAGTTCTTTGATGCTCAGTCTTCTTTATGGTCCAACTGTCACATCCGTACATGACTACTGGAAAAATCATAGCTTTGACTATACTTTGAACTTTGTTGGCAAAGTGATGTCTTTGCTTTTTAATACACTGTCTAGGTTTGTCATGGCTTTTCTTCCAAGGAGCAAGAGTTTTTCAAATTTCACAGCTGCAGTTACTGTCCGCAGTGATTTTGGAGCCCAAGAAAATCTAAGGATGTCCTCCCCCCAAACTCATACAGGAAGAGATGCCAAATGTCCAATGTGATCTCCCTCCACTTGGCATCCTTATCACCACTATTCCCCATCCCCCGGTTCAGGATGACTTGTGATGCTAACTCACCATGAGTTCTTCCTCAAAGGAATGTGGAAAATTTCCATCTTCCCAGGAAATTGTGCAAAGTTTCCTTTTAGGTGAACAGCTTGCTGGGCACCACATACACAGCACAGGTAAACTGGAATCAGCTCACCTGGCCTTGTCCTCCTGCCGGGAGGGCTGGCATGCTCCAAAAAAAGATGGAGACTCCGTCCAAGTTCAGTGCTTGGCAGGGGGCTGCTTTGATCTTCCCTGTCCACCCCAGACATAAGGATCTGGGTTGCAAATACTGTTTGAGTCCATACAGCTCAGCTATATCTCATTAACAATAGTCAGAATGTAAATGACACAGTTTAGGGAACTATTAACTTAAGCCTCTGTGTATTAAATTCCAGATAAGTTCCAGTCATCACAGCGGGGCGTGTCTTATTAACCAGCAGTTAATAATACCTTTTTATCAGGGTCATATTTCTCAACTAGAGGTGGGCTTAGACATCACCTATAGTGCTTTGTAAATTATACAGATCCTTAAGACAAGACTCCCCATCAAAACTTCTGTGGCAGTGACTGGCCAGTGTCTGACGGTGATAGTGAATGCCACCTGGACGGGCTTCTCCCTCATTAATCAGAGATTCCCTCTTTGTCGACTGTACATACACATAGCATTAGACTGCAGCAGCTGCAGTTAGAAATTCTCTGCTTCTGCAGAACCAAAGAGTCTCCGTTTGACTATTTCATTTCCACTGCGATATGGGTGACTCCCTCTTTTATGAGGCACGGAATTTTTTCCATTTTCAAAACTATGAGCACAGTGTAGAGCCAATGGGAAAGAAGCCAGGCTTAGAGGAGACAAGAGTCCTGACCATCAGGCGATTTGGTTTGATGTTCTGGCTTACAAGCTGGTGCTGGGTAGATAGAAATGCATATGTTGAAAATGCTTGCAGGGGCTTGAAAAACAGCTTTTTCTTAAGGATTTTGAATATGGGTTTGGCAGTGCTATTGATACCATTTATCTGCACTTGCCACGAAGTCACGTTTTCCTAAACAGAGATGCAGTTTGGTCCAGTCATAGAATTATTGTAGATTCTAAATTAGCGTCATCCGAGTTAATGAGTTTCACTGTAATATGCCAAGTGCAAAAGCGGGGACTGGGGAGGGGTAGAATGAATCATGTGATTCTCCTTGGAGATAAAGAATGGGAAAGCTATGAATTGTTTATAGGAATCTGGAGGTGGGAAGCCTGAGTTGCACTGGTCACACGCAGCTGCCTTTAAAATATGAATACAGAAATTCTGATAGAGAGAAGCTTAAGGTCATTTTGTCCACACCCTTTATTTTACTGGTGAAAAAAATGCAATTAAGTAGGTAAAATGATTTATCCTAAGTCACACAATAAAGCTAGTAAGGGGCCTAAACAGATGTTATTTAAATAAGACATTTGGGTTTAAACTGGCTTTCAAAAACACCTCTGTGAAGACTGATTTTAGCACCTTCAACACAGCATTCCTTTGTCCCAACACTGTTTCCATCCTGCCAATTGAGAGACTCCATAGAAATTATAGAAAAGATTAAAAAATGAAAGTAGTCACCCTTGTAAACAACATTAGATACTCTCAGCCTCAAATCTTTGAAGGGCCCCTGAACAATCAAATATGGTCCGGATGTATACACACTGCTGCTGCTGCTGCTGCTAAGTCACTTCAGTCGTGTTCGACTCTGTGCGATCCCAAGGACTGCAGCCTACCAGGCTCCTCCATCCATGGGATTTTCCAGGCAAGAGTACTGGAGTGGGGTGCCATTGCCTTCTCCGATATACACATTACTATGTATAAAATAGGAAACCTTTTGTACAGCACAGGGAACTACTCAGTGTTCTGTCATGACCTACATGGGAAGGAAATCCAAAAGAAGAGAGAATGCATGTGTACCTATGGCTGATTCACTTGTCTGTAAAGCAGAAACTAATCTAGCGTTGTAAAGTAACTATACTCCAATACAAATTACAAAGCAAAGGTAAAAGCAAAGCCGGTCAGGAAGCCAGCAAGGCAAGCCCGTGATAGCAGAAGAGATGGCTCAGAGCACCAGGGGTGAGAGAGTGCCAACCCAGAAAGGTGGGAGAGTGCTGAGGCTGCTTTTTGTCCAGAGGTGAGAGAAGATGGGGGCGGGGAGGAGGGTAGCTCACAGCCCTGATTGGCTGGGTTGATTCAGGGAGAGCAACCGGAGGGTTGACCCCATACAAACACTCTCTCCTTTCCCCAAGCAGCAAAAATTGTGTTTTCCTCCAGTGGGAAGAATGATCACAGGCAGGTGGACTGGAAAGGACAGCAGAGCCCTGGGAGAATTGGGGACACGCACACCTAGATGACCAAACTGCCCTGGGAGCTGGGCCAGCATGCCTAACTCCACCGAGCACAGTGCAGACTGCAGGAAGGCTTCCCTGCCCCCACCCCCTCCTGAGCCAGCAGCAGATCAACTAACTGGGAGTCTCAGCGAATAAGATGAGAATCAGCAAACATTTGGGGAGAGTCCTGCAATTTCAGCAAAAGATAAAAAACATTAAAATAAAAAAAAAAGGTAGAATTTAATCCCAAAGTGACAAATGCTGCCACGCTGTGACTCTGGATATAAAGTGACTGGCATGCATACACTATTGATAGTATATATAAAATAGCTAACTAATGAGAACACACTCTTCAGCAGAGGAAACTCTACTCAATGCTCTGTGGTGACCTGAATGGGAAGGAAGTCCAAAAGAGAGGGATACATGTATATGCTGGAGTAGGAAATGGCAACCCACTTCAGTATTCTTGTCTGGGAAATCCCATGGACTGAGGATCTTGGAGGACTACAGTCCATGGGATCACAAAAGAGCGACCGACACACAACCGAGTGACTGAGCAGATATGTGTATGTATGGCTGATTCATTTTGCTACATGGCAGAAACTACAATAGATAAAGGAGAAAGGGATAGGATAAAGGAAATATTCAAAGATATGAAGGATAAATCCAGAGATTCAAAAATCCTTCTAATAGTTTTAGAAGGAGAGAATAGAGAGAATATAGGTGGGGGGAATACAAGATTTGAAAAAGAAAAAAAAAAAGCTAAGAATTTTCTACAACTGTAGAAAGACATTCATCTTCAGATTGACAGGGTCTACTGTTTATTGAGTAGGATGAATTTATAAAAACACAGATAGCACTTGGACAAATAATAGTGAAATTTCAAAACTTCATGGATAAGTAAGGAAAATTCTAGAAACCTCCAGGAAATAAAGATAGAACAGTTATGCAAGAATGAGAATCAAATTTACTTCAACAACACTGGATGAAAAGAAAATGAAGGGAAATCTTTAAGGTGCCAAAGGAGAGGAAGAAAGTCTTTTCATTCTAGAATAGTCTATTCAGTAGATTATCATTCTACAGGGAGAATAAAATATAGGCATTTTTCTAAGGGCTCAGATAAACTTACAACCCATAGACACTCCTGAAAGAATAGCTTTAGGATCTATTCCAGCAGGAATAAAGAAAAGTCTAGTAGAAAAAATCAGTTATGAATGGAGACAACATTCATGCCTTACTTGTGTAATTTTTTAAGGTATTTAAAAAAAATTATTTTGAATTACATGGTAACGACAACCCTATACGTGAGACAGCAAAAGAGACACAGATGTATAGAACAGTCTTTTGGACTCTGTGGGAGAGGGAGAGGGGGATGATTTGGGAGAATGGCATTAAAACATGTATAATATCATATAAGAAATGAATCGCCAGTCCAGGTTCGATGCAGGATACAGGAAGCTTGGAGCTGGTGCACTGGGATGACCCAGAGGTATGGTATGGGGAGGGAGGTGTGAGGGGGGTTCAGGATGGGGAACACGTGTACACCCGTGGCGGATGCATGTTGATGTATGGCAAAACCAATACAATACTGTAAAGTAAATAATAATAATAATAATAGAGTTTTAATTAAACTGAAAATGCTAAGTACATTATCATGGAAAAGGAAACAACCATATAGTCAATGTTTAAAGTCTAGGCAGTATATTTACAACACACAGTCATTTCAGAAAATATCTAAACCGATTTTAAGACTTTCAGTTCCCAAGGAACTCAGACAAAGATGGTACATTGACCATAGGAAGCTATCACCGATTTCTTATGAAATCCCCCAAAATGACGCTAAGGGAATTAAAAAAGACACAATTCCAAAGAACAGGGTGAGTTTGAGAGGGGAAATCAGCTTAAAAACTACTTTTCTTATTGGAAAAAAGGAAATGGGGGAGTGGTAAGTGATGTAACCCAGAGAAGAGACTGCTGCTGCTGCTGCTAAGCCACTTCAGTTGTGTCCGACTCTGTGCAACCCCATAGATGGCAGCCCACCAGGCTTCCCTGTCCCTGGGATTCTCCAGGCAAGAACACTGGAGCAGGTTGCCATTTCCTTCTCCAATGCAGGAAAGTGAAAAGTGAAAGTGAAGTCGCTCAGTCATGCCCAATTCTTAGCAACCCCATGGACTGCAGCCTACCAGGCTCCTCTGCCCATGGGATTTTCCAGGCAAGAGTACTGGAGTGGGGTGCCATTGCCTTCTCCACTACTCTCTTTTAAATATTTATTTTTATTTGTTTAATTTGGCTGCACCAGGTCTTGGTTGTAGCATGTGGGATCTTTTAGATCTTCGATCTTTGTTGCAGCATGTGGGATCTTTCATTGTGGCATGTGATATCTAGTTCCCCCTGCATTGGGAGCCCGGAGTCTTAGCCACTGGACCACCAGGGAAGTACCAAAACTGCTCTGTTAAGATGGGTGCTAAGGTGAGAGCCAGTTTACCCAACAAAACCTGGAAAGTCTGACACTCAGAGACGTAAGAGAGGATGAGGAGGGCTGAAAAGATTGAAATGGGGGAAGACTCAGACTGCAGACAAGACATTCCTCCCCACCCTCTTTCCTGTTACTGAGTCCAAATTTGCTCTGCTTTTTACAAGATAAGTCAATGAATCTGAGAGAGTCAATTCCTAGGCAGACTGATAAGAAGTCCAGGATCCCCAAGGAGGAGAAAGGGGTCTGGGGCTCTTGAAGTGGAGATAGGGGTCTGGAATTCTAAGGAGGAGGAAAGGGCAAACTTTTTTTTGTGTACACTCCTTAGTCAATTACACAACTCAGTTTAAACTCTGTACTAGGGATTATACAACAACAGTGCATCCTGCTTGAGGACAGTTGCTCCTTCCTGAAAACCTTCTGACTAATCCTGATATCTTAGAATGTATATTATGGGAGTGGGTCTGGTAAGATCTTTCTATTGTTAAATTCTAATCTTGTTATCCTAAAATGTAAATTGTGGGAGTGGGTCTGGTAAAATTTTCACAAACTTGAGACATTCTTTTGATTCATTGTAATAACTAATTGGAGAGTATAGAACTCCATTGCTAACACTAGCAAGGGGGTACTCTTTCTGCCCCCTTATGATGTCTATCTATGTCAGAAGCTTTCTCTATCCCTTTTATACTTTAATAAAACTCTATTATACAAAAGCTCTGAGCAATCAAGCCTCATCTCTGGCCCTGGATTGAATTCTTCTCCAGAGGCCAAGAATCCCAGCATCTTCTATGGTTCAGCTACAACCTTTCAAATCCAAGGTAAGTCAATGAATCTGAGATGAGGTGTTGGGATCAGGAAGGTGTAAGGTGAGTGCAGAGAAAAAGAGAGAGAGCCAGGCAGTCAGGCAAGAAAAGGAAATTTATTAGAGGGAAATGAGAGAGTGACTGGCCCTTAAGGAGAACCAGCATCCTCCCTTTCTGATGGGGTCTTTCTTATATCCCGCCGGGAGAAATATCAATAATCTCAGATATGCAGATGACACCACCCTTATGGCAGAAAGTGAGGAAGAACTAAAGAGCCTCTTGATGAAAGTGAAAGAGAGTGAAAAAGTTGGCTTAAAGCTCAACATTCGGAAAACTAAGATCATGGCATCCAGTCCCATCACTTCATGGCAAATAGATGTGGAAACAATGGAAACAGTGAGACACTTTATTGTGGGGGGCTCCAAAATCACTGCAGATGGTGACTGCAGCCATGAAATTAAAAGACGCTTACTCTTTGGAAGGAAAGTTATGACCAATCTAGACAGCATATTAAAAAGCAGAGACATTACTTTGTCAACAAAGGTCCATGTAGTCAAGGCTATGGTTTTTCCAGGAGTCATGTATGGATGTGAGAGTTGGGCTATAAAGAAAGCTGAGCACTGAAGAATTGATGCTTTTGAACTGTGATGTTGGAGAAGACTCTTGAGAGTCCCTTGGACTGCAAGGAGATACAGCCAGTCCATCCTAAAGGAGATCAGTCCTGGGTGTTCATTGGAAGGACTGATGCTGAAGCTGAAACTCCAATACTTTGGCCACCTGATGAGAAGAGCTGACTCATTAGAAAAGACCCTGATGCTGGGGAAGATTGAGGGCAGGAAGAGAAGGGGATGACAGAGGATGAGATGGTTGGATGGCATCACTGACTCAATGGACATGGGTTTGGGTAGACTCCGGGAGTTGGGGATGAACAGGGAGGCCTGGTGTGCTGTGGTTCATGGGGTCGCAAATAGTCGGACACAACTGAGCGACTGAACTGAATTGAATGAAAAATTCTCTGAAGGTGTTAGAGAAAGCACCTGATTGAAACTGTCCACCCTGGCCTGACACCATAGTAACCATTTACACGAGTTGTTTTATGACAGGAGGTACTGGTAAAGAACACGGAACTAATGAGCCTCCACCAACTGAAAGAGTTCAGGAAAGGTCAAAATGAGACATCACGTGTCCAACCACTTCCCAGAATCCTTCTCTGTCATTCATCTTCGCTGAACAAGGCGTGCACCACCAGGAAGGACTCTTGAGTAAGAATGATTGGCTTAAGACAACCCAGAAACTAATCCCATCACCATAAAACCCGAAACTGCAAGCCGTGTGACAGAGCTGTTCTCCTGGTTTCCCTTACGCTGTTGTTCTTCGCCCGAGTGTTCTTTCCCAATAAAATCTCTTGCTTTGTCAGCACATGTGTCTCCTTGGACAATTCATTTCCGAGTGTTAGACAAGAGCCCAGTTTCGGGCCCTGGAAGGGGTCCTCCTTCCTGCAACAAAAGGATGTTTAAATTTTAGCCTGTAGCTGAGTCCTGTGGTCATGTAGGTCATGTAGCCAGAGGTCTGGAATCTGGTGGTGTTGTAGCCTTGAGAAGGTAGGCGCCAGTAAGAAAAGAGAATGTTATTTGGGCAATATGGTCAGTCTCAAGGGTCACTGTGATTTTACTGTTTGTTTGCGAGGTCAACATAATGAGCCATTTTAACAATGAGCCCCCATGTAGGCTCTAACAGAAGGGACTTTATTTGGGAGCCTGCTGCCCGAGAAGACGGCAGACAAGGACCTCAAAACAACTATCTTGTTAGGGTTTGGTTGCCAGGTTCTTTTATGCATTAGAGATGGGATGCGGGGAGGCAAGGAAACAAAGTAAAAACACTATTCAATCCTTGCAAATGTCCCCTAGAATGGGAAGCCTCAGGCAGGGGGAGGTGTTAGTCTCACTTCTTTACAGTCCTTCACAGGTGAGCAGCTCAGATTATCTCCCTGAGACAGGCCATTATGTATGTTTGTAAGAACAAAAAAGGGTTAACACAGGCAGCCAGGTCACCCCCTAGGACAACACAGGGAACAATCACTGGAGAAACTTGAGACTTGAGACTCCTAGAAGGCTGCTCAAGGAACATCCTTCCACTCATTATCCGTGGAGTCTGATGTGAATTCCTACACCCATCGTGGTGTGGACATTCATCCTCATTGGCACTGCAGGACAGGCTTAGATTCCCAGACTCTCAAAGGTGAGTCTCCTTCACTGCACGACACAGGGTAAGGCCAGCTATTACACGTACCTCTGACCTGAGGGCAGTGTGTCTACCTCTGTTCACAGGTGGAACATCCTCTCTGGGCTCCTGGTTCTCTGCTGGGAACTCACATACAGACTCCAGCTGGGCTGGGGCCCTCAACAGAGACCATGCCCTTGAGGGTACCAGTAGATTGCAAGGCTGGGTCCTCGGACTTTTTTCTGTAAGGGGTTAAGTGGTAAACATTTTAGGTTTTTGGACCAGGAAACAAAATTAAGGACAGCCTGCTGCTGCTGCTGCTAAATCACTTCAGTCGTGTCTGACTCTGTGCGATCCCATAGACGGCAGCCCACCAGGCTCCGCCGTCCCTGGGATTCTCCAGGCAAGAACACTGGAGTGGGTTGCCATTTCCTTCTCCAATGCATGAAAGTGAAAAGTGAAAGTGAAGTCACTCAGTCGTGTCCGACTCTTCACGACCACAAAGACTGCAGCCTACCAGGCTCCTCCGTCCATGGGATTTTCCAGGCAAGAACACTAGAGTGGGGTGCCATCGCCTTCTCCAAAGGATAGCCTGGAGGTACTTATATAGCCATTTAAGTTGTATATTGCTCATTATTAGAGAAATGCAAACTAAACCTACAATGAGATACCTCACACTGGTCAGAATGGCCACTATCAAAAAATCTACAAACAATAAGTGCTGAAGAGGGTGTGAGAAATGGAAACCCTCTTGCACAGTTGGTGGGAATGTAAATGGATACAACCACTGTGGAGAACAGTATTCCTTAAACAACTAGGAGTAAAGCTACTACATCACCCAGCAATCCCTGCTAGGCATATGCTCTGAGAAAATCATAATTGAAAAATACATATGCACCTCAATGTTCATTGCAAAACTATTTACAATAGGTAGGACGTGGAAGCAACCTAAATGTCCATCCACAGATGAATGGATAAAGAAGTTGTTGTTCATATACACAATGGGATATTTGTGGCTGTTGTTCAGTCACTCAGTCATGTCCGACTCTGTAAGCCCATGGACTGCAGCATGCCAGCCTTCCCTGTCCTTCACAATCTCCTGGAGTTTGCTCCAACTCAGGTCCCATTGATTCTGTGATGCCATGCAAACATCTCATCCTCTGCTGTCCCCTTCTTCTCCTGCCCGCAATCTTTCCTTTACCAATCAGGGCCTTTACCAATGAGTCATCATAAAAAAAAAAATGCATTTGACACTGTTCTAATGAGGTGGATGAACCTGGAGTCTGTTATACAGAGTGAAGTAAATCAGACAGAGAAAGACAAGTATCATATATTAATGCATACCTATGGAATCTAGAATGATAGTACTGATGAACCTATTTGCAGGGCAGCAATGGAGATGCAGACATGTGGAGAACAGAATTGTGGACACAGTGGGGGAAGGAGAGGGTGGGACAAGTTGAGAGAGTAGGATGGACATATATACATTACCATATGTAAAATAGATAGCAAATGGGAATTTCCTGTTGGACACAGGGAGCTCAAACCTGTGCTCTGTGACAACCTAGAGGTGTGGGATGAGGTGGAAGATAGGGATATTCAAGAGGGAGGGGACATACGTATAACTACGGCTGACTCCTGCTGATATATTGCACAGTATTGTAAAACGATTACCCTCAATTAAAAATAAATAAATGTAAAAAATGTAAAATTTCTTACCTCCCAAACTGTACAGGAGCTGGCAGTGGGTTGAATTTGCCCCCCTGGGCCATGGTTTGCCATCCTCTGCTCTAAGGCATATATATTTAAGCCAGACTCCTTGGCAGACAATTTGCCTTACTCCAGCACATCATTTCAGCTCTCAGGTTCTTTTTCATTTCCAGTTGCTGGTGTTGCTTTTCCTTTTTGATCTTGAACTTGGCTTTATATTTCAAGAAAATTTTATTGTTATATTTTATGCAATATTTGTATGTCTTTGGAGCAAGAGGTGGGTCTTTCCACCTAAGCTTATTTTGCCATTCAGACAGAAGTCCAGGAACCATTTCCATAGGAGAGCAAGGTGATGAAAGTTTTTAAAGAATGTTTTTGAACACGTAAGCATGAAATGGAACTAAACAATGTTCATGCTGCTCTCCAATGGGCTAGCTACTCCCTTACCCACCCATCTATCCCGTGGGTAAGTCATTGCTTCTTAGCATCTGGAATAACTGAACGAAGAGAGAAGAGGTGAAGTTCAGGTCAGAGTGGTCTCCAAACAACCTGGCCTACTCCGTGGGTTTGGTTATGTAGATCAAAGCAGAGAGTAGACAGAAAAGCGCTTTCAAAACAGAAAGTCCTTGATGTAGGGAGGTCATTTCACTATCAAAGTCAGTTCTGATACTTGAAAGGAGTTTTGGTAAAAATATTCAGTTGAATTTTTTTGCTCTACAAGTTTAAGTAAAGAAAGAGTCTCTATCCCAACTAAAATGTGTTTTATTCATTTTCCATGACAGATATTGTCAAATCTGGTTGTATTAACAGGTAAACTATGCATTTGTCAAAACCAATAACTTGGGACTTGCCTGGTGGTTCAGTGGTTAGGAGTCTGCCTTCCAGTGTAGGGGATGTGGGTTAGATCGCTGGTTGGGAACTAGATCCCACAGAACAACTAGAGAAGCCTGTGCAGAGCAACAAGAGAAAGCCCACATGCCTCAGAAGACCCACCATGGCCAAGATAAGCAAACAATAAAACTAAAAACTTTACATCACAGAGAGTGAACCTCAATGTATGAAAATCTAGAAAATCATTTAGGACTTTGGGGAATGCTAGGATGGAATGCTGAATGGGACCAAAGAATCTAACTTGGTAACAAACACACAAAATAATCTCATTGCAAAGAGGTAGGAGAAAAAAGCATTAACCTAAATAACTTTGGAATTGAATGAGAAGGTAAGACTGAGGGCCCAGGGAACTGAATATAAACACTGTTCTCTACTTGATGAGGTGTTTCCTAGGGGTATAGGTTAATGGTTCTGAAACCACTGCATAGACATGCTGGAATAGAACAACTAAGGCCATGGATGGTGGGTAGCAGGGAACTCAATTCTCAGTGTTGAAATGAGGGGGGTACAGGCAAACAAGGGGAATGCTGAAATGATCTATGGCTAATGGATGAGAGTTGGAAGTACCAGTATGAGCTCATGTTTATCTTACTATAGATACAAATGCTTAGATAGAGAAATATTTATAGATACATGTATCTACACTCATTAGTATGCATGGGTATATTTCGTTGCTCTGTTATCTTCCCCTACCAATATTCTGTGTGTTTGGCCCTTCAGAGCTGAGGACAAGTGTGTGAGCAGCCTGCAACTGACCTTCTGTGGGCCAATTGCCTTACAGGGTCAGGGTTGAACAGCCTTAGAAAAGGGAACTTGTGGGGACTTCCCTGGTGGTCCAGTGGTTAGGACTCTGCCTTTCGATGTAGGGGATGCAGGATTAATCCCTGGTCTTGGAACTAAGATCCCGTATGCTGGCAGGGGAGCGGGGTGATGCCAATTTTTTTTTAAAGGAATTTGCTTTTGAGGTTTGAGAATCCCATCACTGAATTGGCAGTCACGGAAGTTCCTCGATTTACCAGGCACTTCTGATATGAAATGATAGATTCATGAGCCCAACAAAATAGTGAAGACAATAATATTAAAACAACACCCTACCTTGTATTGTGTTTTATGTTTTCAATGATTTAATTTTCGCATGTGACCTTCCTAATCAGCCTCTGATGCAGGATGGGTTAGAAGTCACTTTGTTTTAGGAGTTTCCAGGTGTCTCCTGGGAGAATCGATGGTTGAATTTTGCATGGTGCTTGCGTGCGTGCTAAGTCGCTCTAGTTGTGTCTGACTCTGTGTGACCCCATGGACCATAACCCACCAGCCTCCTCTGTCCATGGGATTCTCCAGGCAAGAATACTGGAGTGGGTTGCCATGCCCTCCTCCAGGGGATCTTTCTGATCAAGATAACCCAACCTTTAATAAGTGAGTTTAAGATACTCACAAAGATGAAGATGACATAAGCTTTAGTTTTGATTCAGTTGTCATATTTTATGTCATGCTTCCTATTATTAGAGTTTCTTTCACTGTATGATGTATTTTCTTATTTGGGGAGAAGCGACACTTGAAAACTCCTAAAACAAGGTGACTCCAAAAGTTGAAAATTAAAGGCTGCACAAACACATGCTGAGAAAATAGACACAAATCAACAAAAAGAGCAAAGGTTGCCATCTTAATTTCAAACAAGGTGGAATATCTCCACACCAAATAACGTGGAAGAGACACTCATAGAGCAAAAACTACAGAAACTGAACAGGAAAAAGACAAAAACATATTATTACTAAAAAAGCTTTCTTCAGTCAACAACAGAGCAAGGGAGCAAAAAATGAACCATTACAGAAAATCTCAATACACATCTGAAGGTATAAATCAATATAGGTTGAAGTCTATGTTCAACAAACAGAAATTCAGAAAATTTGACCGTTAATCTGGCTGTGAAGAAAATGTCAAATTGCCCCCCAAATTGAAATCATGCACATAAGTTTTTCTATTCTGTTGGGAGTGTGTATTGCTATAACCTCAATGAAGGGTAAATTTTTAATATCGTAAATTAAATTACATCTACTCTTTGACTTACCGGTTCTACTTTTAAGGATTTATGCCCCAGGTGTTTACTCTTAAAGGTGAGAAATGATGTGACCAATTATGTTAATTGCATCAATCTTTTAGTAGTAGAAATATGGAAATTACCTACATATTCATTCATAGAGGCTCATTAAATAAGTTATGGTAATCTGTGACTGTGTGGATCACAATAAACTGTGGAAAATTCTGAAAGAGATGAGAACACCAGACCACCTGACCTGCCTCTTGAGAAACCTGTATGCAGGTCAGGAAGTAACAGTTAGAATTGGACATGGAAAAACACACTGGTTCCAAATAGGAAAAGGAGTGTGTCAAAGCTGTATATTGTCACTCTGCTTATTTAACTTACATGCAGAGTACATTATGAGAAATGCTGGGCTGAATGAAGCATAAGCTGGAATCAAGATTGCTGGGAAAAATATCAATAACCTCAGATATGCAGATGACACCACCCTTATAGCAGAAAGAAAAGAAGGACTAAAGAGCCTCTTGATGAAAGTGAAAGAGGAGAGTGAAAAAGCTGGCTTAAAATTCAGCATTCAGAAAACTAAGATCATGGCATTCAATCCCATCACTTCATGGCAAAGATGCGAAAACAATGGAAACAGTCACAGACTTTATTTTGGGGGGCTCCAAAATCACTGCAGATGGTGATTGCAGCCATGAAATTAAAAGACGCTTACTCTTTGGAACAAAAGTTATGACCAATCTAGATAGCATATTAAAAAGCAGAGACACTACTTTGCCAAAAAAGGTCTGTCTAATCAAGGCTATGGTTTTTCTAGTAGTCATGTATGAACGTGAGAGTAGGACTATAAAGAAAGCTGAGCATCGAAGAATTGATGCTTTTGAACTGTGGTGCTGGAGAAGACTCTTGAGAGTCCCTTGGACTGCAAGGAGATCCAACCAGTCCATCCTAAAGGAGATCAGTCCTGAGTATTCTTTAGAAGGACTGATATTGAAGCTGAAACTCCAATATTTTGGCCACCTGATGCGAAGAGCTGACTCATTTGAAAAGACCCTGATGCTTGGAAAGATTGAGGGCAGGAGGAGAAGGGGATGACAGAGGATGAGATGGTTGGATGGCATCACCGACTCAATGGACATGAGTTTGAGCAAGCTCTGGGAGTTGGTGATGGACAGGGAGGCCTGGCATGCTGCAGTTCATGGGGTCACAAAGAGTCGGACACAACTGAGCAACTAAACTGAACTGAACTGAAATCTGCACAGTGGAATATTATGCAACCATAAAACAGAATAAGAGGACTGTATGCAAATCAATATGTATCTCAAAATAAAGTTTGCTTTTAAGAAAGAAGGCAGGTTTATAGATGGTGATATAGACTGATCCCCCAAATATCTTTTTCATGATGAAAAAAATTAATGTATAAAGTAACATGTATAGAATATTCAGTTCAGTTCAGTCACTCAGTCGTGTCCAACTCTTTGCAACCCCATGGGCTGCAGCATGCCAAGCTTCCCTGTCCATCACCAACTCCCGGAGCTTGCTCAAATTCATGTCCATCGAGTTGATGATGCCACCTATGCCTTCATTCTTTCCCAGCATCAGGGTCTTTTCCAGTATGTCAGTTCTTCGCATCAGGTGGCCAAAGTATTGGAGTTTCAGCTTCAACATCAGTCCTTCCAACGAATATTCAGGATTTCCTTTAGGATTGGCTGGTTTGATCTCCTTGCAGTCCACGGGACTCTCAAGAGTCTTCTCAAACACTGCAGTTCAAAAGCATCAATTCTTCTGTGCTCAGCTTTCTTTATAGTCCAACTCTCATATCCATACATGACTACTGGAAAAACCATAGCTTTGACTAGACAGACCTTTGTTGGCAAAGTAATGTCTCTACTTTTTAATATGCTGTCTAGGTTGGTCATGGTTTTTCTTTCAAGGAGCAAGCGTCTTTTAATTTCATGGCCTCAGTCACCATCTGTAGTGATTTTGGAGCCCAAGAAAATAGTCTGTCACTGCTTCCATTGTTTCCCATCTATTTGCCATGAAGTCATGGGACTGGTTGCCATGATTTTTGTTTTTTGAATTTTGAGCTTTGAGCCAGCATTTTCACTATCCTCTTTCACTTTCATCAAGAGACTCTTCAGTTCCTCTTCACTTTCTGCTATAAGGGTGGTGTCATCTGCATATCTAAGGTTATTGATATTTCTCCTGGCAATCTTGATTCCAGCTTGTGCTTCATCCAGCCTGGCATTTCGCATGATGTACTCTGCATAGAAGTTAAACAAGCAAGGTGACAATATACAGCCTTGACGAACTCCTTTCCCAATTTGGAACCAGTCTGTTGTTCCATGTCCAGTTCTAACTGTTGCTTCTTGACCTGCATACAGATTTCTCAGGAGGCAGGTAAGGTGGTCTGGTATTCCCATCTATTGAAGAATTTTCCAGTTTGTTGTGATCTATACAGTCAAAGGCTTTGGCATAGTCAATAAAGCAGAAGTAGATGTTTTTCTGGAATTCTCTTGCTTTTTCTATGATTCAATGGATGTTGGCAATTTGATTTCTGGTTCCTCTGGCTTTTCTAAAACCAGCTTGAACATCTGGAAGTTCATGGTTCATGTACTATTGAAGCCTGGCTTGGAGAATTTTGAGCATTACTTTGCTAGCAAGTGAGATAAGTGCAATTGTGTGGTAGTTTGAACATTCTTTGGCATTGCCCTTCTTTGGGATTGAAATGAAAACTGACCTTTTCCAGTCCTGTGACCACTGCTGAGCTTTCCAAATTTGCTGGCATATTGAGTGCAGCACTTTCACAGCACCATCTTTTAGGATTTGAAATAGCTCAACTGGAATTCCATCACCATAGATACTGATATAGACTGATCCCCCAAATATCTTGTTGATGATGAAAAGAATTAACATATAAAGTAACATGTATAGAATGTTACTATTGTGTAAAAAAACAAAAGGGGGCACTACTTTTATTTTCATAGTCTATCTTTGAAGGGACAAGTAAGAAACTAGTGAGACAGCGATCTCCAGACAGGGTAACAGGTTGGTATACTGTATATTTTGAATATTGCATAATTTTTCCCTGTTGTGTGTATTACTTATTTAAAACAATAATTAAGCTTATTTACCAATAAACAAATAATTAAGTTTATTTACCAATAAACAAAGTACCACTCCCATGACTGCTTGATTGCCTTGCCACCTTGGTGTTCCCATGCCATTCTGCACTCACTGATCACTCTGAGCTGTAAGGACTTCTTGGCATCTGCCTCTCCCAGTGGACAGTGAGACTTCTGAGGGCTGGATGTCACTCGTGTGTGCTCAGTCACTCAGTAGTGTCTGACTCTTTGTGACCGCATGGACTGTAGCCCTCCATGTTCCTCTGTCCATGGGATTCTCCAGGCAAGAATACTGGAGTGGGTACCATTTCCTCCTCCAGGAGGTCTTCCTGACCCAGGGATTGAACCTCGTCTCCTTCATCTCTTGCCTTGGCAGGCAGATTCTTTACCCACTGAACCATTTGGGAAGCCCATATATTACTCATCTCAGTATAAATAATCAAAACATCAGTTCTAGAGTTAGACTGCCTGGGCTCACATTCCTGGTCCAACTCTGTGACCTTAGGGAAGGAACTGAACCTCTATGTGCCTCCATTTTCCATCTTTAAAATGCAAATAATAGTATTAGCCATCTTATAGGATTCTGGTAAGGATTATGTAAGGTAAGTCTCAGAACTGATCCTTGGAATGTAACAAGTTCCAACTGACTGACAGGTCTTGGTGACATCTCTGCATTCAGGTGCCACTAACAGAGGGCCTGGCACATGGTAGCACTCAGCATTTTCAAGTAATAAATAGATGCATACCCACTCACCTCCCTACCATGACCCAGTGCTAACAAAGCTGTCTTTCTTTTTGCTTAGCCAGTAGATAATTCTGGATGATTCAACTTGTCCAGCAATCTGACATCTCTGACATGATAAAGGAGATGGTTATTTCAGTAGAACTTGGATGCATGCCCATTTGTGCCAACCCTAAAAATATTTTTGTTTATCTCAGGGATCCAGATAACTCCAGGAAAATAATGGAATCTCAGAATGAGGCTTAGTTACCAGACTTTCAGTTAGAGATGCCAGGCTTTATCTGCTCACAAAATAGCATCTGAAACGCCAGCAACCCAAGTCTAGCATAAATGGATTTTTCTTAAGTACTCTTCTCCATCGAGTTTCCCTTCATTGAACTCCTCTTTGTCAGGAAATATTATTTGGGTTCGCTGAATTGAAATCCAATTTCTTTTTGAAGTTCAGTCTAGTGGAGAAAATGTTAGGTCAGCATTAGAGAATTCCTCCTCGCCGGATGACCTTGGTGAAGTCATTTCATTCATTCATAGTGCTGTGGCTTTGTTCTCCTGTCTGTTGAGTCATGATAAGACAATAAACATATAAACCAAACCCATGCTCCCTGATATCATGAGAATATTGGGAGGTTAACGTCGAGCTCGGGCTGGGAGCTGCCTGGATAAAACATGGTGGAAATACAGAGCTGATTCTACAAACAGGCTGAGCACCTACTTGGGCTTGGATTTAGGGGTTTAAAAATGAAGGAGATTCATGTTAAATAAGTTTTTCAAGAACACCTAAATCATTTGACAAATATTTACTGAGCCCCAAGCTATGTTTCAGACTTCTCAGGGGGCTCAGTGGTAAAGAACCCATCTGGCAATGCAGGAGATTCAGAAGACATGGGTTCGATCCCTGGTTCAGAAAGATCCCCTGGAAAAGGAAATGGCAACCCATGCCAGTATTCTTGTCTTGAGAATCCCAAGGACAGAGGAGCCTGGCAGGCTACAGTCCATGGGGTCCCAAAGAGTCAGACACAACTGAGTAACTAAGCAACAACAACAACAAAGCTATATTTCAGGCACTGTTTTAGTGCTTGGGATACATCCGTGATTAGAATCCACAAAAATGCATTCTTCTGCTTTCCAAGACACTTGGATGCTGTTGAATAATTGGGTGCTGTTGAAATAGAAAAAAGGCCTAGTTCTTTCTCTCTGGGAGGATTCGTGTTTCAATTCTCATCTTCTAACTTAAGCAATAACATCTATGGATTGTCTAAATTTTATTGTGTAATTGCAGTCTCAGAAAAGACTCATGCTTTTCCTGTAACAATGCATGTGGCTATTATGTATCTTGTTCCTGCAAATCAATAGGCAATTAGGAGGCTCTGTGTCCCCTAGACTGCCATGCCCAAAAGTTATTGATTTTCCCACTCACCTTTGTACCAGGGTACCTTGTCTCTCCCCTCTCCCATATCACACATGAACTGAAAAAAAAAAAAAAGGACAAATCTCCTTTTCCCTTTACACCACCTTCCTCCCTTGGTCCTGGAAGCCTCACTCATCAGGAGGTTGATGCTAGTAGCTAGGATGGTGCTCAGGGACTCCCCTCAGTGCACCCCAGCATCTTTGCAAGCGTCTCATGGACCAGCTGAGGAAACCAAGGATCAGAGACTGCAAGTGCCTTTGTGTTAAAACTATATCATTTGTGTATCCAGCTTCATGACTCATCTCATCCTTCTCGGGGCTTGCACATCTATAATCACATGAATCAATTCCTTATACTAAATCTCATTATGGTTCAGTGGTAAAGAATCCACCTGCCAATGAAGGAGACTCAGGAGATGCAGGTTTGATCCCTGGGTCAGGAAGATCCCCTGGAGAAGGAAATGGTAACCCACACCAGTATTCTTGCCTGGAAAATTCCATGGATAGAGGAGCCTGGTGGGTGACAGTCCATGGGGTCACAAAGAGTCAGGCATGACTGAGCATATACCATGACCAATACTGTATACATCCTATTGGTCTATTTCTCTAGAGAACACTGACTAATTTCCAACCGGGCTTGGAAAATGCCCTGAGGGAAATCAGGGGTGGGGTGAATTTGGAGTCCGTCAGGGGCCCTGCTATTCCCAGTATTGGACTCAGGCCATTGCACCCTAGATGTCACAACCCCAAAGGGTGGCACAATTTAAAGACTGTCACCAGCTTCTTTTCACCATTGCTGGCTTCAGTTTCACAGCTTCAGGCAAGAGCGCTGGGCTGGCCAAGCTTTGACCCTATCTGCAGGGGGTCCGCAAGGAGAGAGGGTATCGAAGTTTCACAAAGTATTGATTTCCTCCAAGATAGGAAGAGAATTCAGGATCTGAGCAGACAAGAAAATAAACAAATGTTCTTTGTGCCTTGTGGGCTTCCCTGGTGGCTCAGACAGTGGGGAAGGGCCCCTGGAGGAGGAAGTGGTAACCCACTCTAGTTTTCTTGCCTGGAGATTCCCATGGACAGAGGAGTGTGGCAGGCTACAGTCCATGCAGTTGCAAAGAATCAGGCATGAATGAAGGAATAATACACATACTTTGTGCCTGGCAAACATCCCACCGCAACAGCTTCTGCTTGGAAAAGGCCAAGTGCAAAGCTGAAGAGTGGAACCCGAGGGTTCATATCTGATTGGGGTGTGTCCAGCCAAGGGCCCGGCCTTCAGAAGATGACCTTGGTGCTGATAGACTCACCTTGGTCTAAACAGGCCCCTGGTCTGCAGGATATTTGAGTAGCAACCCAGGGACGGGGAAGCCTGGTGGGCTGCCATCTATGGGGTCACAGAGTAGGACACAACTGAAGTGACTTAGCAGCAGCAGCAGCAGCCACTGTGAGGATCCGGGGAGAATTCACAAGACCTCAGTCCCCGTTTCAGATGTGTTTCTGATTCACATCTCCTTCCAGGCCTCATTTCATGACTGGCAAGCTGCTGACCCCAGTCTCTACCCATGTAACTCACAGGAAAGGAATTGGGGTTCGGAGTTGTTCTGTACCCCACTTCCACCTCCAATTTGTATTATAAACCTATGACTGTACCTGAAACCCCTGCCACTGCTGGAAGTTCACTGGGAACAGATATTGTCAGAAAGAGAAAAACAAATGTCATATATTAACTTATATATGTGGAATCTAGAAAAATGGTACAGATGAACCTATTTTCAGGGTAGAAATTGAGACACAGTCTATGGCCCACCTGAACACTCTCAATCTCATCTGATCTCGAATGCTAAGCAAGGTCGGGCCTAGTTAGTACTTGGATGAGAGAAAGAGAGACAGATGCAGAGAACAAATGTATGGATATTAAGGTGAGGAAGAAGGGAAGTGGGATGTATTGGGAGATTGGGATTGACATATATATGCTATTGATTCTGTGTATAATAATGAGAACCTGTGTATAATTAATGAGAACCTACTGTACAACACAGGGAACTCTACTCAATGCTCTGTGGTGACCTGAGTGGGAAGAAAGTCCAAAAAAGAGGGGATATATGTATATATATGGCTGATCCACTTTATTGTACAGCAGAAACTAACACAACATTATAAAGCAACTATGCAAGTGAAAGTGTTAGTTGCTCAGTTGTGTCTGACTCTTTGTGACCCCATGGACTGTAGCCCACCAGGCTCCTCTGTCCAAGCGATTCTCCAGGTAAGAATACTGGACTGGGTTGCCATTTTCTCCTCCAGGGGATCTTGCCCACCCAGGAACTGAAACTGCGTCTCCTGCACTGGCAGGCTGATTCTAAAGAATTCTAATTCTAAAGAAACGGAAGCCCCCTCCAATATTTTTTCTGGGAAATCCCATGGACAGAGGAGCCTGGCAGGCTGGCTACAAGTCCACGGGGTGACAGTAGTCAGATACAACTTAGCAACTAAATCATATATATACAACAATGTTGTGTTAGTTTCTGCTGTACAACCAAGTGAATCAGCCATATGTATACATTTATCCCCTCTTTTTTGGACTTTCTTCCCATTCAGGTCACCACAGAGAGTTCCCTGTGCTATATAGTAGGTTCTCATTGGTTATCTATATATATGTATATATTTTTGCTTAAGTCTCAAATAATTATCCTTTGAACTCTAGGGTCACTGAGGATTCTGGGAGGCTCAGGGTCACTTAAGCTATCACTGAACTTCTTAGTCGACACCCTTTACACTAAGGAACAAGTGGATGATAAAACTCGGGCAGGGAGGAGCTCTGAAAACACCAAGCAGTCAACAGTTACCATCCCGATCAGGCATTATTTAAAGTATCCATTTATTAGCAGGTTCACTTTTAGAGCGCTGTCACCAATTGCATCCAGGCAGCGCGTGAAGGAAGGCTGAGTCGGCTCCTCGTTGCCCCCGGGGCCGGCGCTCAGACCACAGGTAGCAGACGCCTGAGGTGGTACCCTGGCTGCGCTCCGGGAAAAGCCGCCCGCCGACTGCAGCCCTAGGAGGGGGCTCTGTCCCTACCTAGGCGCGCTCCGCAGCAGTTCTGTTCCGCGACTCGGTAGCGGGCTTGGCTTTCCTTCTGCAATGGGATCCTTGATTCTGAAACTACACTCTCTCTGCGCTATTCTGGCCGAGCGTACCGAAAGTGTGTTCGTGGGCGCTTCCCCACCGCAGGGCCAGGATCTGTAGAGATGGTGGCACCAGAGCCAGCTGCAGCGCTTCAGCCCCACCGCAGCGCGCGGGAGGAACTCGCGACAGGCCTCCAGTTCTGAAGGCTGTATCCAATTTGACTTTTGGAAACCCACCCTGGCTAGTTTCACTGGGCTTGGCGTGTGTGTGTGTCTGTGTGTGTGTGTGTGTGTGTGTGTGTGTGTGTTTGGGGAAGGGGTGGTCATGTGATCGCCAGTCGCTCCAATCTGGGTACCAATTAAGCTCAGACCAGCCAAGAGGGAAAATCAATGAGCGAAGTGACCACTCTGCCCTGGTCTTGCAAAGGATTGCGGAACTGGAGGCCGGGGAAGGGCGAGCCGAGTGCACCCGGGGAAGAGGCGAGGCGAGGACGCCGTTCGCCGCCCCGGCTCGGCCGCTGGGGGCCGCAGTCACCTTCAGCATAGGGGAGCGGGGAGACGCGAATCCCGGCGGTGGCTTCGGCCGCCGGGCTCCCTCCAGCGCGCAGCCTCTGCTCGCTCTTCCCCAGCGCTGCAGCTGCGACTCGGGACCGAGCGGACGTCGCCTTCTCCGAGCTCTGCTGGGGCCCCCATCCTGCCCTCCGCGGTCGCAGCTTCCAGCCAGGCAGCCCCTCGGCGCGTCCGCCGCGCCCCTCCCGGGCCCGCCCCCTCCGTCCCCCGGGGGCGCGCAGTCGCCGCCAGTGCGCCCTGCCTGCCAGCGCGCCCCGGGCGGGCGATGATGGGGAAGCCGAGACCAGCTCTTTGCCGCCTAGGGCTTCACGGCCCGCGCAGCTCACCGCCCGCCAGCCCGTGACGCGGCGCCGCCGGCAGAGACACAAAGACCGCGGCTGGGGCCGCCCAGGGGGCGAGGCCGCGTCCCAGAGCCGCAGCCAGCCCGAGCGCCATGAGAGCCGGTGCCGGCCGCCGGCTGCCCGGGAAAAGCCCGAGCGGCCGCCTCCCCCGCGGTGCGCTGGCCCCGGCTGCAGCCCTGTGGGCGCAGCGCAGGTGAGGGCAGAGCCCGACCCGGGGCGCCGAGGCCACGGCCGCCCCAGACCCCGGGGTGCCGCCGCGAGTGCGGACCCCGGGGTGCCCGAAAGGAGGCGGGGACCGGCGGGCTCCGGAGCCTTCCCCGGGCGCGGCGACTGAGATCTGGCGGACCACGGCGGGAAAGAAGTGGGAGCCTGCAGGCCCGCGTGGGCCCGGCGCCGGTGGAGCCTCGGAGGTAACTTCGGAGAGCCAGCGACTGGCGGGGGGCGGGAGCGCACGCGTGCTCGTGTGTACCGGTGCGAGGTGTGTGCGCCGTGTGCTCGTGGCTCGCCGCACACGCGCGCGGGATGTGAAGTCCCGGGCCGCGGGCACCCCTCCCCGCCTCCCCTCGGCTGCCTGCGGGGTGCCGCGCTGGGGGCTGTGATGGGAAAGGTGTGTCTGTGGTGTTGGGCTTGACCAGACCTGGTGGAGAGATCAGGGGTTCAGGAAGAGAGTCGACGCGAGAGGACCATGCGGTTTGGGTCAAGTTTTCATGGCTGAAAATTGAATCTGGTATCTTGAGGGTTAAATAGTCCAGCACTAATGTACAAAAAGCCCGACACATCAGAGGCTCCAGGTACCCACCCGAGCCGGACCGACCAGTGGATCCAATTCTTAAATTGAGATTTTCGGTCATGTCGACGTGGGATGGGATCGTTGGTTTTCCCGAGGAGATAAGATTGTTCAACTTCACCTGCCAGACGACACAGAAGCCAGGCCTGGCGGGCGGGGAGCGCGCGCTCACACGCGGCCGCCGCCGTCTAACTCGTACGCCTGCAGCATTCCTTGCCTGTTGGTCCTCTGAACGCGAGCGTTCCTCCGGGCTGACACATCCAGCCATCCAGCCAGAGTGATTGTTAGTCCACTCTCCCCAGTGTGTCGGGAGCTCCCTGTGTTTGAGCAGCTTCACTGTAACAGTGCCCACTCCAGCACCGTTGTGCTGGAAGACTGTAGCAATGTTCGACTGTTGTGTGCACGCTAGGAAGATGGTTGGTTCAGGAGCGCTTTTCAGGGGAAATTAAGGATCCTGTGGGGAAGACCTGAGCTGGGGGATCGAGAGTCTCTGCGATAAACAATAAAGATTTATCTCAGAGGTTTCCAAACCATTTCTCTTGAGGAAGTGGTGGTTTCCAGAGAGAGAGCAGAGTCCGTGCTTCTGCCCTCATGGCTGTGATGGGGACGGGCGGGTCCATAAGCTGCTCTCAGACAACTGGCAACTCTTGATGCCATGCATAAGACCTCAAGCTGTCACCACCGCCTCGCCCAGATGGAGATGTTTGGTTAATGACCCTTTTTTCCAGTCCTGTGACCACCACCATCCCTGATCAGGATGCTCTGCAGGTAGAAACTGGCAGGCTGCTGTGACCACAGTATATCTGTAGGAATGGCACCCTCACAGCAGTATTTTGAGGACAGTTGAGATAAGAGAAGGACGTTAAAGAGAATGGGGTGCCTGATACTCTGATGCTGTAGGGAGAGTTGGACACCCCCCTTTTAGGGGCATCAGAGGAAGGAGGTGCAGGAGAGAGAAGGAGGGACCTTGCAGAATGAACAGATTGAGAGATTTTCTTAACTGGAAGGAAAACCTTGACTGTCTAGTAAAAGAGTCTGATTTTTACTGTACTTGTCTGAGAGGCTTGTATAATTCTGAGACTATGTGCAAATAAATTGCCAGGCAAATAACAGATCAAACAGTGTATTTGCATTTCTGATGAGTTTGGTGAGGAAGTGTTGTATAGCACTTAATACTTGGAAGACAGACAGAGGTTTCTTTGTCAGTGATGTGTTCTTTTTGAATTTTACAAATATAATATTCTACACCACCCCCCACCCTCCACTCTAGCCAATGCCAGAGGCAAAATTGATGTGGTTTTCCAGCTTCCAAAAGCCTTTGCCGCTTATTAACTCTCTGATACTCTCTCTGAAACATTCAGTCGCTCCTGCGAGGTTAAGATGTCTGTCCTCTCTGTCCACTGCACACAGAACGGGTCTCAGGCCAGCAGTTCTCACTCAGGAGCCCCCAGATAAGTCCTTTCTTAGATCCTGAAAAATGTGAAGCAGAAAGCAGTGTTGCAGCTATGGCTTGGTGCCTGCTGAGCTGGGACTTGATGACCAGGAGAAGAAAGGGGAAGGCCCTACTATCTGCTTCTGCCAGGTGGTGATGTGTGTTCTCAAAGTAGCCGGGAAAGATTCCAGGTTCCCCTGTGTCTGTGCCACTAAAGCCCACTGATTAGCTTTCCCCATTGACATGGGGAACTTAGCTGCAGACTTGGTATAAATTGAAAAATAAGGGGGTGGGGGTGGGTATGGAGTTTAGAGACAGGCAGAGGCAGTTGGCAGGCAGCCTCTGGCATGCATCTAACTCATGATATGACCTCAGTAAGTTACTTAAGTTTTCTGCGTGTTTCTATAAAATGAGAGAGTATCAGACTGGACCATCTATTTTTCTTTTGGACTGTGCTGGGTCTTCACTGCTGCGCTGGCTTTCTTTAGTTGTGGTGAGCAAGGGCTGCTCTTCGGTGCAGTACACAGGCTCCTCATTGCAGTGGCTTCTCTTATTGTGGAGCAAGGGCTCTAGGGGGAGTGGGCTTCAATATTTGCTGCACATGATCTCAGTAGCTGTGGCTCCTGGGCTCTAGAGCACGGGCTCAGTAGTTGTGACACATGGCCTTAGTTGCTCTGCAGCATATGTGATCTTCCCAGATCAGGGATCAAGCTCGCTTCTCCTGCATTAGCAGGTGGATTCTTTACCACTGAGCCACCAGGGAAGCCCCAGAAGGTAGGTTCTTAACCACTGGACCACCAGTGGCTAATGGTCCCATAGACCATTAGTTTTTTTCCCCTCTTCTAAGAGTAGAACTCTTTAAGTTGAATCTTATATGAAAGTTAAGTACATGAAACAGATTATAGATGAAAGACTGACATGACAGCCTGTTCACTTCCCAAGGTAATTTCTAAAGCACTCTCTTGGAACCCCTAACAGCTCCAAGAATACAGTTTGAGAACCCCTAGAAGGCTTCTTTCTAGAATGTGCATATCCCCCCTCTGAGTGTCGGAAATGAAATACTGTGGTTCCCTGTTATTGTCGTTCAGTCGCTCAGTCATGTCCAACTTTTTGTGACCTATGAACTGCAGCATGCCATGTTTCCTTGTCCTTCACCATCGGAGTTTGCTCAAGTTCATGTCCACTGAGTCAGTGATGCTATCTAACCATCTCATCCTCTGTTGCCCCATTCTCCTTTTGTTTTCAATCTTTCCCAGCATCAGGGTCTTTTCCAGTGAGTTGGCTCTTCGCATCAGGTGACCAAATATTGGAGCTTAAGATGCTTTTGAACTGTGGTGTTGGAGAAGACTCTTGAGAGTCCCTTGGACTGCAAGGAGATCCAACCAGTCCATTCTGAAGGAGATCAGCCCTGGGATTTCTTTGGAAGGAATGATGCTAAAGCTGAAACTCCAGTACTTTGTCCACCTCATGCAAAGAGTTGACTCATTGGAAAAGACTCTGATGCTGGGAGGGATTGGGGGCAGGAGGAGAAGGGGACGACAGAGGATGAGATGGCTGGATGGCATCACTGACTCGATGGACGTGAGTCTGAGTGAACTCCGGGAGTTGGTGATGGACAGGGAGGCCTGGCATGCTGCGATTCATGGGTTCGCAAAGAGTCGGACACGACTGAGCGACTGATCTGATCTGAAGCTTTACCATCAGTCCTTTCAATGAATATTCAAGGTTGATTTCCTTTAGGATTGACTGGTTTGATTTCCTTGCTGTCCAAGGGATCCTCAAGAATCTTCTATAGCACCCCAATTTGAAAGCATCAATTCTTTGGTCTGAGCCTTCTTTATAGTCCATCTCTCACATCTGTACATGACTACTGGAAAACTGGAGCTTTGACCATATAGACCTTTGTCAGTAAAGTGATGTCTTTGCTTTTTAATATGCTCTCTAGGTTTGTCATAGTTTTCCTTCCAAGGAGCAAGCATCTTTTAATTTCACAGCTGCAGTCACTGTCCACAGTGATTTTGGAGACAAGAAAATATAATCTGTCACCTTTCCCACTTTTTCCCCATCTATTTGCCATGTAGTGATGGGACTGGTTGTCATTTTCATTTTTTCAGTGTTGAATTTTAAGCTAGATTTTTCACTTCCCTCTTTTATCCTCATCTAGAGTCTCTTTAGTTGCTCTTTGCTTTTTGCCATGAGAGTGGTATCATCTCCATATCTGAGGTTCATATTCCTCCCATCAATCTTGATTCCAGCTTGTGACTCAACCAGCCTAGTATTTCATATGAGGTAGTTGCATAGAAGTAAGCAGGGAGACAATATACATCCTTGATGTACTCCTTTCCCAATTTGGAACCAGCCCATTGTTCCATGACCAGTTCTACCTGTTGCTTCTTGACTTGCATACAGGTTTCTCAGGAAGCAGGTAAGGTGGTATGGTATTCCCGTCTTTTTGAGAATTTTCCGCAGTTTGTTGTGGTCCACACAGTCAAAGGCTTTCTTGTAGTCAATGAAGCAGAAGTAGATGTTTTTCTGGAATTCCTTTGCTTTCTCCATGATCCAGTGAATGTTGGCAATTTGATCTCTGGTTCCTCTGCCTTTTCTAAGCCCAGCTTCTGGCCTCCTAATTCCATGTCATTGACATGTCACCCACCTTTCCTGATCCTGGTAGCTGATCCTCTTTGATGTCTAGTTAACCCCCTACAATGTGGACTCCTGAAAGACCATGTCCTCTTCAGCCTGAAAGCTCCTGAAATCTAGCACTGTACCTGGCAGGGAATTAGGTACTCAGTAAATGCTTACTGAGTGAATGAGACAACAAAGGAGTAAAGTTATTTTGACTCAACAGGAGCTAATGGATGGAACCACTACAGTGTACGTTGTAGGACAGGGACTTTGGTTTATTTGTTGTTGTTGTTTAATCACTAAATCCTGTCCAACTCTTTTGTGACTCCATGGTTTGTAGCCCACCAGGCTCCTCTGTCCATGGGATTTTCCAGGCAAGAGTACTAGAGTGGGTTGCCATTTCCTTCTCCAGGGAAATGTGGTTGTATATCAGTGCCTAGAACATGGCCTGGCACAGGCAGATTTTGGCTCATTGCAAGAAAAACCTTTAAATTGGTTAAAGTTGGGAACTGATTGCTCCAAGAGGTCATCAGCACCATGTGTGTGATGGTTATTCTTCTGCTAATAAAGATTCTCACTCTCCCTCCTTCTGGGAAAGTGGTGGATTTCAATTCCCTGAAATTGTTATTTATTTTACCTTTTAAATTAATTTTTTATTGGGGTGTAGTTGCTTTACAATGTCATGTTAGTTTCTGCTGTACAGCAAAATGAATCAGCTATACCTACACATATATCCCCTCCCTTTTGGACTTCCTTCCCATTCAGGTTCTGTGCATGCGTGTGCTCAGTCGTGTCTGACCCTTTGAGACCCCTGGACTGTAGCCTGCTAGACTCCTCTGTCCATGGAATTCTCCAGGCGAGAATATTTGAGTGGGTTACCATTTCCTCCTCCCTTGTCACCAAGGTCTTGAGCCTTGTTTGGCTGGGAGCTTTCAGAGTTTCGGCAGGTGCCTCACTTTTGGTTCTTCCTTCTCTTCTGCTCCAGTGACAAAGCTCCATGGGAGTTCCCTGGAAGTCCAGTGGTTAGGACTTGGAGTTCTCACTGCTGTGGCCCTGGATTCTACCCCTGGTCAAGGAACTAGCATCCTGCAAACATTTCAGGGCCTGCCCCTCAGCCTGGGTCCTAGGCTGAAGGTGGCAAGGAGCAGAACCCCTGGCTGACTCACACTGGTCACATCTGTGGATAAGAGATAAACTATTGGGGTTTTAAACTCTTGGAATCCAGGGATAGTCTTGCTACAGCATAACCTAGTCTGTCCTGATGGATGCAGCATGTAAAAGAGCTTAAGACAACACTGGTGTGTGATCAGAGCACATTGGGATCGAGTGTTATCCTCAAAGGCTAGAGGTTGCTGAGACAGAGCTTCATGAAGATTTGAACCTTGGTGTGGTTCCCACATTGAGGTGTGTAGCTGTCATTTTTGCTAGCTGGAGTGTTCCTTTGCTGATATACCCAGGCCAGTCTTTCAGAGAAGGACCCATGGTTAACCAAGGCTTCCTGGGTGGCTCAGTGGTAAAGAACCCACCTGCCAATACAGGAGACCTGAGTTCGATCCCTGGGTCAGAAAGATCCCTGCAGGAGGAAATGGAAACCCACTCCAGTATTCTGGCATGTTCAGTCAGTGGGGTCCCAGAGAGCTGGACACAACTGAGCACACATGCAAAAGCATGATAACCAGAGGCCTAATGCATAAGACACAAAGTGCTGGCTTAATAGTTTAGTGCAAATAAAGTGAATCTGATAAATGTGCTCACTGATCAGGGAGAAATGCCCATTAGAAGCTATTTTGTGAGCTTGGAGTGAAATGTAGGGGAGTCAGTGGAATGGCTGGTGTCCTATGGCTGGGACACGCAGGGATCTTCCCAGACGAGGGATTGAAACCGTGTCTCCTGCATTGGCAGGCGGATTCTTCACCACTGAGCCACCAGGGAAGCCCTGATGTTTCCTTCTTTATCCAAGTTTGAAAACTACTTGCTGAATGCACTCCATACACAAAGACACACAGATACGACCCCCCCGCCCCCCGCCATTTAATATCATCCTTAGCACGTGACTTGTCCAGCATGAATACTGTGTGATTTTTCTGGGGCTCTGTTGCCCGTGTTCTCAAGTGGGAACTTTCCTGGCAGCCTTTTTGACTGGCTTGGCCTGTGAGAACAGAGCACTATGGACGCTCCCAGCCTGCAGCCCTCCGCCTCCCCTCTGCTATGCATGTCTTCCTTGGTGTTTCTCTGTCTGCTGTGATCTTTCTTCCTGCCTCTTCCCTCGGGTCCTGGAGAGCAGTTCTGACTCCCAGAGGCTGATGTGCTGTGATGACCACGCTGTGGCCTCTGCAACATCACTGGGATTTTGAGAAAGAAAAATTTTAAGCAGGATGCTAAACATGCCTGTTTTATGGTTACTTAAGGAGACTTCAAGTAAACAGCTGAGAAAACAAACCAAAAGTCAGTAGGGATTCATGGGAATGTGAAGGGCTCTGGACCCTCCTGGAAGCCTGGAGAGTTGACAGCAGCCGTGAGAGGCCAGCTGAGACTCAGCAATGCAGCCTGTTTCTGGAGCTGGGGTTGAAGAGAATGCAGAGTCGTTTATCATTGTGGGTGCAGGATGGAGAGCAGGTATTGAGTGGGTGGGAGTGAATGGGGAGGGTAGTGAGTGGGTGGGGGTGGGGTGGGTAGTGAGTGAGCAGGAGTGCATGGGGGTGGGTAGTGAGTGGAGATGGACACTGAGTGCCCTGGGTGGTGGGCTCTCTCCCGCTCTGTCCGACGGCCATGGGCGCACTCTCTGCGCTGTGCTGTGATAGACCAGTGCTAGTCTGCACTTCCCTCTGATCCCTGAGCCCAGAAGGAGCGGGACAGTATCTTGTTCCCGTCTTGGCCATGGCCGGCAAGGAGCTGGCACGGAGCTGGGCAGTGCAGTAGCGCTGTTGTGTGAAGCAGGGACTGGGTGTCACTTCGGATGATTCAGAAGGCTCTCTGTGGGGCCGGGAAAGCCTGGCTCCAGAGCTGCTGCGTGATGGAAGAGTGGAATGATTCAGTGTCCCATCACCTCCGTGTGAGTCAACACTACGGCGTGGCCACCGGAAAGAGGCTCAGCTTAAGGATGGCATGGGGAAGGAGGAGGGGACTTGCGCTGTTTTCTGTACTTCAGTGTAAGTAGGCTTAGCTGGAGGAGCTCGTGAGCAGATTGAAGATTATTAAAAGTATCAGGGTCATCACTGCTAGGATACATCTAGTCCAGCATTCCCAAGCCACTGTCAGTGCCTCGAGGGTACCAGAGGCTCTTGGGGATCTTTATACAAGTAAATTTCAGGTTTTGCCCCACTCTGCCCGATCAGAATGTCTGGGCTCCAGTTTATTCTCCACATTTACAAGTGCTGTTTGGAGTTGCTAGAGGAAGGGGAAGATCCGAGTCAGAGACCACATCCCCATCCACAGGAAGAATTCCGGGAGTCGCAGCCAGGTCCCGGATGGCTGAAGGACCTGGGCTGGACCAGTTCTTTGTCTTGGGTGCCCAGGCAGGCATGGGTCAGGGTTGCTGTGAGCTCAAAAAATGTGGGGTAGGGACATGACAATGTGGCCTTCCACGTGTCCAGGATTTTAGGATAAATTCCAGGATTACAGTACAAGAGAGTCCTTATCAACATCACCAGTTATCTTTATCCTCAGCTGCTGGTCAACAGAGGGTTCTACCTGATAGGCTGGGCAAACCAGATCTTGTTTTATCAACTAGAGCAAAGCATTTGTCTTCCAAGAAGGACTGCCAGCTGTGTCTACTCTAAATATGAGAAAGTGAAGAGGACAGACCATCCTTCTTACTGCATGTGCGCTGGTTGTCAGGGGTTCAGGCCCTTTGCTAAAGAGGTTAGCCTTCACCCCACCCCCTGGATGGCCATGTCCTAATACCCAGGAACCTGTGAATATATGACCTGTCCTTTGCAGATGTGATTAAGTTCAGATCTTGAGATGGGGAGATTATGCTGGATGATCGAGGGGTTCAGAGCAAACACAAGAGCCTACAGATGGGGAAGAGGATTCAGAAGAGTTAGTGAAGGAGGCGTGGCCACTGGAGTAGAGCTCAAAATGATGTAATTGCTGGCTTTGAAGATGGACACAGGGGCCATGAGTCAGGGACTGTGGGCAGCTTCCCGGAGCTGAAAAATGCAAGGAAACAGATTGTCCCCTAGAGGAGCCTCTGGAAGGAATTCAGCCCTTGCTAATACCTGGATTAAAAAGTCCATTTGGACTTTAAGACTGTAAATCTGTATGGTTCTAAGCCACTATATTTATGGTATTTGTTATAGCAGCAATAAGAAGATCCCATATACGGGACTTCCCAGGTGGTGCTAGTGGTAAAGAACCCACCTGCGATTGCAGGAGACGTAAAAGACATGGGTTTGATCCCTGGGTTGGGAAGATCCACCAGAGAAGACAATGGCCCCCCGCTCTAGTCTTCTTGCCTGGAGAATCCATAGACAGAGGAGCCTGATGGGCTAAGTCCATAGGGTCGCAAAGAATCAGATATGACTAAAGCGATTTAGCACATAGGACAGCAATAAGAAACTATTAATAATACAGCACAACCTCTGAGATGATGAGTATTTGCCACCTAAGTGTCGAGAGGCAACAGAATGTTGCAGACCCAGCGGCATAACTTTGACTTCTTCCGGTGGTAGTGGACTTTCTGGGCAATCTGATCAGATCTACACCTTGGTCAGTGTTTCTTGACTCCTAAAACTCTTCCCTCTCGGGGTTTCCCTGGTGGTCCAGTGGCTAAGACTCTGTGCTCCCAAAGCAAGAGGCCTGGGTTCAATCCCTGGTCAGGGACCTAGATCCCATGTGTTCCAGCTAAGACCTGGTACAGCCAAATAAACAAATAAATATTTAAAAAAAAAACCTGTATCCTTTCTAAAATGAATCCATGAAACCCAAAGTTTCCTCTTAGACTGCAGTTTTGGAAACACAGTGATAAAATTTCAACATTGTCCCCACAGTGCGTATAGTCCCTGAGACCACATAGCTATACCCAGTTATGAGATGACCACATGCAGGATCTAGAATATGCATTTACATTTATCACTGAAATGAAAACAAACAGTTAAATTAAAACAAAGTAGAAAAATGACATACCATTTCCCCCCCCCGCCCCCCCGCAAATGTTATATATAGGAAAATACATGCAAAGAGGTTTGGAGAAAGTTTCCTAAATGAGAAATGAACCAGAGAGTTGTTTGTTTTTAATTTTTGGCTATACTGGGTCTTCACTGCTGTGCTCTGGCTTCCTCTAATTGCACCAAGTAGGGTTACTCTCTAGTTGTTGTGTTTGGGCTTCTCATTGTGGTGGCTTACGGGCTTTAGAGCATGAGGGCTTTAGTAGTTGTGCATGCCTTTAGTCCAGAGAAGGCAATGGCACCCCACTCCAGTACTCTTGCCTGGAAAATCCCATGGACGGAGGAGCCTGGTAGGCTGCAGTCCATGGGTTCGCAAAGAGTCAAACAAGACTGAGCGACTTCACTTTCACTTTTCACTTTCATGCATTGGAGAAGGAAATGGCAACCCACTCCAGTATTCTTGCCTGGAGAATCCCAGGGACAGGGGAGCCTGGTGAGCTGCCGTCTATGGGGTCGCACAGAGTCGGACAGGACTGAAGTGACTTAGCAGCAGCAGCAGCAGCAGCAGCATGCCTTTAGTCGCCCTGAGGCGTGTGGAATCTTCCCAGACCAGGGATTGAACCCATGTACCCTGCATTGGCAGGCAGATGCTTCACCACTGGACCACAGGAAAGCCCAAACCAGAGGGTTCTTATCCTGTTTCCTGTCAGGAAACATTGTGACTTCCCCTCAGTGATATTTGTCTGTCCCTCTCCATCCCAACAGTCATCATCTGGTCTAGGACCTCATCTCTTCCTAGGAAGTCAAAGGTTAGGAGGGAGGCTGACAGAGGGATGGTTTTAGGTGGAGAGAGGAGAAGTTGAGGGAGCTCCCAGGTCTCATTATTATTTCACTCTAAAATGAAATGTGAGAGGTGTCTGCTCTATTTTGGGGGGACATTTTGATAAAGATCATAGTCACCTTAGAGATAGATATTGTATCATTGACAGTAAAGTAATAAATATTGTTTATTTGCACGTCATAATGTATAAAATGCCTTCCTGGCCAACCAAACACACCAATCATGCTTCAACCTCAGGACCTTTGCACTCACTGTTTGCTCTGCCTGGGACACTTGACTTCCTCTTCATGAAAGGCAGCTAGGCATGTGGTTGGCTCTGTTACCTACTTGGGGACTCCATTTAGATGCAATCTCTCCCCTGAGGACCTCTCTGAACATCTTTTAAACAATTGCAGTCCCTACCCCTGGTCCCCTACTTTCTAAAGTGAAGTGAAGTCGCTCAGTCGTGTCCGACTCTTTGCGACCCCGTGGACTGTAGCCTACCAGGCTTCTCCGTCCATGGGATTCTCCAGGCAAGAATACTGGAGTGGGTTACCATTTCCTTCTCCAGGGATCTTCCCAACCCAGGGATTGAACCCGGATCTCTGGCATTGGAGGCACACACTTTAACCTCTGAGCCACCAGGGAAGCACCTACTTTCTAAACCCTCCTCTATTTTCCTCCATAGCATTTTCTACCATCTAATATACTATTCATTTTATTTGTCTATTTTGCTTATTATATGTCTCCTCACTAGCATATAAGCTCATGAGGGTAGTTTGGTTTGTTTTTTTTTTAATCTGCTTGAATAGCCTGCTATATTTCCAATAGTTATAGAAATAAAACCATGCCTGACACATGCCATTTATAAGATTTTTGAATGAAATCATGAATGTCTCCTTTGACCGTGTTAGAAATCCCAGGAAGAGGAATTGATATCTTCCTTTTCTAGCTGAGAACACCAAAGATCGGAGGTAATAATTTACTTCCCCAGGTTCCCCTTGCTGGGATTTCCTGCAAATCCTTGTTTCATTATTTTTTTATTAGAAAATCACATATTCAAAGCATTTAAGTAATACAGACCTAAAACAAAGGGAAGAAAAAAGCACCAAGGGATCATTTTTAATAACATTTTGGTATATAAGGTGTGCATATAGACAATTTTATATCATATTACAGTATGCCATTTACTGGCACACTTTTTAGCTTAAGAATACATCATTAAAAATTAAACATATCAATACATTTATTTCTTCAACATGGCTTATAGTGGCTGCATGATATTTCATCATGTTGAAGCACTACAGTTTTATATAACCAATCGTTAGCTACAAAGGTTATTGCTGATATTTCTCTTATTATAAGCAACATTAAAGAGAATGTATTTGTAGCACTTTTTTTACACGTATTTGACTGTTGCCTTGAGATAAGTACTTAGAAGTCTGGATTTATTTAAAGGATATGTGTGCTTCAGGTTTTATGCAGATTACTTCCTGTAATGATCACACAAATTTCCTATCTCTCCTTCTTTCATAATGCCTAGGAGTGCTCACTTTTCCACATTCTCCCCAACAGTGGTATGAGTCTTCTTAACCCATATCAGTTCAGCAGGCAAAACAAAACAAAAAAAGCCATAGTGTTTTGGTGCTTCTCCACCTTAGAAAGAAAATATCATTCTCCTTTTCTTTACATGTATACATCCTAAGGCAGTCAAACCCATGTGGTTTTAGTTTGCTTTCTTTGATTATCATGAAAGTGAAAGTCGCTTGGTGTGTCCAACTCTTTGTGACCCCGTAGACTATAGAGTCCCTGGAATTCTCTAGGCCAGAATACTGAAGTGGCTAGCCTTTCCCTTCTTCAGGGGATCTTCCCAACCCAGGGATAGAACCCAAGTCTCCCACATTGCAGGAGGATTCTTTACCAGCTGAGCCACAAAGAATTTGTTTATTATAATTCTTTATATATTTATATAATATATAAATTATATATAATTTATATTTACAGAAATTATATATATAAATTATGTAGTAAATTATATAATTGTTTCTTATAATGTTGCCCATTTTTTCCTTTGCCTTTCTCTCTTTGAATATTGTCTCTGGGACAGTTCATTCTTTCTTACTGATATTTAGAGTTTTCTATGATATGCAAAAAATTTTTGCACTCTATTTTTTTTTCAATTTCTGTGATGTTTATTGACATGGTAAGTCATTTTCATGTATCCACATTGATCAATCTATTTTATCATGGTTTTGGAATGTTGTGTGAAAATATCTTTTCCAAACCTCACCTGAGTCCTGACTCAGATTTTATTCTTTTCATTTAATCTGTTATTTATTTTTGTATATGGCAAGGAATGAATGCTAACTTAATTTTTTACAGTTGGTTAACCAATGTTTTTAATAATACTTAACTATTGACACATTTTACTGAATAAACCATTATTTTCTCACTGACTTAAAATGCCACCTTCATCATGGAATGAATCCTTAGCTACATTTGTGTATGCCTTTTGTTGGGAAGATCCCCTGGAGAAGGAAATGGCAACCCACTCCAGTACTCTTGCCTGGAGAATCCCATGGACCAAGGAGCCTGGTGGGCTACAGTCCATGGGGTTGCAAAGAGTTGGACACGACTGAGCAACTTCCCTTTGTTTCTTTCCTGTCTTTTTATCTTGCTTCATTGATTTATCTGTCAAATTATGGTTATAGGAGCTTTATAGGAAACTTTAGAATTTGTCCATCCAAATAGATCCAGAATTCTTAATTAATTAAAATAAAGCAAGTAACTATTCAGTGTTCCTTCTAAGACACAGACTTCTCACTGTAAAAATTCAAAAACAGCAAAACATAGTAACAAAAACCGGTTAATTAGTAGTTACCTTTTACAGCCTTATTTATGAAATTTTCTGCTCCATTTTGACAGGAGGTCTAAGTGGGAACTTATTTTTCCAGTTTTTAAAATTGACTTTCTTTTTAAATTAGTACCTGTTTTTAAAAATGCAGAAACGTACAGACAGTAACCCAAGAGACATCCATGTACCATTGAGATTAAATAGGCATTAACATTTTGTCATCTTTGCTTGTGTGCTAGTTTTTTTTTAAAGAATCTGTGGTAGTTCAAGATCTACTTGTTCATCCTTTTGTTTAATTGCCAGCTATTCACCCCACTGGAGAAGGCAGATTCCTTCTCTAGGGTTATGGATATGGGCACCTGACATCTGACTCTGGACAGAGAAGATTGACAGCAGCTTATTTTTTTATTTTTTGTATTTATTTATTTTTGGCCACACTTCACACATGTGGGATCTTAGTTCCCCTAGGAGGGATTGAATCCATGCCTTTTGCATTAGAAGCACAGAGTCTTAATCCTGTGCTTTCATGATCCCATGAAAGTTCTGACAGCAGCTTAATTTTTTTCTTTAAATTTATTTATTTTTAATTGAAGGATAATTGCTTTACAATATTGTGTTGGTTTCTGAGTCACCCATAGGTACACATTTGTCCCCTCCCTCTTGAACCTCCCTCCTACCTCCCACCCCTTCCCACCCCTCTGTGCTTAGTTACTCAGTTGTGTCCAATTCTTTGTGACCCCATGGACTGTGCCCACCAGGCTCCTCTGTCCATGGGATTCTCTAGGCAAGAATACTGGAGTGGGTAGTCATTCCCTTCTCCAGGGGATCTTCCTGATCCAGGGATCAAACCTGGGTCTCCTGCATTGTAGGCAGATTCTCTACCATCTGAGCCACCAGGGAAGCCCTTTACATATGGCAGTGTATATATTTCCATGCTACTCTCTCCATTCATCCCACCTTCTCCTTCCTTACCCAACCTGTGTCCATAAGTCTGTTCTCTACCAACAGCAGCTCATTAACCACATAGTTCATAGTCTAGGGGGAGGACGCAACACATCATTCAGGGTCACACAGGGATTGACTCAAGAGCAGAGTGAATTCGCATGGTCTGTTGAGGGCAGGCTTCATAGTAACAAAGGGCTGAGGGGACCCCTGGATTCCATGGGAGGCTGTGATTGGCTTATTTGAATATCCTTGGCTTGCAGGGTACCAACACTTGCTGCTTGGGGAAAAGTAGAAACTGCCAGATCCCCTTGACGAGGAGAGATCCTATCTGGGAGCAGAGTGGGGAGAGGAACTTGTGACTAGATCCTTACAGGCCCTCCAGGTGTCACCAGATGTCAGGACAGCTCTTAACACTGAGATTTAATTTTAGACCTTAAACTGCATTTTTCCTTCCCCTTCTTTCTCTCCAAAGGAAACCCTCTGCTAAACATGGTATGAATCATTTCCATATATGTTTGTGTACCTTCCTTTTTATATAAAATGTTAGTTGCTCTGTCATGTCCTTCTTTTTAGGGACCCCATTGACTGTAGCCCACCAGGCTCCTCTGTCCATGGGATTCTCCAGGCAAGAATACTGGAGTGGGTTGCCATTCCTTTCTCCATGGGATCTTCCTGCACCAGGAATTAAACCCAGGTCTCCTGCGTTGCAGGCAGATTCTTTACCGTCTGAGCCACTAGGGAATCCCTTGTTTAACTTGAACCTTACCACTATTGCCAAATTGCTTAATGTTCACCAGACACTAATACATATAACCTCTTGATGAAAGTGAAAGAGGAGAGTGAAAAAGTTGGCTTAAAGCTCAACATTCAGAAAACGAAGATCATGGCATCTGGTCCCATCACTTCATGGGAAATAGATGGGGAAACAGTGGAAACAGTGTCAGACTTTATTTTTTTGGGCTCCAAAATCACTGCAGATGGTGACTGCAGCCATGAAATTAAAAGACGCTTACTCCTTGGAAGGAAAGTTATGACCAACCTAGATAGCATATTGAAAAGCAGAGACGTTACTTTGCCAACAAAGGTCCGTCTAGTCAAGGCTATGGTTTTTCCAGTGGTCATGTATGGATGTGAGAGTTGGACTGTGAAGAAAGCTGAGTGCTGAAGAATTGATGCTTTTGAACTGTGGTGTTGGAGAAGACTCTTGAGAGTCCCTTGGACTGCAAGGACATCCAACCAGTCCATTCTGAAGGAGATCAGCCCTGGGATTTCTTTGGAAGGAATGATGCTAAAGCTGAAACTCCAGTACTTTGGCCACCTCATGCGAAGAGTTGACTCATTGGAAAAGACTCTGATGCTGGGAGGGATTGGGGGCAGGAGGAGAAGGGGACGACAGAGGATGAGATGGCTGGATGGCATCACTGACTCGATGGACGTGAGTCTGAGTGAACTCCGGGAGTTGGTGATGGACAGGGAGGCCTGGCATGCTGTGATTCACGGGGTCACAAAGAGTCGGACACGATTGAGAAACTGAACTGAACTGAATACATATAACAAGAGGTAAATACTATTAACATTCCCCTTTTATAGCCGAGGAAACTGAGACAAAGAGAATTTGTTCAAGTCACACAGCTAGTAAGTGGAAGAGCTTTAATTTGAACTTGAGCAATTGAGCTCCAGAGCCTATGACCTTTAACTATTATGCCAATCTGCCCGTAAAAGCTACCAACTATATTCTGATTTGGTTTTGACTGATATTTTCTTATCCCATTGGCATACTTGCATCCTTCCTGTGACAGCATTTAGGTATGCCTGTTATAGGTAGCATTTGACTGCAGTTGTTTGTTTGTTTGTTTGTTTTAATTTTAAAAAATCCACTTGGAGAGTCACAGTCTCTTAACCAGTAAATTTTCATACTGTTCATACTGTTCACAGGGTTCTCAAGGCAAGAATACTGAAGGGGTTTGCCATCCCCTTATCCAGTGGACCACTTTTTTGTCAGGAAAAGGACCACGTTTCACTGGGAAAGATTGAGGGCAGGAGGAGAAGGGGAAAACAGAGGATGAGATGGTTAGGTGGCATTACTGACTTAATGAAAATGAGTTTGAGCAAATTCTGGGAGATGGTGAAGGACAGGGAATATTGGCATTTGCAGTCCCTAGGGTCACAAAGCAACCTAGTGACTTAGCAACTGAACAACAACAACAAAACCAGTAAATTTAACATGTTTACATTTATTCTGTATGATGTATTTGGAAACATTTCTGCCATCTTATTTGTAATTTTTACTTGCCCTCATTAGCAGTTTTGTGGAGGAAAACTGCCATGAAGGGAGAAAGGGGCCTTCTTTCAGTTAGAAATTTATTGCAGGTGACACAAGGGAGGTAGAAATTCCCATCCATAAATTTTAGATTCCTAGATGAATGCCTTCTTTTAATAGTTTCATTGAATCCAGAGTTTCACTGAATCACAGTAGCATCCATCATCCTGGGGAAAAAAAAATACAAAAATCCAAAACAACAAGCCAGGCCAATACCCAGATGCTGCAGAGAAATTCTCTCTGTCGTGCTTTTCATGAGCGTAAAGTGAGGACACTGTGCCCACACTGCATCTTGGCACATTATTTCAGTGTTAGAAAGATCAATATATCATTGCATCTTGGAAAACATTAATAAGAACACCTTATAACCAAGTTTCGCTCATCCAGCTCAAGGTTTGTATCATTAGTCCTCATCAGACTTTTGGAGTGGTTGGCAAAAGGGAAGATGAAAGCTTTAAGGGAGTTGGTGGAGATGAAATTCAGAGAGCTTGTCTTCTGTCCGAAGATTCATGTGGCTGTTCTGCAAGTTATAGTCCTAAATCATGTCCTTTTCTTCTTCTCTGTTTTGATCAACATCTGATGTCAACACTTTGAGCAGTTACAAATGCATAAGATTATGAAAAGGTGGACATTCATTTGAGCCTGGTAGACTGGACAGCTGCATTAGTCAAGCTGGAGCACAACATAAGAATCACACATGGCATCATGAGGGAGTGGGGAAAAGTCCAGAATCTGGTTCCAGCCCTTTCTGAAGCTGTAGATGTGTAGTGGAAATAGCCATGTGTCTGGAGATGGAAAAGCCTGGAGTTCTTCTCCTGGCTGTGTGTATACAGGAGGAGTTGCAGACAAGAGAATGTGGGCCCCAGTCTGTGCATCCCGTGAGCAAATGCTCATCTGAGCTGCAGGTCCGGCCCTTCTGGCACTGTCGCTGCTCCCAGCTTCCACTGCCCACAGAATCAAGTCCAGACACCTAGCCCAGATTGAGCATCCTGCCTTCTCTGGATGCTCCCCTGCTTATCCTGACCACATAGACAGACTCTACCATGTCACCCCTTCATGCCTCTGCCCTCTGCCTTGGAATCTTCCCTCTGTCTCCTTCCTCCAGACCATCACACACCCTCCCCTCTCCAGTCTTCAAGGCCATTGCCGATGGTGCCTCCTTGGGAAAACGCCTTTCCCAGTGGCTGCGACTCATCTCACTCTCCCGAGGTCCCCAGCCTCTGGTTTCTGCTTCTCTGAGGCCTGACAGTTTCTACACAGACACTTGTGAAAATGGCAAGGTGTCAGGAGCCCTGTGACCTGGGGCTGATTATGCCACTAGCTCTCCATGTAGTTTTGAAAAATGATGGTTGCTTGCTAAGTTGCTTCAGTCGTGTCCGACTCTGTGCGACCCCATAGACGGCAGCCCACCAGGCTCCCCCGTCCCTGGGATTCTCCAGGCAAGAACACTGGAGTGGATTGCCATTTCCTTCTCCAATGCATGAAAATGAAAAGCGAAGTCGCTCAGTCATGTCCGACTCTTCGTGACCGCACGGACTGAAGCCTACCAGGCTCCTCTGCCCATGGGATTTTCCAGGCAAGAGTACTAGAGTGGGGTGCCATTGCCTTCTCCGGAAAAATGATGATGCTCAGCCCTATTTTCCAGTCTGTAAGGGGGAGGGGCTTGGCCTGGGGCTCACCGTGGTCCCTTGCTCAGTGTACATACTATTGCTCAGATGACTTGTATGTATGAATGTGTGTGAATGCATGAATGTGTCTCTGTGTGTGTCTCTGGGTGTGAACATGTGTGAGTATGTGAGTGTGTCTGTGAGTATATGTATCTATGTGAATGTGAGTGTATGAGTGTGTCTCTGTGTGTCAACATGTATGATTGTATGAGTGTATCTGTATGAATGTGTGTTGAGTGTCTTGGGTGTGTGTCTCTGTGTGAATGTGTGTGAGTATATGGGTGTGTCTGTGTGAATGTGTGTCTATTAGCATATGTCTCTGTGTGTGAACATGTATGAGAGTGTCTGTATGAATGTGTGTGAGTGTATGAATGTGTCTGTGTATCTCTGTGTGTGAACATGTATGAGTGTGTGTGTGAGTGTATGAGTCTGTCTGTGTGTGTCTCTATGTGTATGTCTCCGTGTGCACACACATGTGCACCTGTGCACCTTCCACGGCAGATTCGCTTAGCCCCCGGAGATCTTGGGCTGATATTTCCTCCTTGCTCTGTCATTGCTAAGAGAAGCATCAAAGATCCAGCATTCAGCAAATTTGGCTTCAGACCTGGCATTTCCTTCTCCCTCTGGCCTCATTTCCGTCATCCTCCCGCACAGGTGTCTGAGTGGTGGTGCTGCACTCTCCAGGCTGCTGTGGACATTCTGTGTGAAGCCCCAGCACATAGTAGGTGGTCTGGCTGCAGTACCCGTCCTGCTCAGCACCCCACCACCACCAATTCACTTCTGTCCCTTGGCAGTGATGCTTTCCCTCCTCCTGGCACAAGACAGAGCCTGCTACTCTGCCCATAGCATCCTCAGCCCAGGCTGTGGTCCATTTGGGCCCCAGGCAGCTCACATTCCCTCCCCTCTCTTCAGTTTCCTCATCTGCTAAATGGGAGCACTCTTTCCACACCGCAGAGCTGTTTTGTGACCTGAGGAGGTAGCTGCCAGGGACTGTGTGCTGCAAGCCAGATCCTATTGCACTGTCACAGAGCCTAGAAATTGTTTTTCCATTGGCCTCTCTTTTGCTCCTTATTCCTCTCTGGCATTCATTGGCACATTGTAGAAAATCTACATGGGTTTCTCTGTGGTGATTAATCATCTTAAGCACACAGCAGGCATGTGTCCATTGGCACAGGGGCACCTGCCTACCCTGCCAGCCGTTCATAATCCCCTAAATTTCAGTCTTAATAGAAAACAAGTCAGGTTTAGACAGATCCCACTTATGTTGCCTTTATTCACTTCAGGAGATGCTGGGGCTTGATTTTCCAAGTTCTTATTTGACCTGGGATTAGTAAAATTTTCACCACAGAAAGTAGAATAGAAAGTTGAGACAGTCTCGCAGGAAAGTGGGGTCTTGGGTTTGGGGGAGGTCCATGGGGTTGGACTGCAAGTCCAGCTCTGAGGATCCTTGCTCCCGCTTGCTACTTGCAGGGCTCTGAACTTGTTTGCTGGTCTGTCAGAAACTGATAGTGAAAGAAGCCTCCTAAGACTGTTACAAGAATTCTAGAAATCTTTGAAATAATTCTAGAATTTCTGAAAGTGCTTTGTGTCCCCTGTATATAAAATCTGATGTGCCTGAGTTGTAATTGCTCTTCCCTCAGTATTTATATTCATTTGTCCTCTGCTCAAGTTTCTGTGCTTGTTTTCTTGAAGACTGAGCTTGGCAGGTTGTCCCCACCTGGAACAAACCAGAACATCCTGACACACAGCACTCTCATCAGACGAAGTGGGCAGATGGGGCAGGGAAGGAGAGCTGTGTGGGAAGATGGGGGTTTCCCTGTGACTTGTTCTGGGCAGGAGCAGAGCCTCTCAGGGCTCAGCTACCTTTTCCATACAAGAAAATCCAGGCCACTCATCTCTGCATGTCCCTGCAGACGTTCATGGAGAGAGGGTATAGATTCTCATTGGGAGCACTGCCTTCAGGATGGAGAGAGAACCCGTGGTCCAGAGCAGCTGAAAGTTAACCCCTATAAAAAACACTGTTCCCCTAGAAAACAGGCTCTGTGTGTGTGCTCTCAGTTGTGTCCCACTCTTTGTGACCCCGTGGACTGTAACCCATCAGGCTCCTCTGTCTGTGGGATTTCCCAGGCAGGAATACTGGAGTGGGTTGCCGTTTCCTTCTCCAGGGAATCTTCCTGACCCAGGGATTGAATCCATGTCTCTTGCCTCTCCTGCACTGGCAGGTGGATTCTTTATCACTAGCTCCACTTGGGAAGCTCTGTGGCTGTGTATGGGCCAAGTCAACTTGACAATCTATAAGTCAGTCGTCAAAATGCCTTTGCTAAGTAGTGACTGGCAAGGTTCCCATGTGTAATTTGATATTTCCTTATAAATCTCAGAAATTGGGTCCAAATTTATCCATGAGAAGTTCACTTTCTCTTGTAATGCTTTGTTAAGCTTTTGGCTTGATGTTTTTCATTTTTCCATCCGAGTTCATTAATGGAGATTTTTCTTTCCACTTCAAAATAAGATTAATTATTGTTTGTATGTGTGTGTCCTAAATCGCTTCAGCCATGTCTGACTCTTTGCAACCCTATGGACTGTAGCTCTCCAGGCTCCTCTGTCCATGGGATTTTCCAGGCAAGAATACTGGGGTGGGTTGCCATGCCCTCGTATAGGGAATCTTCCTGACCCAGGGATCGAACCCGCGTCTCTTAACGTCTCCTGTGTTGATTTGGTGATGGCAAAAGATAATGTGTGGTCATGGTAGGAATTTTGGAAAAGAAGGAAAATAATGAAGAAAATATTAATGTTACCTATAAAAAATAAGAACTGTCATTGAATGGGAAGGGATATGAGGGACTTTGGGGGCAATGGGAACATTCTAGATCTTATAGAGGTTTTGCTTTTAACACGGGCACACACATTTGTTACAACTTCAGCAAATACACACAAATTTTGTACATGTCATTGTATGTAAATCTTATTAATAAAAGAGAAACTGTAAACAATTATTGGACTTAGGTTAATTATAGGCACAGTGAAATCTTTAGGAGGAGGTGCACAAATGTTTGCAATTTGTTTTGAAGTGCATTTAAAAAAATAAGATGGCTTCATGAAGGGTAGATGGATAGATAAGTGATAAAGCAAATATAGTAAAATGTTAATGGTGGAATCCAGATGGTGGTTATATGAGTGTTCACTGTAAAATTCTTTCAACTTCCCTGTATGTTTGAAAATTTGCATAATAAAATATTGAGAAACAAAGATGACTAATTCAGAATGAAAATCTATATTTGCAATCCAAAGGTAACAGCCATTAACATTTTAGTGTATATTATTTTCTTTCAGTTTCATTTCCAAGAAGATATAATTTTATATAATTAAGATCTTACTATAGATACAGATTCATTTTTACATTTTCACTCAGAATGTCATTCCTCAGTTTTCTTTTGTCATCAAAAGTCTCCAATGTGTAATTTTATAATTAAGATGTAATTTACATAAGTAAAATTCACACGTTTTAGCACACAGTTCTGTGAGTTTTGACAAATGCAGAGAGACATGTAACCACCACTCCAATCGAGATGTGAAAGAGCTCCATCATCCAGAATGGAGTTTTGTCTACACCTTGCCATTTCGCCTACACCTAGCTTCACATCCAGTGTCTGGCAACCACGGATCTGTTTTTCAGAATATAATAAAAATGGAACCGTATAATAAGAGGGGCTTCCCTGGTGGCTCAGTTGGTAAAGAATCTGCCTGTAGTGAAGGAGGTTCGGGTTCAATCCCGGAGTCAGGAAGATCCCCTGGAGGAGGAAATGGCAACCCACTCCAGTATCCTTGCCTGGGAAATCCCATGGACAGAGGAGCCTGGCAGGCTACAGTCCATGGAATCACAAGAGTTGAACATGACTTAGCGACAAAATCACCATATGCTAGGTAGCCTTTCGAGTCTGGCTTCTTTCATTCAAGCACCATATATTTCAGATTCATTCATGTCATTTACTACATATATTAGTAATTTGTACCTTTTTATTGATGAGTTCACATTCACTTGTCACTTTCATGCATTGGAGAAGGACATGGCAACCCACTCCAGTGTTCTTGCATGGAGAATCCCAGGGACAGGGGAGCCTGGTGGGCTGATGTCTATGGGGTCGCACAGAGTTGGACACGACTGAAGCGACTTAGCAGCAGTAGCAGCAGCAGTATTCCATTGTAAGGATATACATGAATGTAATTTATTTACTTTGGGGCTGCCCTGGGTCATTGTTGCTGTGCACAGGCTTTCTCTAGTTGCAGTGAGCAGGGTCTATTCTGCATTGTGGTGCACCGGCTTCTCATGCAGTAACGCCTCTTGTTGCTGAGCACAGTCTCTAGGGCATGGGGGCTCACTAGTTGTGGTGTGAGGGCTTAGTTGCTCCACAGCATGTGGAATCTTCCCGTACCAGGGATCTAACCTGTATCCCCTGCATTGATAGGAGGATTCTTATCCACTATACCACCAGGGAAGTCCTACATTAATGTAATTTTAATGTTTGTAAAAAATCACTGTATATCGTAACCTGCTTTATTTATGCATTACCCTAATATTCGGATATTTAAGATGTTTTATTTTTCACTATTGTTACCATATAATGAGCATCTTTTTATGATTGTAACTATTTAAAAGAATATTCTAGGAGGGCATAGTTGATTTGCAATGTTGTGTTTCAGGTGTACAGCAAAGTGAATCAGTTGCACATATACACAGTGAACATTTTTATGCAAAATCAAAGTCATTCTTAATTTCTTTAGGTAGATTCCTTTAGTCATTCATAATTTATTTAGGTAGTTCCCCAGAAAGTTGAAAGCCTTTGCCCAGCATCTAAGTGCTAATCAGTAGGTTAAGATGAAAATCTAGATTTCCCAGTTTCCATGTCCAATGTTCCTTGGAAGGGAATTATGACGTGGTATTTATAAATATTTTTAAAGCATTTACAACATTTCTAAGTATTAAAAAGTCTTTCCTTGCATTTCTTTATGTGGTTCAGGACCAGCTTGACTTAAAACTCCACTGATGTTTCTAATCCTCTTTTCCCCTCCCTACTATTTTTCCATATTATCAGTCCCACAGAACTGACTTGAAGTTTCCAGTGTCGCCAGCTAGCCTGTAAAATTCTAAGCCATGGAGACCAACCAGGAAACGTCCCTCTTCTTGGTGAAGATCTTGGAGGAATTAGACAGCAAGCAAAATACTGTCTCCTACCAGGACCTCTGCAAATCCCTGTGCGCCCGCTTTGATCTGTCCCAGCTCGCCAAACTGCGAAGCGTGCTCTTCTATACGGCCTGTCTTGACCCCAACTTCCCAGCCACGTTATTCAAAGACAAGATGAAATGCGCTGTAAACAACCAGCAGTCCAAGAAAATCATGGTGGCCGCGGACATCGTGACCATATTCAACCTGATCCAGATGAATGGGGGTGCCGCCAAGGAGAAGCTGCCAGGAGGCCGGCAGAAGATGCGCAAGAAAGATGCCTCTTTTGACTCGTGCCGCTCAGACACGGAGATCTGCAGTGCAGCCGAGTGTGAGCCCCTCAACTGTGAGCTGAGTGACCGGCCTTTCAGCCGGGGCTACCCCACCCGCCAGTCATCCAAGTGCAGAAAGGTGGACTGCAAGGACTGCCCGCAGTTCATTCCTGCCTCTGAACCCAACTTCCTGCTGGGGGTCAGCAAAGATGTGAAAAACCGGGCAGCTTCCCTGGACAGGCTGCAGGCTCTGGCCCCATACTCCGTGGCCAGCCCTCAGCCCTGCGAGATGCAGAGAACCTACTTCCCCATGAACCTCGAGAGCGAGTCCATGTCTGATCAGGACTCCCTGCCTCTCCCCCAGGGCATCAAGCAGACCTTCATCTCCAACGACGAGCCCTTCGTGGTCCAGTCCTGTGTCCAGAAAAGGAACATCTTCAAAGAGGACTTTCACAATCTGATGGCTGTGTCCCCTGGGTTGGCCAGCCCAGCCAACAAGGCTGAGGGTGAGCACAGGAAATCCCAGGGCCGCAAGGAGTCCCACAAGACGCCCTTCCCCCATCACAGCTTTGAGATGCCCTACAGCAGCCAGTACCTGAACCCCGAGTACTCCCCGGTTCCTGACAAGAGGCGGGCAAAGCATGAGAGCTTAGATGACCTTCAGGCCTCCACATATTTTGGGCCCACTCCAGTGATGGGGCCCCAGGAGGCCCGGCGCTGTCCTGGCAAAACAGGCAAGCAGACCCCCTGGCCGGCCAAAAGCTGGAGCCTCAACACCGAAGAAGTTCCTGACTTTGAACGTTCCTTTTTCAACAGAAACCCCTCCGAGGAGAAGCTCCGTTATCCAAATTCCAATAGTCAGACACCCAACTTCCCAACCCCGGACAGATGCCCCGCTTACCTGACACCACAGGATCAACAGCCCATCCTCCCAGTCGGCTACTCAGCAAAGCCCAATGGGCTCAAATCTAAAGAGATTCCATCCCCTGTGGACCTGGAGAAGCATGAACCAGTCAAAAAGTTTAAAGACAAGAGCATCAGCTGTACCAGTGGGCAGCTGAGCTCAGACACCAGCAGTGTGGGCACCCAGACTGACCTGCACGTTCTGGAGCCCAAAAAAGGCAAGGACCTGTGCACTCCCGGGCAGGGCAAGTACAGTGACCGGCATGCAGTGAAGCATTCCGATGATGATTCGGAGGTGGTCAGTGACGACATCAGCGACATCTTCCGGTTTCTTGACGACATGAGCATCAGTGGCTCAACGGGGGTCATGCAGTCATCCTGCTACAACAGCACAGGGTCCCTATCTCAGCTTCACAAGTCGGACTGTGACAGTTCGCCAGAGCACCACCTCACCAGAATCGCCAATGGGCTCCCCAGCAGCCAAGGGGAGAAGGGCAGCCGGCCAGAAAACAGCCACCACTCAGAAGAGGAGCTGAAGACCAGCGTGTGCAAGCTGGTGCTCAGGATCGGGGAGATTGAACGGAAGCTCGAGTCACTATCGGGTGTGCGTGAGGAGATCTCCCAGGTCCTGGGCAAGCTCAATAAACTAGACCAGAAGATGCAGCAGCCCGAGAAGGTAAGCGTGCAGATAGACCTCAATTCTCTGACCAGTGAGGCTCCATCTGATGAGAGCGCCTCGCCCCGGATGTTCCGTGCCCACAAGGGTGCCCATGGGCCCAAGCTGGAGAATACGGCTGACTGGTGCTGCTCAGATGCCAGTGGGAGCAACAGCGAAAGCCTTCGTGTCCAGGCCTTAAAAAAAAGCCTCTTCACCAGGCCGTCTTCCAGGTCCCTGACAGAGGAGAACAGTGCCACAGAATCCAAGATTGCCAGCATCTCCAACTCACCCAGGGACTGGCGCACCATCACTTACTCCAACCGCATGGGCATCAGTGAGGAGGAGATCAAAGAGCGAGGTCCTGGAGACAGTAAAGACTGGCATCGGAAGTCTAAAGAGGTAATGCCCACTTAAGGTCACATAACTGGGTGCCAGCTTTGTTGTTTTTCTCAGTGTTTAGTTGCTCAGTCATGTCTGATTCTATTTGGCTCCATGGACTGTAGCCTGCCAGGCTCTTCTGTCTATAGGATTCTCCAGACAAGAATACTGGAGGGGGTTGCCATTCCTTTCTCCAGGGAATCTTCCCAGCCCAGGGATCGAACCTGGGTCTCCGGCATTGCAGGTAGATTCTTTACCTCTATGCCACCAGGGAAGCCCCGACACTGGAAAAGATTGAAGACAAAAAGATAACGGGGTGGCAGAGGATGAGATGGCTGGCTAGCCCCCAGAATTAAGGCCTCTTAATTCAAAAGCCTCTGAAAGCTTCCCAGGGGCTTCTTGCTGGTCTCTGATTTCCCTCCTTTAGTCATCTTTGTGCAGAGTAGATACCAGCTTTTATTTTTAAACTATCTTAGGTATACATATGAACTGCCAGATTAGAACACAAGCAGCTCCTTGGTAGGAGCAGTGGGGGCAAGTGTGGGCAGTGGGTAACTTTCCAGGTCAGAAAAGCTTGCTTGCATTATGTACTCAGTTGTGTCCAACTCTTTGCAACCCTCTGGACTGTAGCCCACCAGGCTCCTCTGTCATGGGATTCTCCAGGCAAGAATATTGGACTGGGTACCTATTCCCTTCTCCAGGGAATCTTCCCAACCCAGGGATTGAACCCATATTTCTTACATCTCCTGCACTGGCAGGCAGGTTCTTTGCCACTGGCACCACCTGAGAAACCCCATAGTGTTTGTATCCATCCCTTTTATAAAGCTTGGAGCGCCTTCTCCTTAGTGGTGTGACTTAGTGATCAGGATAGTCCTCTGCCCTTGAGGAACTCACAGTCCAGTGGAGGAGACAGTCAGACAGACAGACAGGCCATTATAGTTCAGTGGGACAGTGCTGGCTGTGAGCTCCGTACACAGTCTGAAGGGGTCTCATAGGTGGGCACTGACCTGGTCTTGGTGGGTCAGGGAGTGCTTCCTGGAGGAAGTGACATGTGTGTGGAGATCTGAGGGCCTGAAGTTAGAAGGTATCAGAAGGCCTGGGTTATAACAGGGTTCATGGAGAGCAGAGCCCCGGGTTCATAACTAGGGACTGAGAGCATCAGTGATGCCAGCGGTGTCAGGCAGGTTCCTGCCTCCACACTGTGATCCAGACCGTTCCCTGTCTTGGAGGCTGAGCAGATGTTCCTGAAAACCAGTGGAGGCTCTCACCATGTCCTTTCCGACTTGGCTTCCTCCATCCAAAGAAGCAGTGTGTCATCCATGGTTTCGGCCAGTTCCTTGGGGAAAATACCCGTATCTTTTACTCCTCAGGACCAGGTAGAAATTGGTAATAGAAAGAGGGGGCAGGGACTTCCCTGGTGGTCCACTGGTTAAGATTGCGCTTCCAATGCAAGTGGCATGGGTTCGATCCCTGGTTGGGGAGCTAAGATTTTGTCATACCACATAGTGTGGCAGAAATAAAGAAGGAAGGGAAGAAAGAGGGGGCGGCACTGTGCAGTGGTTAAGCAAGGCTTTTCTGAAGCCAGATGCTAAATTTAAATTCCGGCTCCCTGCCATTAGCAGCTGTGCTCCCTGGGGTAAATTACTGAGTCTTTCTGGTCTCCTTTTGCTTACCAGAATAATGTGTGTTAATAGTAGTAGTCATGGCATGAAGATTAGATAAAATCGTCTCTCTCTGGCACAGAAATGTTGGGTCGTATGAGTAGTATTAATGTCGTAAGCTTTTCCTAGTAAATGTCCCCCGGTACAGGCAATCTTATTTGCTCATGAATAACTGCATGTTGCTACCTGAGCAGCACCTAGTGATGAAAAGCTGGGGTCTGCCCAGTGTGACATCTGACCACATCTGTGTGGCCTCCCGGACTTCTCTGTGCCCCTCTGCAGGCAGACAGGCAGTACGACATCCCCCCTCAGCACCGCCTGCCCAAGCAGCCCAAGGACGGCTTCCTGGTGGAGCAGGTGTTCAGCCCTCACCCCTACCCCGCCTCTCTCAAGGCCCACATGAAGAGCAACCCTCTGTACACGGACATGCGGCTCACGGAGCTGGCAGAGGTGAAGCGGGGCCAGCCTTCCTGGACCATCGAGGAGTATGCACGCAATTCGGGTGACAAGGGCAAGCTGACAGCCCTGGACCTGCAGGTGAGCCTCTCTGCCCAGGGTGGGGTGAGGTAGGGGAAGCCTGGCCACACCCCGGTGGATGCAGAAATGGATGAAGGATGCCCTAGCCACTCACTCCCTCCCCTTCAGCCCCCTTGGTCCCCACCATGGAACACCGAACATGAATACATCATAAGGCAGAGATGTGTAACCAGGGGATTGCTATGTTGCTTATTGGCTTGTAAACATTTAGCAACAGGAATGCTTCATTGGTGGACTGACCTTGGGCATCAATTTGCTAACGTTGCATTTAAGACTCCGTACCAAGTGCAGATTCTCATGCTTGCTCCTAAGACCTGATCCCAACTGGTTAATGGAACACAAGCCTGATTTCTCCTTCCACATGTAGCCCGTGGGATAAGCATGTTTGTGGGAGCCAAGCTATGGATTATGTTTCCGTATGGAGCAGCCCCAGGTAAGCGCCACCCCTGGAAACTCTGTGAATGCAGTTGTGGCTAGAGGGTGTGTTTGCTGTTCCACCACAGGCAGGGCTGGGTTTCGGTCACGCTTGCATCTTGGTGGTTCCATCCACGCTGCGTCTATCTGTGTGTCTGCATCATCTTGGGAGCAGGGAAGCACCTTGCCTTCACCTGCTGGTTAGATCTGTGGGCAGCGAGGTTCATTGTCTTATTGCTGCCAGTCACGTATGTCCAGGTCCCTGAATGTCCCCACCACTTAAAGGGCAGCTGGGGAGATGCTGGTGGAGGCTGGTATGGCAAGGTATCCCTTGACATTGCCTTGCTCTGAAGCCAAGAGTCTGCAGGAGGGCCAGTACGGTGGTGAGAAAAGGAATGTGTTTTCCCACAGTGGAGGTTCTCATCCACTTTGCTGTGCAGCCTGGAACATTCACCTGTTTGAGCTGTGGTCCCCTCACCTGTTAACTCTCCATGATAACTTCTAATTTGTGGTGGTGGTGTGAGACATGAGAAGAATGTATTTCAAGTACCTGGCATTAATCAGGGACTGAAAAGGTATTTAGGCTGATGAAAGGATGCTGAAATCAATCAACTCCGTATGGTGTTTTTTTTTTTAATTATTTATAATATATATAATTATTTATAAATGTATTTTTGGCTGTGCTGGGTCCTTGCTGCACAGGCTTTTCTTCAGTTGTGGTGAGCGGGGGTTACTCTCTAGCTGTGGTGTACAGGCTTCTCATCGTGGTGGCTTTTCTTGTTGTGGAACCTTAAGTCAAGGGTTTGCAGGTTTCAGTAGTTGAGATGGGTGGGCTTTAGAGCACAGGCTCAATAGTTGTGGCACACAGGCTCAGTTGCTCCGCACACATGGGATCTTCCCGAACCAGGGATTGAACCCACTTCTCCTGCATTAGCAGGTGGATTCTTTGCCATTGAGACACGAGGGAAGCCCCTGTGTGGTGCTTTTTTTACCACAGTCTCTCAGTGGCCTGCAGGCAGGAGTGATGATGTTCATCTCAAGCAGGTAAATGAGGAAATCAAGGCCCGAGAAACTCAAGAACTTGCTGCAGGTCCGACAAGTCTGAATTCCTGTCGGACTCTCCAGCAGTAATACTTCTGTTCTTTCATCTTATGTTGCCTCGTCACCATTTCATTTTTCTGGTGATGAGAGTATAGTGGGGCTTCGTGTCACTAAAGTGACCGCAATGACATTGGTTTATGTTGGTGCCTAACTGACAGCAGTTATGGGGAGGAGCATCTCCGGCCAAATCCTGAGAGTCAGGCGGGTGGTGCTATCAGGATGACCCTGGAGATATCGTGGCCCCTGTCCCCTCCCGCACCTTATGTCCGCATGCCTGCTGCTTATCATTTGACCCTTCAGGCCACGTCCTCTCCTGTCACCATCCTGCTGGCAAGCAGGCTATATAGGATTCTTTTCTCCTGGAGGTGGTCCTAACACTTTGCTGTGGGTACCACACTGTGCTCTGTGAGTATTAGGATGCCACGAATCAGGGAAGACTTGGAGGTATGAATGGCTCACCTGGAGGAATAATCAGTGTCTCACCAGTATCATGGGATGACCTTGACATGGTCAGATTAACTGAATGAATCATAGATTGAGAAACATCTTTTTAACGTCTGGAAGGCTGAGTCTGAGAGAATTGCTCTTACAGATATATGTGATTTTGAAGTGGCAATATTTATAAGCACTAACGGTGAAATTATAAAAAGTTGAAGATCTTTAGAGAGCTTCAGGTGACATCACTTAAAAAAGCAGAGGATAATATATCTAATCTCACAAAATGTAAGACAGCAAGGAGTTTCATAGCCTTTCGAGGGTGTTTGCAGCAAAGTAGAATAGGTATCAGAAACTTGGTAAAGGCAGAAAGGCACCACCCTCCTTGTTTCCATCACTTTGCAGAGATCCAGGTACTGTCTTAGGGCAGCCTCAGCATCTGGACCATCTTCTTGCTGTCTCTTGGCTTCGAGATATAAATTCACCAGCAATGGCGCCTTGAGGATACGTCAAAGATACCATTTCCATTTCCAGTGTTCAGCAGGTGCAATTGTCAATCAAAGATGCTCCCTGAGTCCTGGGAAACCTTGGCATCACCTCTCTGCTACTGGGTGTCATGAGAGCTTACAGTTATTGAAAAAACTAATTACAAATAGTTTATTTCACTGACTGAATCGCAGTGCATAAAGCATATCTATTCAGGAAAGGGCTTCCCGGTTGGCTCAATGATAAAGAATCTGCCTGCCAATGCAGGAGACATGGGTTCTATCCCTGGGTTGGGAAGATCCTGTGAAAGAGGAAATGGCAACCTACTCCAGTATTCTTGCCTGGGAAATCCCATGGATGGAGGAGCCTGGCAGGCTACAGTCCATGGGGTCACAAAAGAATGGGACATGCCTTAGTGACTAAACAACTGAATAGACTAGAACAAAGGTTGGCAAACTCTCCTCTAAAGGGCCAGAGAGTAACTACCTTAAGACCCAGAAGTCCTTACAATCTCTGTCATCACAACTGCTCAGTTCAGTTCAGTCTCTCAGTCGTGTCCGACTCTTTGCGACCCAATGGACTGCAGCACCCTAGGCTTCAACTGCTCAGCTCTGCCCATGATAGTCTTGAGCAGCCATGGACAATTTGTGTTAAATAAATGACTGGACATGGTTGTGTTTTGATAAAACATTCTCTTTTGATGCTGCGATTTGAATTTCCTATGATTTTCACGTATCCCTGACTGTTGTTTTTCTTTTCTTTTTTTTTCAGTGATTAAAAAATGTGAGGACCATTCTTAACTTGTACACTGTACAGAGGCAGGTGTTGGGCTGAATTTAGCTCCTGGGCTGGTGTCTGCTGGCCCCAGTACTAGAAGGCCATTAGCAGCAGGAGAGCAATAGAGATGCCAGAGGGGTCCACGGCGTATGGACTGTCAGCATCCCATCAGGAAGCAGCTGGTGGACTCATGGAAGGATGGGAATGGGAGGAGGGGGCTGTTGGCATCAGTGTAGGTGGGGTTTAAAGCCCAGCAAGCACCCAGGGACCAGCATCGGTGAGAGGCTGATGCTGCCCTTGGATCTGAAGGCCCAGAGATGGGAGCTATTTATGAAACCCACCAGGACCCACAGCTGTGAAAGCAGGTGCCAGATAGAAATGTAGTCCATCAGAGACGGAGCCTGAGGACTGGTGCTCCACCAACTGAACCCACCAGTGTGTATGTTAGTCACTCAGTCATGTTGGACTCTTTGTGGCCCCCATGGACTGTAGCCTGCCAGGCTCCTGTGTCCATGGGATTCTCCAGGCAAGAATACTGGAGTGGTTAGCCATTTCCTTCTCTGGGGATCTTCCTGGCCTAGGGATCGAACCCACATCTCCTGCATTGCAGGCAGATTCTTTACCATCTGAGCCACCAGGGGACCCACCAGGGATGCGTCCATATGGACCAAGACCTGGGGGGACCACAGAAAGGTGGAGAAGAACAGAGAACTGCTCTGGAAGGACAGCTGGAGAATGACTAACGTGGATGAGAAAATCATCAATATTCCAATAACCTAGAACCACTGAGGGTTTTTTTTTTTTTTTTTTAAGTTTTGGAAGTATTTGTTTTGTAATCCTCTGTGTGTGTGTGTACATAATTTGTAACACACCCATCTTTATCAACATTGACCAATCTGAGAACATCTTCAAAATGGATATTTTGCTTGTGTTTCAGAGATTTAGGAGACCTCAACTTGGAATTGCAATGTGTTGCCGCTTTTATGTGCCACTCACATTATTAAATGCTTGCTGTAAAATGAGAACACTGCTTCTCTTTATGGAAATAGATTATAGCCATCCATGGAGAACAGGATTCATGGGCAACACAGGTTAAATACGATATTTCTCTCACAGACAATCGTTAATCTCAGGAGGCCAGGAGACAAAATGTCAGGGAGGGGCCTCCCACTGGGGATGCTGCACCTGGCCTGGGGGTGGTCTGCCGACAGTCTGTAGACCTGGCCTTTGAGCAGTGGCCTGACCTGCTCAGACAGATGTTTGAGATGGAAATATTTTATGTTTTGTTTGAGCTGCTTCTGTGGGACATGCCTTTGATTTTTCAGTAGAGGCTTTTTCTGAAGAACTGGGAAGTGAATCAGAGTAATAGAACAGCCTTGCTTCAAACAGCTCTGTTCTTAGGGACTGTAAGTGGAGAATATCTGTCAGTGACCCTCCCTGCTTCCCCGACAGTGAGGCCAGCCCGTTCTTGGCTGTGCGCCCTTGAAGTGTAGACTCTTGCTTATCTCGGCCCTGTTTTGCTTGTCCCCAGAAAACCTCTGGGTTTTCCTGTGTTGAGACCATCATGACCTTTGTAGTAAGAGGGGGAAGGTGCAATCTGGGGTGTGCAGGACACTGAGTCCTTGGTGGTCCATCTCAGGAGGAGCTGGTGGGCAGCTTGGACACCACTGCCAACTGCAGACAGCTTCAAGGTGCTTCAAGCACCAGCTGAGATGCTTCAAGGGTGATGAACCTGTTTACAAATATTCACCATCTTTCTAACATCTTCTCTTCACTTTTAGACTCAAGAATCTTTAAATCCAAACAACTTAGAGTACTGGATGGAAGACATTTATACTCCGGGCTACGACTCGTTGCTAAAACGGAAAGAAGCTGAATTCAGACGAGCCAAGGTCTGCAAGATAGCGGCTCTGATTGCTGCGGCTGCATGCACAGTCATTCTGGTGATCGTTGTGCCCATCTGCACGATGAAATCATGAGCTGCTGGAGGCGATGTTGCCAATGGCTCGTGACCTCTGACATCTTTCTCTGTAGTCTAAAATCACGTGGCAGGTCAGGCACCACTTGTTAAAACAGGAATCATGGAGGCTTTTCTGCAAATGCTGATGATGGTCTTCGGAAAATATTCATTCTAGAAAGATGTCTACCTACCTATTAGCTTTGACTTAATGACACAGATGAATTTTAAGAAGTGCAATATCTTTTCCTACCGAAAGAATGTAATGGATGACCAGTAGATACAAACTGAATTCCAGGAAAAAAAAAAAAAAAGGAAGAGGAAGATTAATTGGTTGGATTCTTTCCATTTCATGGTGGAGAATATGCTATAGAGGAGATGGTTAATACATACTTCTTTAAAGGAAAGCTAAGAGAGAGCAATATGAGAAAGAAAAGCCTGGGTTCTCTCTTCCTTAATGTTCCTAGACCATAGCAGGTGAAGTAACAGGGTATGTTTCCATAGGGGGTTACTGTTTACTTCTCTGCTGACTGTAATCAAGGGCTACTGACTTTTCATACTTGCCCTTCTGTCATCATGATGCTCTTTGTTGGAGATCTTCATGGAAACATTCCGGACCTTCTTCCTGGTGCCCAGGGTAGGAAGGTACTGGACTGCCAAGTCAGCCATGGCATAAAGTGACCTCTCTGCTTAATAGGCCAAGGTCTTCAGGCTAGGAGACCTTCCAGTGGCCACCCCAAGCCATGGGAGGGCTGCTCACTAATGATGTATGCTCAACATCTGAAAGTCAAGGTATCCCAAAGGACCTCCCATCCTTGCCTTGGTGTGTGGGTCATCTCCTCCATCTTCTATCTCCTGGTAGTACGGATACTCCACCTTTTACCATGAGTTGATTTTGGAACTTGTCCTTGTGCCTTGAAGAGTAGAGACAATGGCAGAACTTTGACCTTCCAACTATAAACCGTGGTTGCTGTGCACCAATAATACCAGCCATTTCCAATGGCTTTAAAAAGATTTTGAAAGCTTGTTGATAATATGATAAAGGCTCTGAGGTGTTCTCAACTACTCCAGCATCTACTCCATAGTTTCAAATATTTGTCAGCAGTGCAAAAAAATAATTATCTATTTAACCGTTTATCTATCTATATGTCTATCTAAATACCTGATTTTGGTTTATTGTCTTCTCTGTTAATTAACTTGAGAGCAAGATTTCTCCCGTGTAAGGAAGCCATTGTCATTCATGAGAATTTGATCTCAGTTTCCACCTGTTGAATGGTGCTTTGACATGAATGGACAGAAAGAATCCTGTTCAGTGTCAGATCCTAATGTCTTGTTATAGGATAAAGAAAAACAATGGACAAAAACTAGCTACCTTAGTTCTTCCGAAAACAAAGTGGAATATAAATAAACGGTAGTAAGAATCCTGTCACTCCAGTGAAAGAAAAGTGAAATTGTTAATCACTCAGCTACATCCAACTCTGGGATCCCATAGACTCTAGCCCGCCAGGCTCCTCTGTCCATGGAATTCTCCAGGCAAGAATACTGGAGTGGGTGGCCATTCCTTCTCCAGGGGATCTTCCTGACCCAGGGATTGAACCCAGGTCTCCAGCATTGCAGGCAGATTCTTTACTGTCTGAGCCTCCAGGGAAGCCTGATGATAGAATAAATTCCTAAAAGGGAGTTTTGGGAAGCATCTCAGATTTTAAAGCAATAGAAATTCAGCATCCATCCTAAAATCTTCCAAATACTGCTTAGCTTGCTGTGTCTAATTCTCTTGTTCCCCCAAAGGGGAGTCAGAACATTTTGTGTTGTTAATAAATATAGGATGGATGCTCTCATCTGTAGTAAACCTTCGTTTTTAGAGGTCTTCATGTTCTCTATTTATAGTCTCATGTTTATGTATAGATTTTCAGCTAGGTGACTGAAATTTAAGCCTTAGTATGGAAACCTGAGGATTTATAATTGAAAATGAAAAATATATTAATATATATTACTGTCTATTGTCAGAATTTAGTCTTTTGGTGCTCTGTTTTGGGTTGGGCACATTAAATAAGGTTGTTTCTTTCAGCCCAAAGGGGATTCTAGATTAATACCCTCTGGAGTTGTGGGTTCCCAAGTCTCCTCCCAATCTATACCACTCAAGAAAACACCCTAGCCCTGACGCTCTCCCCTTTATCACAGGTTAAGCCATGAGAACAGCAGAGGTAGGTAGGTTGCCAACCTCTTGCCCTGTGATTTGCAGAGAAGTGGAGATGCAGTCACCCAGGCTAAGAAAAATTTGTCAAATCCCATTCGGACTCCTCCGTTTGCCAGGTAGGATCACGCCGGATCGACCAAACCACTATGGCCACTGCCCTTGGGTGAGTTTCTTCTTAAAGGGCCCTCTTTGGGCCACGTGCCTAGCTCCCTGGGGAGGGCGTGAGTATAAGCACCCTCCCAATGCATAGAAGTGAAGAATTTTCTCCTACACTTTTCATATCTGGGAAGGTAGTCAAAGAAATTTAGTCTTGCTCTAAGTCCAGCATAGCTTTAAAATTCAGCTCCACTCATTGCTGCATCATGGAAACATCCAGACCTGGTCACCCCCCTGGGAGACCACACAACCATGACCCCCAGGCAAGGGGGTTTCCTCTGGAAAGCGATTGTCCTTAGCTTGGTAGCTCTGAGTCTGGTGTCAAGTTATGCACTTTTGCCATGGCGTGAAGCCTGATGGATGCTTGGAGTCTTGGGGTCTAGAGAATGTGAAGTTCATAGTTGGCTTCTTTCTCTCCATTGATCCCAAGCTTGTTACACTTTCTTTCTCTGGACCTCTAGACTCACTCCAGCTCCTCCATCCCTCTGTTTGCAGAAAGGGTCAAGACCAGAGTCTGGATGGGAATGAAGCATCTACCTATTCCTCTAAAATTTGCCTCTCATCTCCTGCTGCTATGAGCTCCCTGTGGGCGACCTAGGGTCAGGCCTGACTTCTGTAGTAGGCAACAGCCTCTACCACCATATCTGGCATATTCTGATGAAGTACCATTTCTTGTGCCTAAACTGAATATCATTATATTATCAAAATTCACTTCGGTTCTCTTGCATTTTAAAGAAATGAACCATCGGACATTATCAAGGGATTATTTTAAAATTAGATCTCTTTATCCAAATAAAGTCATAATCATCACATCCTCATTTTCAGTCTGAATTTGCTCTGAACATAGCCTTGCAGAGAAGCAAAGAGTATTTCCCAGCTCACAGTTTTCAGATATTTTACGCCAGTACCTTCTTTAAATGGAAAATATAGTAAAGCAAATCATACTTGTATCACCCGTTACTAGCTGATCATAAATTGTTAGTATTTTAGGGCATGCAGCTATGTGGTTTGTATCTGCAAGGCTGGCTTAATAGATGTGCTGAAAGTCACTGTTTGGAACCTGCATAAGCTCTGATACCCTTATTGTAATCAAGGCAGTGCTGTCTTTGTTTATAGTTTATCAGTTTAAGAGCACGGCACCTCCTTTTTCTTAAAAAAAGCTCTGCCGAGAATACACAATTCTGTTAAGTCGTATAAAAATGTGTGAACGTTGAAATCCAACCTGTTTCATATTATAACCAGCCTGCAAGAAGATTGTGCTCAATTGTGTGAATACCAAATCAGAGTATACTGTATATTGTACATTGGAAATTTGTATTTAAAGGCAACAATGTTAATAATAGTTGGTATAACAGGGGAAAAGGGTATTCGATATTTATTAATAAGGAGAAATGCAACAAACTTCCTTATTTATGCCTTATGAATAAAGGGGTATGAAATATTAGGTGAAGTTTTATGTGCACGACTCTGAACTTTAGAGTCTAAAGGAGTGGGGATCCTCGAAGGCAGGGACTGTCTTTTCTATGTTTGTTCTAAGCTCTCAGCGCACTCTTGGTGCTTGATCAATGTTATATAATACCAATAACTAAGCACATTTTTAGATCTTTTTTCAAATGGCTTGTGTAAAATTTGGTTAACGTATAATGGTTGGTTTGAAGCTATCATGTAAAATCTGCCTCTCCAAATATAATCGAGAATAAACTGGAAATGATGAAGTAGCATGCTGTGGGGTTTTGTTATATGCATGAATTATAAGCAGTTAATTTCATGCACAAATCATACGTGACTGGCTGGATGCTTTTTCACAAATGGAACACATTCATGTAATTAGCATCCTGATTAAAAAAAAAAAAAAACAGGACATACAAGCACCCCAGAAACCTCCCTCAAGCCCCCTTCCAGTAAAAATCTCACAAAGAAGAATGACTATCCTGACTTTTTAAAATTAATTTTTATTGGCAATATAGTTGCTTTACAACGTTGTGTTAGTTTCTGCTGTACAGCAGTGACTTAGCTATCCATGTGTGCATGCATGCTAAGTCGATTCAGTCGTGTCAGACTCCTTGTGACATGAAGAATACAGTGGGTTGCATGCCATCCTCCCAGGGCATCTTCACAACCCAGGGATTGAACCCGTGTCTCTTATATATCCTGCATTGGCAGGCGGTTCTTTACCACTAGTGCCACCTGGGAAGCCCGTATGTATGCATGTATCCCCTCTTATTTGCGTTTCCTTCCCATTTAGGTCATCACGGAGCATTGAGTAGAGTTCCCTGTGCTGAACAGTAGATTCTCATTGGTTATCTATTTTATACATAATGTCAGTAGTGTATGTGTGTCAATCCCAGTCTCCTAATTCCTCCCACTACCCCTGTTCCCCTTAATACTCATTTATTTGTTCTCTATGTCTGTGTCTCTATTTCTGCTTTGCAAATAAGGTCATCTATACTATTTACCAGGTAGCTTAGTGGTAAAGAGTATGCCTGCCAGTGCAAGAGATATGGGTTCAATCCCTGAGTGGGGAGATCCTCAGAGGTGGAAATGGCCATCCACTCCAGTATTCTTGCCTGGGAAATCCGATGGACAGAGAAACCAGGTAGGCTACAGTCCATGGGGTTGCAGAGAGTTGGATATGACTGAGCACTCATGTGCACGTACACACACACACACACACACACACACACACACTCTTTTTCCAGGGCATATATTAGTTTGTCCTGTTTTCAAGCTTTGTGTGAATGCATTCATACAGTATGTACTCTTGTGTCACTCAACATAATATTGTAAAAAAATATCCACGCTGTGGTGTGTGTTTGCAGTTTTCTCCTCCTCATTGCACTAACTGATTGCAAACATAGCACAACTTAGTTATTCATTCTGGACTTCCCAGGTGGCGCTAGTAATAAAGAACACACTTGTCAATGCAGAACACGTAAGAGATGCAGGTTCAGTCCCTGGGGTCGAGAAGATCCACTAGAGGTAGGCATGGAAACCCACTGCAGTATTCTTGTCTGGAGAATCCCGTAGATGGAGAAGCTTTGCAGGCTATAGTCCCTTGAGTCACAAAGAGCTGGACACAACTGAAGCGACTTAGTTCTCATAATGTTCATTTATTCATGCTACTGTTGATGGACATTTGCGTAGCTTCCAGTTTGTGGCTATGAATATGCTTGTATGTGTCTTTTGGTGAGTGCTCTTGTTCAGTCGCCAAGTCATGTCCAACTCTTTAAGACCCCATGGACTGCAGCACTCCAGGCTTCCCTGTCCATCACCAATTCCCAGTTTACTCAAACACATGTCCATTGAGTCGGTGATGCCATTCAACCAACTCATCCTCTGTCACCCTCTTCTCCTGCCTTCAATCTTTCCCAGCATCAGGGTCTTTTCAAATGAATCAGTTCTTCGCATCAGGTGGCCAAAGTATTGGAGTTTCAGCTTCAGCATCAGTCCTTCCAATGAATATTCAGGACTGATTTCCTTTAGGATGGACTGGTTGGATCTTCTTTCAGTCCAAAGGACTCTCAAGAATCTTCTCCAACACCACAGTTCAAAAGCATCAATTCTTCATCACTCAGTTTTCTTTGTAGTCCAACTTGCACATCCATGCATGACTACTGGAAAAACCATAGCCTTGACTGGACAGACCTTTGTTGACAAAGTAATGTCTCTGCTTTTTAATATGCTATCTAGGTTGGTCATAACTTTTCTTCCAAGGAGTAAGCGTCTTTTAATTTCATAGTGGCCATCACCATCTTCAGTGATTTTGGAGCCCAATAAAATAAAGTCAGCCACTGTTTCCACTGTTTCCCCATCTATTTCCCATGAAGTGATGGGACTAGCTGCCATGATCTTAGTTTTCTGAATGTTGAGCTTTAAGCCAACTTTTTCACTCTCCTCTTTCACTTTCATCAAGAGGCTCTTTAGTTCTTCACTTTCTGCCATAAGGGTAGTGTCATCTGCATATCTGAGGTTATTGATATTTCTCCTGGCAATCTTGATTCCAGCTTGCACTTCATCCAGCCCAGCATTTCTCATGATATACTCTGCATATAAGTTAAATAAGCAGGGTGACAATATACAGCCTTGATGTACTCCTTTCCCGATTTGGAACCAGTCTGTTGTTCCATGTCTGTTTCTAACTGTTGCTTCCTGATCTGCATACAGATTTCTCAAGAGGCAGGTCAGGTGGTCTGGTATACCAAGGAGTAAAATTGCTGAATCATGAGATGTTCTTATGCTCTGCCAAACACTGCCAGACACCGCCAAAAAGTTTTCCAACACGGTTCTACCAACCTACAGCCCCATCAGCAGTATATGTATAGGAGTTCCAGTTACTTTCTATCCTACTGAAAATGGATATTTTCTGTCTCTCATTTGAGCCGTTCTGTTCTGTGTGTAGTGGTATCACATTGTGTATTTAGTTTGCGTTTTTATGGTCACTAATAAGACTTGCTATCTTTTTGTGTGTTTATTGACCATTTGGATCTCATATTTTGGAGTGCTTGTCCATATTTTTGCCAGTTTTTGCTCTACTTTTGTCTTTTTTCTTACCAATTTGTAGACATTCTCTGCAAATTCTGGAAATGAGTCATTTGTCATATATACATCACAAATATGATTTTCCATTCTGTGAGCTGCATTTTCTACTCTCTTAATGGTGTCTTTTTGATCAATAGAAGTTCTTTATTTTAATATAGAAATGTATCATTTTCTTCTGTTATGATTGGCAATTTGAGTTCTGCTTGAGAAATCTTTACAGACTCCAATGTCATGAACATGATGTATGCTTTGTTTAAGAAACTTTATTGTTTTATATTTCATGGTCATATCTGTACTCCTTTTTAAAATTTTTTTATTTTATATTGGAGTATAGTTGTTTAACAATAATTTGATAGTTTCAGGTGTAGAGCAAAGTGATTCAGTTATACATATACATCTATCTATTGTTTTTCAAATTCTTTTCCCATTTAGGTTGTTACGGAATATTGAGCAGAATTCCCTGTGCTATGCAATAGGTGTTTGTTGGTTATTTAATATAGCAGTGTGTACATGTTCATCCCAAACTCCCTAACTATCCCTTCCTTGTGATAACCATGAGTTTGTTCTCTAAGCCTATGAGTCTGTTTCTGTTTTGTAAAATAAGTTCATTGCAATATCATACAATATTTCTCCTTCTCTGTCTCACTTAATTCACTCAGTATGACAATCTCTAGGTCCATCCATAGTGCTGCAAATGGTATTATTAATAATGTATTCCCTTTGGAATTGATATTCATACCTGATATGAGGTCAAGAGTTAAGTTTTTTCCTCCCCATTTGTATATCTATTGATTGATGCCACTTATTAGAAAGATCGTCTTTCCCCTTTGACATTAGTCCATTGAAAGCACATATGGTTTTCTGGACCTTCTATTCTGCTTCATTCATCTAGTCATCTGTTCTTGTGTAACAACATCAACATCATTTTTTTCATCCTGGAGACATTAGGCATTCCTGGCCATGAAGTAAATGAATAATAGCTTACTTTGGCAGAAGTCTGAGCTTGCCAAATCATATAATATCATTGAGAATGGTGAAGAGATAATTCACCTAGCTTCTTTCATCTCCTTCAGCCACTCACAGATGTCACTGAGTTCCCTGCTAGAGTCATTAAAGAAAACTGATTAAACCTGGGTCACAGCACATTGGAAAAAGCAATTAATATCTTGACACCTAAACACCGAAAGAAGTCTCTGATGAAATCTTGGAGAATATTAGAGTAATTATACCATGCTGGGTATAAGTGCTTTTTTAGTTTTACAATAAAATATGAATTAAGATCCACAAATCCAAAGTTTGCATATAGACAGACTGGACCTGGATTGAATTTTGCTAAGTGTTCTAAAAAAAAGTGAATTAAGAAAATAATAGAAGTAATCTTGTAGGGGGAAATGTTTATCCTCCCTAAGAGGACAAATCAATTGTAATATGCTGTTGTAAGTCTTTTTAACCTGACATTCATTTAGAGTCCTCCCCGGCAAGTACTAGCAAAAGTCAATACTTAGTTAACTTACTTTACACTATCAAATGTATCTTTTTAAAAAGCAGGCGCTGCTCTTTTTTTGTCTTTTTAAAATGTTTTAAATTAATTAATTTATTTTAATTGGAGGCTAATTAAAATATTATGGTGGCTTTTGCCATACATCAACATGAATCAGCCACGGGTGCACCTGTGTGCCCCCATCCTGAACCCCCCTCGTACCTCCCTCTCTACTCCATCCCTTTGGGTTGTCCCAGAGCACCGGCTTTGAGTGCCCTGTAAAAAGCAGACACTACTTTTGGTGACTGCTGCTGTTGTTCAGTCACCAAGTCACCAGTATCTGAAAGTCTTAGAACTCAGGTTTTGCAACAGGGTCCCACTGGCTTTCCCCATCATGAGCCTGAATTACTGAGATCTTGCTCTACCTGGAATTAGTTTTATGTCTTCACTAGTTTTTGTAATGAAAAGAAGGGAGAGAAGGTACATATGACTTCACATAGAAGTGATAATAAAGGGAGACTTCCCTGGTGGTCCAGTGGTTAAGGATCTACATTCCAGTGCAAGGGGACATGGGTTCAATCCCTGGTCTGGGAATAAAGATACCACATGCCACAGGGCAACTAATCCTGCCTGCCTCAACTACTGAGCCTGCACACCCCCACGAAGATCCAGTGCAGCCAAAATAAAATTAAGAAAAGAAGTGATAGTATGTTATGTGAAAAATTACCAGTATCTGAAAGCAGAAGAACATTGGAGTTTCTGGCTGGAACCAGCCACTGTGTTTCAACCCATGCAAACACAGTTGCTTTGCTGTCTCAAAATTGACTTCAGCTTGTTGTAGTCTGAAATTCCTGAAAGATTCATTAAATCCTGGACACAAAATTATTGTTAGAAATCAGCAGTGCAAGTGTGGTTAATTACAATACAGTTTCCTTTCATTTGTCAGGGAAAGCACTTAATAAATTATTCCTAATAAGTTACTGTGTGGTTATCCTGCTAATAGAAGAACTGTGGATGGTATTTTCATGCTGGTTACTCACAGTCATGTTCTACATTTTAATGATTTTTGTATAATTTCAGAAGTCCCAAAGAGGTAGCCTTTCCCAGTTCACTTTCTCTGGGACCAATGCTGTTTGATCTGGGATGACTCAGCCAGTCTAAATTAGCATTTTGTTGCTTTATTATTAAAGTTCAGTTTTCTCATTAGCAATGTATATGTGACCTATATACCTCTTTCGTATTCAATCTTTTTTCTACCCTTCGGTTTATTCATTTATTTCTTTAGTCAACTGATATCTATTAAGAAACTTGCATGTTCAAGGTAGTGGCTTGTGGCTGAAACATGGGCTTTCCTGGTGGCTCAGCAGTAGAGAATCTGCCTGCAATTCAGGAGATGTAGGAGACACAGGTTTGATCCTTGGGTTGGGAAGATCCCCTGGAGGAGGGCATGGCAACCCACTCTAGTATTCTTGCCTGGGAAATCCCACAGACAGAGAAACCTGGCAGGCTACCGTCTGTGGGGTCAAAAAGAGTTGGACACAACTGAAGAAGCTTAGCATACATAGCACAGCACATGGTTCCAAGAAGCAACAGTATTTTGTATGTATTATTTTCATGCTTAATAAGTAATTGTTGAGTCAATGAGTGAACACATGAGTGCATGAAAGTTTTAGATCTGATGTCATGGAACTTCCATTCTAATGAATATGTAGATAGCAATCAAGTGAGCAAATAAAATAATTTCCAACAGCTATAGGCATAATGAAGAAAGATTTTTCAACTCAGAGAGGAACAGAGGTGCTGCCTGAGTTAGAGTAGCCAGGGAAGGGTTCCTGAGGATGTGGTGAGTGGAGAACTGAGGAGGAACATTTCTGATAGAGGGAACATGCAGTGCAGAGGAAAGCCAGGGTGGCTTGAACTTGGTGAAATAGACTAGGGAATTCTGTCCAAGTAGAGATCAGTGAAATAGGCAGAGGCTAGATTGTGGAGGGATTATTGGCCACAGTAAGGACTTTTGGTTTTTATCATCGGTATAATGGGGGGCGTGGAAAGGTTGCAAGCAGAGAGATGACCTAATCCATAATCTGACTGATATACTTTTATTTTGTTTAATTAGAGGATAATTAGTTTACAATATTGTGATGGTTTCTGCAATATATCAGCCTGAATCAACCATTAGTATACGTAGGTCCCCTCCTTCTTGAACCTACCTCCCACCTCCCACCCTATCCCACCCCTCTAGGTTGTCACAGAGCACTGGCTTTGGGTTCCCTGCATCATACAGCAAATTCCCATTGGCTATATGTTTCACAAATAGCAATGTATATTCTAAAGGAAATCAACCCCAAATATTCACTGGAAGGACTGATGCTGAAGCTCTGATACTTTGGCCACCGGATGCAAACAGCTGACACATTGGAAAAGACCCTGAACATGGGAAAGGTTGAAGGCAGAAAGAGAAGAAGGCAATAGAAGAAGAGATGGTTGGATGGCATCACTGACTCAATGGACATGAGTTTGAACAAACTCCAGGAGATAGTGAAGGACAGGGAGGCCTGGTGTGCTGCAGTTCATGGGGTCTCAAAGAGTCAGACACGGTTTAGCAACTGAACAACAACAACAATGTATATTCTGATTGATATTTTTTAAGAGCTCACTCTGGCTGCAAGATAAAGACTGGACCACAGAGAAGCAAGGCTGGAAACAAGGAGACTGGTCAGGAGATGCTGTTGCTCTAGGGTGAGGAAGTGGAGGTGGAAAGGACTGAGCTTGTGTCTGTAGATGCAGCCGACCAGACATGCTGATAAGGGGGTGAGAGAATGACACAAGTGGATCCGGGACGACTGCTGAATTTTCGGCTCCTGGAGCAGGGTAAGTGATAGTGCTGTTGAATTGATTGGAGAAGACTTTAGGAAGAACAGTTTGGGGGTAGGGGATGGTACCTAAGGCTCTGTGTGCGGCATATTCTGTTTGAGATTTTCTCCATCTAGTCCCTACAGGGTGAAATTTGACACTTGAGATTCAATGGCTTGATACCTGCTTACCTCTTCCTCCATTTTCTTTCTTTTTTTTGAAGATTTTTTAATGTGGACCATTGTTAAAGTCCTTATTGAATTTGTTACAATAGTGCTTCTGTTTCTTTCTTTCTTTATGTTTTGGTTTTTGTGCCACGAGTTATGTGGGATCTTAGCTCCTCAACTAAGGATCAAGCTGACAGTCCCTGCATTGGGTGGCAAAGTCTTAACCACTGGTCCACTAGGGAATTCCCTTGAGAACTGTGTTTTATATAAGATCAAGGGCTTCAAGATCTAAATTCTTGGAAGTCACTGTCTACACCCATCACTTATCTCAGTTCATTAGTAGAACTTGTCATTGTTGTTGTTTAGTCACTAAGTCACGTCTGACTCTGTGCGACCCTACGGACTGTAGCCCACCAGGCTCCTCTATCCATGGGATTTCCCAGGCAAGAATACTGGAGTGGGTTGCCATTTCCTCCTCCAGGGATCTTTTGGACCCAGGGATCAAATGTCTTTTGTGTCTCTGCATTAATTGGCAGGTGGATTCTTTACCACTAAGTGACCTGGAAAGCTAGAGCTTGCCATTATGCAGACAATTAATTAATACTAGAATGAAATCTCCAAAACACTGTAGTTTAAGCACCCAAAACAGTCAGTGCTAAGCCCAGAAATATTCAGAATAAGCCAGAATATTCAGTGAATATTTCTGGAAAGAATGAATGGATGATTTCTTCACATTTGCATTAAAAATGAAAAATCATACAAATTGCCTTTTTTAAAAGAAAGGAATCCACTATGAAAAGGATATTATTAATGTGGGGTTGGAATGCTCAGTGAACGTACAAAATCCTGAGGCTAGACTTCCGTAAATTAGCTGGAACATCCTCTATTTGTAATAGAAATGAGCATGAGATAAGATTTTTTAAAATGATACATGCAGTAATTATAATGGTCCTTTCCATAAACACAGCATGACAAAATCTACAAACAGTTTCATTCTGTTGTTAACAGTTTTCTCTGTATTTCAAGGCGGAGATTTTAGTTTCAAGAAAGTGTCTTGTGTTAGGCTCGCAGGAAACAGACAGGGGGGCAGAGATTTGTTTGCAGGGTTGACTGGGAAGTGTCTGTAGGGTCAGCAGCCTGGAGGAGGGGGGACTGATCAGGAGGAGGATGCAGACCATGGGTCAGCTGCAGCAGAGGCCAGTCAAGGGGGACTCTGAAGGTGGTGTCCTATCTTGAGGAAAGGGACTGGTCTCTGCCTCTGCTGGAATGGAGTTCAGAGATGTTGCCTTTGGGGAGGCTTCCCAGGTGACTCAGTGGTAAAGAATACTCCTGCCAATGCAGGAGACTCAGGAGACATGGGTTCGATCCCTGGGTGGGGAAGATCCCCTGGAGGAGGGTGTGGCTACCCACTCCAGTATTCTTGCCTGGAGAATCCCATGGAGAGAGGAGCCTGGTGGGCTGCAGTCCGTGGACTCTCACTGAGCAGGCATGCATGCCTCTGGGGAAATAGTTTGTCTTTGGAAGAGAAGCCTTTCATCACTTGAAAGTGACTCCCAGAGAGCAGCTCACCTGGGAGCCTCAGTCACCGATGCTCTAGCACCCAGAGCGGTGGCTGCGGTTTCCCTGCTTCTCTAGGGCAACACAGCCCAGCACCCACCACTGACTGTTTCAGCCTCACCTGCGAATCTGTGAGATACACAACCTGAAATGCCACCTCAGGCCAACTCTGAATTATAACAAGCCCGCTCAAATGATGCCGGCGCACGTGTCATCTGGAAAACCACTCGGCTGGAGAGGCAGCCGAGGGCTTTGGTCCCTGTAGAGGACACGAAGTTCCACTCACTTCTCATTCTGTATGATGCCATTTGAAAGCTGATGACTTTCCTTTCAGGGGACCTGAATGTGACACTAGCTTGGCTCTCAAGGACCTAAACCACACTTGGGGTCAGTTTGTAACGGAAATTAAAACAGAAAAAAAAGAATTGATTTTCCTGGTATTGCACAGTTTCCCAAGACAGAAAGAAAGCAAGAAAATCAAAGGAAGAGATATGAATGTGTGTATGTGTAGGAAATGGATTTCCTGAGGTGTAGATGAGCAAAGAATAAATCACTGGGGAAGAAATAAGAAGCAGAGACATCACTTTGCTGACAAAGGTCCATATAGTCAAAGCTATGGTTTTTCCAGTAGTCATGTACGGATGTGAGAGTTGGACCATAAAGAAGGCTGAGCCCCAAAGAATTGATGCTTTTGAACTGTGGTGCTGGAGAAGACTCATGAGAGTCCCTTGGACAGCAAGGAGATTGAACCAGTCAATCCTAAAGGAAATCAAGCCTGAATATTCACTGGAAGGACTGATGCTGCAGCGGAAGCTCCAATACTTTGGACACCTGATGGCAAAGAGCTGAGTCATTGGAAAAGACCTTGATGCTGGGAAAGATTGATGGCAGGAGGAGAAGAGGACCACAGAGGAGGAGATGGTTGGATGGCATCACCAACTTGATGGACATGAGTTTGAGAAAACTCTGGGAGTTGGTGATGGACAGGGAAGCCTGGCATGCTGCAGTCCATAGGGTTGCAAAGAGTTGGACATGACTTAGCAACTGAACAATAATAGATAGAATGCTGTCTTGATTTTTGGTGCAATGCGCCTTCTCTTTCAGTTCAGTTCAGTTGCTCAGTCATGTCCAACTCTTTGCGATCCCATGGACTGCAGCACACCAGGCCTCCCTGTCCATCACCAACTACCAGAGCTTACTCAAACTCATGGCCCTTAAGTTGGTGATGCCAGCTAACCATCTCATCATAACTCCTTGCCTTCGTGCATCACTTGCAAGTTTTAACACTCATATTAAGTGAAGAAAGCTGTGTGCAAAAATAGTGTCTAGCATGCTACTATTTATATAAAAACAAAGGTGCAAAAATGAATATGTCAGTGTATTGTTATATGTATACATAAGACATCTTTAGGAGGGTAACTAATCACAGTGATTACCCTTTGCAGAGGGATGGGATTTGGAGATGGGAAATAGAGTGGAAGGAAGAGTTTTCATTACTTATCCTTTGTACTTTTTGAAGTTCTAACCATGTGAATATATTGTTCTTGTTCAGTCGATAAGTCATGTCTGAGTCTTTGCAACCCCATGGACTGCAGCACACCAGGCTTCCCTGTCCTTCACTATCCCTGGAGTTTGTTCAAATTTATGTCCATTGAGTCAGTGATGCTATCTAACCATCTCATTCTTTACCATTCCCTTCTTTTGCCTTCATTCAAAAAAAAAATTTTTTTTTTAATTTTGAGTGTTTTCCTGTAGCCTCAGGAACCACAAGAAATAGATATTGCAGTTTCTTATTTTACAAAGAGTTGCATACCTAGGAGAGATGGAACTTTAACTGTGGGCTTCTCATTTCTGTAATGGTATTCTTTCTGCAAATTATTTTGTCTCCAATTTCACCTAAATCTGAAATTGCTGGGTGCACTGTCATATCTTGGCAGCCACTTGTGCTGGGTTTCCTCAGATGTAAACTCAGGCTCACTGAATCAGTAGTTGCATTTTTACACTATTTTTATGGATCTGGAAGTCTGTTTCTTCAAAGAAAGTCCAAGCAAAATCTGTTTCATGAGCAAAGGAAAATTTCCTTGAAATTATCTCATACTATCTGTGGAAGATTGCAGTAAAGCATGGAATTCACTAGGTTATGAAATATAATTCTGCTTTCTTGGTTTGAAGCATTCTTGTAATTGGCCTAAAAGAAATACAGTCTAGAAGTCTAGGTTTCTCCTTAAGGATGGGTTTATTCCCAAATAAGGAATACTGGAGGAGGGCATGGCAACCCACTCCAGTATTCTTGCCTGGAGAATCCCATGGACAGAGGAGTCTGGTAGGCTATAGTCCATGGGGTTGCAAAGAGTCAGACATGACTGAAGTGACATAGTGCTAGCACATTCCCAAATTAAAAGTTGAAAGGATTAAAAAAAAAAAAAAAGGCATGATGGGAAGGACTAGGAGAGGCTGGAGATTCAAGGTTCTGGAGTGAAGATTTGAAGGGTCAGAATAAGAAGAACGACTGAGAGAAGGGAGGCTCAAGAGTAAGGGGAGAATACTGGAGTGGGTTGCCATTTCCTTCTCCAGGGGATATTCCCAACCTAGGGATCAAACTGCACAAATAAATAAAAAGAGATAATGATGATTGAGAACTTATTACTTGGCAAACATCTAGCACACATCATCTTGTATAGCTCTCACAGCCACTGCCCAGTACAGCAGGTGTTCCTCGAGGCCCTATTTTACAGATAGTGAAACTGAGGTTTAGAAAGTAAGTGTGCATGACCCAAGGCAGAACGGCTGGTGAGGGGCTGAGCTGGGCTTGGAAGTCAGGCCTCTGCTCCGGCCACCCCCCACTCCACCCCACCCTCAACTGAAGGGAGCATGCTGGAACCGGAACCAGGAGGCTGGAAGGGGGTGCAACTGACTTGGGTATGAAAGACCCCATAAGAGCCATGAGCAAGTGTCATTTAAAGAGGCAGGAGGATTTGCCTGGTGGTCCATTGGCTAAGACTGTGCTCCCAATGTAGGGGGCCCAGGTTCCATCCCTGGTCCGGGGGACTAAATCCCACATGCTATAACTAAGACTGGTGTGACTAAATAAATATTAAAAAACAAAGAGACTGGAGGTGGAGTAGGTGCAAGTTCACTGTGATGTATGGGAGAGGAAGAAGCAGATGAAGGGCAGTATTGTAAATATCGTATTAATAATGTAAATGAAGAGAAGGGCTGGGCGATGGAGGGGTGTCGTCAAGAGGGATTTCTTTAGAAAACAAGAGACTCTTGCATGGTGACAGATCCAGGGGCAGAATCCCAAGGAGAGCGAAGTGTTCATGGTTTTTTCCTTTCCTGCTTTTTTCATCTCAGAAGTTTATTTTTTCCAAATTTTAAAATTCCTGCCCATATCCACATATACTTTATATATAGTCTTAGCCAGAGTTCATAAAATTTCAATTTTTCAAAGTTATTTACTGATAGTATTCCAAAATCTTTTTAATTATCATAGTTATTGGTGGCACCTGTGTGTGTGCTCCTTTGCTCAGCCATGTCTGACTCTTTGCGACCCTATGGACTGTAGCCCGCTAGGCTCCTCTGTCCATGGAATTCTCCAGGCAAGAATGCTGAGGTGGGTTGCCATGCCCTTCTCCAGGGGCTCTTCCCAACCCAAGTATCGAACCGGGTCTCCTGCATTGCAGGCAGATTCTTTACTGCTGAGCCATTGGGGAAGCCCGTTGATGGCATGCTGCTACTGCTAGGTCACTTCAGTCGTGTCCAACTCTATGCAACCCCATAGACGGCAGCCCACCAGGTTCCCCCATCCCTGGGATTCTCCAGGCAAAAACACTGGAGTGGGTTGCCATTTCCTTCTCCAATGCATGAGAGTGAAAAGTGAAAGTGAAGTCTCTCAGTCGTGTCCGACTCTTAGCAACCCCATGGACTGCAGCCCACCAGGCTCCCGTCCATGGGATTTTCCAGGCAAGAGTACTGGAATGGGGTGCCATTGCCTTCTCTGATTGGTGGCATGACATGTCTTCAAATCTGTATATGTGGTGTACCTTGTAGGAGAGAAACCCAGGCCAGGTAGAGGCTCACCTGGGGAAGAGAGAGCAGAGTGAAGCAGTGGACAGGGCTGGAGTACCACTCCCTGCCCTCCGGCTCTCCTGCTCAGTCACTTACTGATTCCAGATCCCAGGGATCTTGTGCTGCATTCAGCATCAGGACAGGCTGAGGGACCCACCCCAATCTGTACAGACAGGAAGTGAGCAGGCGGAAGCCAGACTTGTCTCTGTGGACGACTCTGAAGCCTGTGTGTGTGCCTCCTTCCTGCGGGTACTGCTCTGCTTATCCATATTCTGCCGAGACCAGAGAGGTGAAGAGCTGGGGTCGGGTGGTACTGGGAGTAGGAAGGTCAGAAGGGGCTGCCATGGGGACTTCTGCTGGCAGGGACTGGGGAGGCCTGGCCATGATGCCCAAGGCCAGACTGACCTGGTCAACACTGGAGACTGCCTAATCGGAAAGGCCCAGAGACCAGGCAGGACCTGGGGGCCACACGTACAAGAGTGGGGTGAAAATCAGGACACTGTTTTCTCTTCTCTCTCTTTAGTCAGGACAATCACATGCAACTGTGAGTATATGTGTGGTTGTGTAAAGTGTACACAAGGTGTGGGTAGGTTTCTGTGTGGGTGTATATGTGTGTGTGGGTGGGTGTAAGCGCATGGGCGTGGAGGTGTGCATGCATGTGATTGGCCAGTGGAGAGGAGCCATCTTCCTGGCTGTGCGGCTGGAATGCAAACACAGCCTCTGAAATTAATCACTGTCTGCAGCCCTGGCTGTGTGACTCGGGCTGGCTGCACGCTACGTGCCAGGCTTCCTGAGCTCGGGCTCCGGCTGCTCACAGCTGACTCTCCATCTCCCCCCAGAGTGACCTCTGGGCACCAGGACGTTCTGTGCAGGTCTGGGGGGCACCTTCAGATGGGCCCCAACCGCGGATAGGGTCTCTAGATGCTTCCGTTCCCAGCTGGGCTCTTCAGCGGGCATCCTGGCCTAAGTGCACCCGCCTCCTATGGATCTGGGTCTACATGGGAAACCCCAGGGGCATGGGCTACACCTTCAGCTTTTATTGCTGAGATGCAAGTGGCAAGGATTGAATTAGAGACAGAGGCTGAGAAAGACAAAGAAGCACATTTGTGGCACAGCCATGTTGTGTGTTCAACCAAACATTGCGTGTTCATAGATTTTCCTTGTTTGCCTATGAAACTGATGCACTTCATTCCTTCTTTCTTTCCTCCCTCTCCTTTTTCCTTTCTCTCTTCCCTCCTCCCTCCCTTCCTTCTACAGATTGTTTCTTGAAGCTATCTGATGCACCTAGGATGATGCCAATGGCTGGGCCTAGAGCAGGGAAGAGTCAGACCTCAGCCTGAGCCTCTTGACCTGTCCGGAGACACACATGGAGCAAGTCACCACCCCCATGGCATGAGCATGTGGGAGAGCATGTCCTAGAATCTGGTAATAAAAGCCTCTGACTTAGCCCTGGGGATGGGGTGGTGTTCTCAGTGACAAAAGCTTTTAAAGAAGCACTCCCTGGGAGCGAGAATCCTTTTTGTGCTCACCGTGGTGCTCACTTTGGCCTGACACCTTGTGCCTTCAAGGGGGCCTTGTCCACAGGGAAGTTTCCTCCCCCAGGCCCACCACGGCAGTGGACCTGCAGTGGGCCTCCGGCCCAGGGTGTGACATGCAGGCCTGACACCCCCCAGGCCAGGTCTCAGATCTCGTCACTTTGGTTGGCAGTGACCTTTAGACCTCTATCTGGCAAGACCCCTGGGACTTGATGATTCCAGTTGTGTATTAGCCCTTCCTTGTGCTGGCTGACTCCATCCCTAGGCAGCTAAGAACAGTGGACTCCTACACTGAGCCAAGCATCACACCCAGGTTTACCACCACTCTTTGAAGTGGGTACTGTTGTAATTGCCAGACCAATTTTCACTTGAGACAGAGGCACAGAGCGGTCAAGTAACTTGCCCGAGGTTGGATGATGGGGAACCTGGAATTTCAACTTAGGTGTTCTGGAATCAGGGTTCACTTTCTTATTGACTCTACTATGCTGACTTTCAAAGTCAAATCTAAATTGGCCTCTCAAATCTCAAGACAAATATTCCTTCACCCATTCACTGAATTTTTGAAGGCCACTGTACCTTGAGATCTCACTATATAATGATAGATACTGTGCTACATGCTTTGTTCATCCAATCAATTTTAATAAAGTGTGATCTCTGTGCTGGACAGAGTCCTAGGTACTGAGAATACAGGGGTGAAAAAAACATACCGTATCCCTACTCTAATTATAATCGAGCGGGGATACACAAAAGAGGCCAAAGATTATATAATATTGGATGACATTTAATGACATTTGTCTCACTTAATATTTACCTCATCTTTAGAAGCAGGTATTGGGACTTCCCTGTGGTCCAGTGGCTAAGACTCCATGCTCCCAAAACTGGGGGCCTGGAGTTCCATCCCTGGTTGGGGAACTAGATCCCATATGCCACAACTAATATCCAGCACAGCCAAATAGATAAATACATATTTTTTTTCTAAAAGAAGCAGATACTGTTGTGCCCATTTTATTGATGTAGAAATAAATCTAAGGCTCAGAGCTATTTGTCAGTAGATGTAAAGTCACAAGTTATCAATTTTGAACTTCAACTTGATTTTGGATTTGAATCCAGATTTCTTCAACTTTGAAGATAAAGTTCTCAGCCATCACACACTCGAAGCATTGTCAAAGGATAGAACATAATACTACTTTTGCTTATCTTTGCTTCTCTCTTTCCATCATCTCTGCTAAAAAAGGGGGGGAGGGGACAGAATCTGAGGGCTGGAGGGACAAACTCAGGAGTCACCTCCAGAGGTCACCTGGCTAGGGAAGGGGTCTCCTGAGAGTCTATCTTGTCTTGTTCTAAACTAGAAAATCATGCAGAACCGAATCCATAAGAGATCTCTTTGACATTAGAACTTCTTTTGTTTATTTTCTCTCCTCCTCTTGTGCTGACAGATGTGTTCATGTAAAGACAGGCGAAAAAAGCCAAGTCATTTGTCACAGTGATATCTTCCCTTCTGGCCTTCATAATGAATTGTAGCAGTTCTAGTTAATCAGTCATTCCCATAACTGCGCCTATGGATGCTTCTCTTTTAAAGGGCCCCCAGACTGCATGCTTGAATGGACTGTTCCCAAAGACTTTACATGCACACATGTAAACCCAAGTGTTCCTTGAGGGAACTAGGCATTCATGTCAGGCACCAAGCTGACTGCTGTGGACACATTGCCCCATCTTCTCCCAGCAAAACTCCCATATCCTGGGAGGTTGGATTTTCCTCCCTTTTACAGGTGGTCTTATAGGGAAGCAATCAGGTGTGTTCTGTAGGTTCAGGGTCACAGATTGTGGGAAGCAGAGCTGCAGTATGAACCTAAGTTTATGTCTAATTAACAGGTTAACCTTGCCTACTAAAGATGCATTCCATGGCCTTACCAGATGTTCACAAGTTCATTCTCAAAGGTATAAGCATGTTTGTTTTGCTGTTCTCTGAATCCCCCCAATCCTAATTTCTCATCTGGCTTTGCCCATATGCATGGGAATCCAACAACTCATCTTACCATGCAAGGCATTAGAATCATAGGTTCCATAGGCTCAGAGCCTGCCCCAAGCTCCCCTGAGTCCTCATACTGCAAAGCTTCACGTGTTCCCCCAAGTAGGAGATAGTGAGAAAATGTAAAGACTTGAAAAAATTCTACCGTGTGACATACATTCATTGATTGTGATGCTGCTGCTGTGGGGGAGATATTGAGTGGCTGCACCATGAAACCAGCCAGTGTTTGAAAGAACTGATGAAAGTATTTGTGTTGAGCATGTTCATTACTTGTTCTCAATCACACAGTTGCCAAAGTGGTTTGAAGAGGACTTGGCCATTGTTCTCGCGTATTTATTCATGTTCAACAAGGTTAAATACTGCCCTCGTGTCCACTCCTGATTTGTACAGGAAGCCAGAACAAAGGAACCCAAATGAATTGTCACACCTCACTTAATGTGGTTTTAATTCCGAGACAAATAGGATCACAGTGAACTTCAATGAACTGTCCAAATTCTTTTATGTGAGTTTGCACTGATGATGGGTGTGTGAAATTAGAGGGCTGTGGGCCGACGTTCAGCAATTGTTTCATTAGGCGAAAATTCTGGTTGTCATAGTGCTTAGAGCAGAGTCTGAATTGCATGTCACATACTCTACACTAATGAAGAACAGAGCAGCACCCATCGATGCCAGCTAGAGATGGGTTGCAGGTTTCCTTGGAGTCTGTGGTTTTTAAATCTCCATCTCTATACCACATCTAATATTTAGCAGAAGTAACATCATCTTATTTTTTCATGATACCCCCATGCCTAGGGACTCTTACTTGGCTTCATGAAATCAATTGTAAGAATATCATAGGTTATAGCTAAGGGACTGGACTCCTTAATCTTTGAGGTTCTTTAGGTTCCAAAAAATCTGGGTTCATTTAAGATCTCAGTGATTCAGTTAGATAGGAAGACATGGCCCAATTATCGGCATAAGTCCAGAACTACCTAAACTTATCTATTCAACCATTAGATACTATTTTCTCACTCTGGGTTAGAGACTGAAGATACAGAGAAGAAACTTAGATGGTCCCTGCCCTACATCCCTCTGTCTAGTGAAAGAGATGATCATGGTGACTCCAGTAGGCTGTCTTATCACCACCTTGACTTTTCTGTATTGTCTGCTACAATATAAAGCTCCTTAAAGGCAAGATTACCTCCTATTAACAGATCTGTCCTCCAAACCCAGAATAGGGCTCACCACTTAGAAGACAATCAAACAAAATCAATCAGATAAATAAATGGATGAATAGCATTAAGGAAATATGATTAAAGTACATTAAAGAGAGTAGATTTTCTTTTTTATTGGAATATAGTTGCTTTACAATGTTGTGTTGGTTTATGTTGTACAGCAAAGTGAATCAGCCTTATGTATACATATCTCCCCTCCCTCCTGAGCCTCGTCCCCACCCCTCCATCCCACTCCTCTAGCTCATCACAGAGACCAAGCTGAGCTCCCTGTGCTATACAGCAGCTTCCCACCAGCTATCTGTTTTATCTGGTAGTATATGGTAGTGTATACAGTCCACACAGTAGTGTATATGCAATCCCAATCTCCCAATTCTTCCCAACCTCGCTTTCCCCTGCTGTGTTCACATGCCCATTCTCTAAGTCTGCATTTCTATTCCCACCCTGCAAACAGGTTCATCTGTACCATTTTTCTAAATTCTACATATATGCGTTAATACATGATGTTTGTTTTTCTCTTTCTGACTTCACTTAGTATGACACTCTCTAGGTTCATCCATGTCCCTACAAATGACCCAATTTCATTCCCTTTTCATAGCCGAGTAATATTTCATTGTAGATACACACCATAACTTCTTTGGTTAGGACTTGGGTTGGAGATGACTTCCTTTCTTCTTTTGAACTGTGTCTCTTTTAAACACAGCTGCAATGGGACCTCACACAGTGATGTAAAATTGGTCTTTAATCCTCATTTTCCCATGAGGAAACTCATAAAGGGGCAGGAATTTGCTGAAGGTCACACAGCTAAGTAAATGACCCAGATGAAAAGCTAAATATCCAATACTTAAATGGAACTTGATTTCAAGCTTATTTGCTTCTATAGGACCCTTCACCATAACTTGCTTTAACCACTTAATGAAAATCTTAAACACTAGGTCCTTTAAATAAGTCACCATACTTGATTCCTAAAGGAACCTGCATAGTGGCTTTTGATCCTCTTCTTGTCCTCATCGCTTTTCTTCAACTTACTAAGGATTGACAATGACCTTGTAACTACTGACATTCTATAGATGAGAAAAGCAAAGGTGATCAGTCAGTAAATGTCAGATTATGTCAGTAAATGTCAGAACATTGGCCTCTCTCTTTTCGCACACACTCCACTGCACTTCTACACCGTGAGGGTGCCTTCAGAATCCAATCACTTGTTTACCTGTTAAATGTCCTGATGGTGCCTGAAGGAGATCAGCCCTGGGTGTTCTTTGGAAGAAATGATGCTAAAGCTGAAACTCCAGTACTTTGGCCACCTCATGCGAAGAGTTGACTCATTGGAAAAGACTCTGATGCTGGGAGGGATTGGGGGCAGGAGGAGAAGGGGACGACAGAGGATGAGATGGCTGGATAGCATCACTAACTCGATGGACGTGAGTCTGAGTGAACTCCGGGAGTTGGTGATGGACAGGGAGGCCTGGCGTGCTGTGATTCATGGGGCCACGGGGAGTTGGACACGACTGAGCAACTGATCTGATATGATCTGATTCTTATTAAAATTCTTTTCCCAGTTAGGTTCTTATAAGATATCGAGCAGAGTTCCCTGTAGTACACAATAGGATCTTGTGTGTTATCCATTTTAAATATAGTAGTGTGTACATGTAAGTCCCAAACTCCCTAGTTATCCTTTCACTTGGATCACCGTAAGTTCTTTCTCTAAATCTGTGAGTCTGTTTCTGTTTTGTAAATAAGTTCATTTGTATTTTTTTTCAGATTCCACATATAAGCCATATCATAAGGTATTTCTTTCTCTATCTGACTTACTTCACTCAGTAGGACATTCTAGGTCCATCCATGGTGCTACAAATGGCATTATTTCATTCTTTTTAATGGCTGAGTAATATTCCATTGTCTATATGTATCACATCTTCCTTATCCATTCTTCTATTGATGGACACTTAGGTTTCTTCCATATCTTGGCTGTTGTAAACAGTGCTGCAATGAACACTGGGGTGCATGTATCTTTTCAGATCATGTTTTTCTCCTACAAGGAGTTGGATTGCATGATCATATGATAGTGTATGGGCTTTCCTGGTGGCTCATATGGTAAAGAATCTGCCAGCCATGTGGGAGACCTGAGTTTGACCCCTGGGTTGAGAAGATCTCCTGGAGGAGGGCATGGTGTGGCATGGCAACCCACTCCAGTATTCTTGCCTTAAGAATCCCCATGGACAGAGGAGCCTGGCAGGCTACAGTCCACAGAGTCGCAAAGAGTCAGATATGGCTGTGCAACTAAGCACAGCATATGAGAATGTATATTTACCTTTTTGGACCTGGCTATAGGGCTTCATTGTTTTTTATGGTGAGGTGGAACATATCAGACTTGAACCAGCTCCTACAGTGTGGTCATCAGCACACTTTGTCCTGCAGAATGAGGAGTACAGCAGCCAAGCTCAAGCACACGAGAACTGAAGAGCATCAGTTCCTCACTCTGAGTCTCCCTGGCTCCTTGGGGAGGTGGAGGAGCAAGTTTCTGAATGACTGGGGAAAATTGTAGAAATGATTGATGACCAGAAAAATACAACTTGTATTTTTATCATTGACAATGGAGATAATGCCTTATCTTGGCAGTTTTCCTGGGTTCACCTGTCCTCAGCCTTTCCTGATGCGGGTCACCAATATTGGCAATCTAGACCCTCCCCCAGCCCCCATTCGCCTAAGCAGGCGATGTCCATGGGAGAAATGCCTACTGTAACTGGACTATGTCACAGCGTATGGCCCATGAGGCAGATACAACAAAGAAAACAGGAAACTTCCTCTCCTCCATCACTCATTCATCTAATTTACAAAACAGAGCATGTACGTAAGGCCACACACTTGCCATGGTCATGCTATAAGAGATGATCAGGGATAGGGCCTGCCCTCAACCATGCCCAGATGTTTTGGGACCTTGAGATTTCACCTCCTTCCTCTGGGCCTCAGCTTCTCCATTAAAAACAAACAAACAAACATACAAAGAAGCACCAACAAGATCCTCAAGATGACTTAACTTGATCTCCCACTTTGTCCCCCCGTCCCCTTCCCTCTCTGTGTCCACATGTCTGTATATTCTCTATGTCTGGAAACCTGCTATATAGCACAGGAAGCTCAGCTGGGTGCTGTGTGATGACCTAGAGGGATGGGTTGGGAGGGGATGAAGGAGGGAGGTGTAAGAACGAGGGGGTGTATGTACACATATGGCTGATTCACTTGGTTGTAAGCAGAAAGGAATACCACATTGTTAAGCACTTAAACTACACTTTAAAAAAAAAGATGATTTAACTTGATAATCATCAACTTCTTTCTAAATTTTTATATTCCATGAGAATATTGAATATGTCTATGTTAGAATTTTCCAGGAAATTTGAAGTCCATCATGAATTATACAGGGTGTCACATCCATTCTTGGGGAGATGGTGGTCCCATGGAAGACTCACACTTTCTAGTCAACAGACTTGGGAAGAGAAATATCATTATTGCACAGTGTACCCAAAGAACAGAGCTGCTGAAATGTGCAACTGTGCAGACTGCCCCCAGTGACACCCTCATGAAGTTTCTCACCCATTTCCTCACAGGGTTAAGACAAGAGGTTCCTGTGCACACATTTGAATAAGGAAAAGGCAAACACCTGAGCTGCTTAAATTCAGAAGCACTTTTCTTTTGTCCTCACTTGAATTTAATTTCCAAATCACAATATTACAGATTGAAAGAGAAGGTCCAGAGGTGCCAGGGCAGAGTAAAAATAGAAGCCAGAATGACAGAGGGGACAGTCCTCCAGGAAGTGGTAGCTGATTTATTAACGGAAAAGAAAATTGATGTATAAATGATCTTGGCAAGGTAGACTGCTGCCTACATTTTTAAATTAATGTGTGATTATATATGAAATTCTTAATTACATTTGTAATCCTTAATTACACAAGCAGTATAGGAATACATTTTTTCTTTGCAAAAATTAAAACACTCCAGATAAAACTGACGTCCCCTCTAAGCAAACCTCATTCTCTCTCCATCCTGAGTTTCTGTATGATGCAGATCCTTTCAGCTCATTTTCCTTGATTTTACATAATTTTGATATATATTGATAGATCCATAAAATCATATTATATCATTTAGTAGTACGATCACTGGGCTTCCCCAGTGGCTCAGTGGTAAAGAAATCTGTCTGCCAATGCAGGAGACTCAAGTTTGATCCCTGGTCCAGGAAGATCCCCTGGAGAAGGAGATGGAAACCCACTCCAGTATTTTTGCCTAGAGAATTCTATGGACAGAGAAGCCTGGTGGGCTACAGTCTGTAGGGCTGGAAAGAGTCAGGTTCGACTGAGCTCAAACACACATGCACGCGCGCACACACACACATTCAGCAAAGTTTCTTGTGGTCAAAAATCTGACGCTAAAATCATAACAGCCTTGTCTAGTGGAATCCCCTTCAAGCTTCTTCCTTTGTCCTTTTGACATACCCGCATCATTAAATTAATTTATTTTTTAAGCCTTTCATGACATTCTGGCACAAGATATTTCAGGCTCATATAGGACCTTCTCTTCCCCAGCTCAGAAGCAGTCATTTCTCCAAGAAACCTAGCTCCTTTAAGTGAAGAATAATATTGAGGGAAGTGAGTGGGAAATTCAAGAGAGCAGGGATGTATGTAAACACATAGCTCATTCACTTTGCTGTCCAGCAGAAACTAAGGCAACATTGTAAAGCAATTACACTTCAGTTTTAAAATAAAAATAAACATAAAATAAAGGCTAATAGTTTCACTAATACGTGTCTTGGAGTTGATCATTCCAGGTGAATTTTCCAAAGTATACAGTCATCCTTCTCAATATGTAGATTTGAGTTCTCTCTCAGATCCACAAAATTTTCTTAGATTATAGTTTTGAATTTTAATTCTGTTTCATTGTTTTGCTTTGTTTCTTCCAGGACAGAAATCATAGGTATATTGTATTAACTTCCATTTTAATCACTTTCTCTTTGACCCTTTTGTATGTATTTCTATAACTCAATTTTATTCTCTTGGCTATTTTTCTGCCTGTCTTCAATGTCCAATATTAAAATTTCATTGGACTTTATTACTTTTTGACTTTGTTCTCCCCTAGGCATTTTATGATTTATTTTTTATTTTTGAGAAGATCTTGTCTTTTTATTCTATTTCCCCTCAAGTTCTCACTGCCTATCTTTCTCTCGCTCTTACATTTCTGCTGTTAGTCTTTGAGTTTCTATGTGTTTTTCATTACCTCCAAATGCTAGTTTGAGGATTTTTGATTTAGTCTAAACTGAACTCTGTTGCATTGCAGTTTTACTTGGCTTCATGGTTTTTTTGAGGAGAATGATCATCAGCTAAAATCTTATGACTTATTTTTTGTCTTCTTGTTGTAGCTTTGTATAGGGTTGGTTTGATTTTTTAAAAAATAACTAGATATTTCAAGGAGAAGTGGCATAGTTCAAGAGAGCTTTGTCTTCTGTCAATATAGGAAAATGTGACTTTAACCAACTGTATTAATATGGGGAGAGGGATAGATGGGGCTGATTGGAATTATTCCTTCTTCATTCCTTTAGAATCTTTTATATGGACCATTTTTAAAGTTTTAGTTGAATTTGTTGCAATATTGCTTCCGTCTTGGTTTTGGTTTTGGGGGCTGCAAGGCATCTGGGATCTTAGTTCCTGGACCAGGGATCAAACCTACACCCCCTGCATCAGAAGGTGCAGTCTTAACCACTGGACCACCAGGGAAATTCCTCCTTTAGAATCTTTGCATCTTCTTCATTAGTTCCTTCTTCCCTTATCCTGCCACATCTCCTTCTCTGTGTAGTTATAAGCATCCAGAATCAATGTTTCTGCAAGCCTACCCCTTATGGTCCTACTCACTTTAAGCTCTGTCTCTGTAGCCTGTGTATGAGCCAGTAAGTCCCATTACTGTGCTCACTGCTTTAGCATTTAGGGCTGGGCTTTCTCTTTCTCAAGTGGATGATCTTTATACTTTATCTCTGTCGTTCATTCACTTCTCCTTCTTTCACAGTCTCTTCAGTTCAGTTCAGTCGCTCAGTCATGTCTGACTCTTTGCGACCCCATGAATCGCAGCACGCCAGACCTCCCTGTCCATCACCAACTCCCAGAGTTTATTCAAACTCATGTCCATTGAGTCGGTGATGCTATCCAGCCATCTCATCCTCTGTCATCCCCTTCTCCTCCTGCCCCCAGTCCCTCCCAACATCAGGGTCTTTTCCAATGAGTCAATTCTTTGCATGAGGTGGCCAAAGTATTGGAGTTTCAGCCTCAACGTCAGTCCTTCCAATGAACACCCAGGACTGATCTTCTCTAGGATGGACTGGTTGGATCTCCTTGCAGTCCAAGGGACTCTCAAGAGTCTTCTCCAACACCACAGTTCAAAAGCATCAATTCTTTGGCGCTCAGCCTTCTTCACAGTCCAACTCTCACATCCATACATGATCACAGGAAAAACCATAGCCTTGACTAGACGAACCTTTGTTGGCAAAGTAATGTCTCTGCTTTTGAATATGCTTTATAGGTTGGTCATAACTTTCCTTCCAAGGAGTAAGCATCTTTTCATTTCATGGCTGCAATCACCATCTGCAGTGATTTTGGAGCCCTCAAAAATAAAGTCTGACACTGTTCCACTGTTTCCCCATCTATTTCCCATGAACTGATGAGACCAGATGCCATGATCTTAGTTTTCTGAATGTTGAGCTTTTGGCCAACTTTGTCACTTTCTTCTTTCACTTTCATCAAGAGGCTCTTTAGTTCTTCTTCACTTTCTGCCATAAGGGTGGTGTCATCTGCATATGAAGTTATTGGTATTTCTCCCGGCAATCTTGATTCCGGCTTGTGCTTCTTCCAGCCCAGCGTTTCTCATGATGTACTCTTAACTCTCCCCAAACCTGCTGGCCACATTCTCAGCTTTGCAGGGGTGATGGAGGACTCCATTGGAATGGTTCAGATGGTAAAGAATCTGACTGCAGTGCAGGAGATCTGGGCTCAGTCCCTGGATTGGGAAGATCCCCTGGAGAAAGAAATGGCAATCCACTCCAGTTTTCTTGCCTTGGAAATCCCATAGACAGAGAAGCCTGGCAGGCTCTAGTCATGGGGTCACAAGAGTTGGACATGACTTAGCCCCTAAACCTATCGACCTAATTCATTATTAGCTATTTTTAATAGTGTTTTATGTTAATCTAATGTACCATTACTTTCATAAGGAAACTGGAACATTAAAGGAAAAGTGACACTTGAGAGATGAGGTGGTAAATGTTTTGGATGCTAAGCCCTGCTTCACATCCTAATTCCCTCTTCCAGGCCCTGATAGATTCTGCTGTGTCCAGGCCTCCTGATCAGGTTAGGAAAATGAGTAGCAGCCTTGACAAGAAACAGTGCTGTGATTGATTAGCAATGTCTGGTTTGGGTGCAAGATGGTGTGAGAGGTGGTATACAGAACACAGAGTCTACCTACTCTGATGTAGCCTTGTATTTCCACTCTGTCCTTACACCTAATTTCCTTTAAAAAAAAAAAATTTCCATTGGAGTATAGCTACTTTATAATGTTGTGTTAGTTTCTGCTGTACAGTAAAGTAAATCACTTATATGTATACATATATCCCCTCTTTTTTTTAGATTTCCTCCTCATTTAGGTCACCACACAGCAATGAGTAGAGTTCCCTGTGCTATTCTTATTCGGTATATGAGTCAGTGACTCAGTCGGTTCTCATTAGTTATCTCTTTACACCTAATTTCTTATCAGAATTCATACCAATATTAAATTGGAGCTCCCAACACCTATCCCTTTAAAAAAAAGTCAGCTTCTAGATTCTACATCTTCTTACCTACTGCCCAAGCTCCTTGACAAACATTCTTATTTGAGTTTACCAGATTGTTGAAGTCTTCTACATTTTCTAGTTTCTTTCATTTTTCTCTTTCTAATATTCTGTCACCATGAAGTAGACATTTCTAGGAATGCAGGAAAAGAAAATATCATTTTCCTGAACTGTATAGCCATCACATTCATCTACCCTGGAGGGTGTTTCAACCAGAGAAGCAGAATCATAGTGTTAATCCAACTCTCTGCGACCTCATGAACTTTAGCCCACCAGGCTCCTCTGTTTATGGGATTCTTCAGGCAAGAACATGGAGTCAACTGCCATTTCCTCCTCCAGGGGAATCTTCCTGACCCAGGGATGGAAGCTGGGTCTCCTACATTACAAGCAGATTCTTTACCGTCTAAGCCAGCAGGGAAGCAGAATAACAGGATACATGTAAAAAGAGAGTCCATCACTGACTCAATGGACATGAACTTGGGCAAACCATGGGAGATGGTGAGGAACAAGGAAGCCTGGCATGCTGCAGTCCATGGGGTCTCAAAGAATCGGACACAACCTGGTGACTGAGCAAGGACAACGTAAAGAGAGAGAGACAGAGAAACAGAGAGAAGGCGAGACTGAGATTTCCTGCAGGGAATTTGCTTTCAGAAATCAGGGAGTTAGTTAAGAGTATTTTTCTGCATAACCCATGCTCAAGCTGCACACCCACAGGGTACGCAATCCGAAAGTGTGATGTTGTGATACAATGAGAAAGAAACATTTGGTCTTCATCCCAGTGGTTGGCACAGAGCTTTTCTAAGACCCTTGGAATTGCTGGAGCTTTGTTTTCTATGCTAATGAAGGGAATCTCAGAGGGTGCAGGCTGCCTGCCAGAGGAGTGAAAACACGGGAGTTGGAGCCATTGGAGGGCTGGAATTTTTAGTCTCTCCACCTCCATCTTCCCAACCTCCAGGGAGGGAGTGAGATTGGGGTTAATTTCCAAGTGTCACTGATATCATCAAGTATGCCTATGTGATGGAACTGCCATGAAAACACTGAATACTGGGGTTCAGAAAGCTTTCAAGCTGTGACTGCTTGGAGGTGCTGGAGAGCTGGTGCTCAGAGGGAGCATGGAAGCTCCACCCCTCCCCACATATCTCATCTGTGCATCTCTTCCATTATCTGTTTCTGAGTTGTTTCCTTTATTGTCATTGTTATTCAGTTGCTAAGTCGTGTCCGACTCTTTGTGACCCTGTGGATGGTAGACCACCAGACTCCTCTGTCCATGGGATTTTCCCAGGCAAGAATACTTCAGTGGGCTGCCATTTCCTCCTCCAGGGGATCTTCCCAACCCAGGGACCGAACTCACATCTCCTACATTAGCAGGCAGATTATTTACCACTGTGCCACCTGGGAAGCCTTTGTATCCTTTATAATAAACTGCTAAAAGCAAGTAAGAGCTTCCCAAGTTCTGTAAGTCATTTTAGAAAATTATCAAACCTGAGGAAGGGGTCCTGAGAACCCCTGGTTTGTAGCCATTTGGTCAAAAGTATTGGAAGCCCAGGCTTAGGACTGGCATTTTAAGTGAAAGGCAATCTTCTGGGACTGAGCTTTGAATCTGTGGGCTCTATGCTAACTCTAGGAAGTCAGTGTCAGAATCATTTCATGCAGAAAACCCACACACTTGGTGTTAGGAGTGCTGAGAGGAGAGAGATGAAGTTTTTCCTTTAGGGAAGGGAGAGTCTTGAGTAGGCTGGAACCCAAGAGCATGAGTTGAAAGTCACGAGGACAGATGAGAATCATCTCTAATTTTCAGGATGTAGGTGCCCTGCAGAAGTTGGGGCCCTTAGTCACAGAGCTCAACATACATACCTGACCCAGGAATCAAAGAAGCTGAAGGGAGGACCTAGGAGACATTAGAGCAACTGTCTCTCCTCATCACTATGGCAACACCTAGAACAAGCAAGGCAATGTGGAGGTGAAGGATCTGTCTTATGGGAGTGCCCCAAATCCCTAGTTGGCAAATACTCTGTGAGATGATGTTCAATAGGTCACCTACCACACCACCATTCATTACTCTATTTAATTTACAATGTGTTTTCCTTCCTAGTAGGGGAAGGGAGCGCCATTGCCAGGGCAACTTGAAGTAATATAAGCCAATCTCAGTCTTTACCAAAATCTTAACTCTACTTGGTCAAACATCCATTGTCCCTTTCTCCTGAGGTCCAGAGAGCAAAAACTTTCTTTAGTCCTGCCTGTGTTCTCTCCAGGGATCCCATCAACTTCTGTATGATTTTCTAAAGTTAATATTTTAATGCAAGGATATATTGTACAACATAAAGAATATACCAAATATTTTAAAATATTAATAACTATAAATGTACACAATCTTTAAATTGTGAATCACTGTTTTGTACACATGTAATATGTAATATTGTACATCAACTATACTTCAATAAGCAATAAAAGCAGGGGCTTCCCTGATGGTGCAGTGGATAGGAATCCACTTGCCAATGCAAGGCACATGGGTTTGATCCTTGTCCAGGAAGTTTCCATATGCCACAGAACAATTAAGACCATGTGCCACAACTACTGAGCCCAAACTCTACGGCTTGGGAGACGCAACTACTGAAGCCTGTGTGCCTAGAGCCCGTGCTTCCAAACAAGAGAAGCCACTACCATGAGAAGCTCATGAATGCAACTAGAGAGTAGATGCCAGTCACCACAACCAGGAAAGGCCTGAGTGCGGCAATGAAGACACAGTGCAGCCAAATAAATAAATGAAATACTGAAAACAAACAAAAGTCATATGTTAATTCATTTCATTAGTATTAAGTAACCTTGATACTTTCCTTGCCTCTAGTACAATAGATTCACCCTCTGATCAATACTGTTACTCAAGAACAAACATTCAATAATTGCTTGCTGAATGAATAAACCTCAGGCTATTATCAGTTCATCATTTGTACCTACCTTGGCTTTGGCCATCTGGAAAACAAGGTCCATTTCCTGTTTCCCATTATGACACAGATAAATTAGTCCAGACAAGTGGCAGATTGTGAAATTATGAGAATGAATAAATCATCTGGGAAACAATAAATCACATTAAGGTATAGAATCGCAAAGCTTTATTTCAATCAGCCCTACGGCCCTCCACTCTCCCTGCATCAGCCTGGTCTAATAATTAGCACTGCTTGCAAAACAAAGCAAGCAAACAAACCCATAGGATTAGTTGTCTTGGATGGTTAATCTACATTCATATGCTGGATGTCCCCAGCTAAAAGTGAAGTCTTCCTTTCCTAAATGCCTGTATTTCTAATTTTTTATTGATTTGAGTCAGAATTTCTTCTTTTCTTCTTTTAAGCTGAAAAACGTCTCTACTAGACACAGGGAAGCAGAGTACTGGGGGCAGTTATTGATTAGTAGCCAGGGACGGCTCTCTGAGGAGAGATGGGAGAAGGTAGCTACAAGTCCCCTGGGGATAAGCATTTTGGGCAGGGAGAAGGACAAATTCCAAGGATCTTGTCATGGCTAACACAAGGAAAGGGGGACAGTTTGGAAAACCAAATAAAAGAAATAGAAACCAATGAACAGTCTCCCTCCTCAAACATAACCAATTATCTTTCCTTTGTACATAGTTTTTCCAATCAAAACTCTGGCTAGGCTTTTTCTTAACCCTGGCCAGTATTTTCCGTTGGCCACAAGTAGATGCAACATTGGTCTTCCCTGGTGGGCCAATGCAGGAGAGACAGATTTGATCCCTGGGTCGGGAAAATCCGCTGGAGGAGGAAATAGCAAGTGTTCTTGCCTGGGAAATCCCATGGCCAGAGGAGCCTGGAGGGATACAGTCCATAGGGTCACAAAGAGTCGGGCCCAACTGAGAACACACATACACACAGATACACTATCATCACTTAAACATTCTCTTACTGTTGGACACATCCACACCATAAAATGTGGTGGCATCTCCCTAAGCCCTTCTTCTCTGCATCCTCCAAAACAAGTCCTCAGCCCCTCTCTTTGCAGAATTCCATTGAGAAATAAGACAGTGTCCAAGAGGCCTCATGGGGAAGACTAAGATCCCAGCTTTACATGAAGTCCTCAAGATCTCTGCTCCTGAGATCTCTGGGTCCTCAGGCCCACACACTCCCTGTGATTCTCATGCTAACCTCCTCCCCCAGTGAGTCTGCCTCGATGTAAAGTCAAGATAGAGACATAAAAGCCAGGCAGCCTTCTGTTTGAGATCTGGTCAACTTCACCTACCCTGCCCCTGCCCCAAGGCCTCTCCAGCAATCTGACTCTCCACATCCAGGCACTGAGCCAGGAATGATCGCTGGGCATAAGTGTTTCTGCTTTCCAAGAGTATTCTGGTCTCCTCGCCCACTTGCTCTAGGAGGAAACCTCACCCTAGGGTGCTAACTCACCCACATCACCTATCCTGAAGGAGGACAGCCAGAGGAGGTGAAGAGTTGGGTGCAGGCTAGCCTTCTGGCCATAACTATGAAAAGAAGCTACCAAAGTGGGCACAGCCCTTACCTCCTATTGCCTGGCAGGAAGCAAGAAGCTCTTCCAGTCTGGCAGGTGTTATTTGCACTTCCTATAACGTGTGAGGTAGGAGTGTAGAAACAGTAGTAGACGACTCCCAAGAATAGGGAACTGAGGCCTGTGACAAACATGTATACTATTTATGTGAAACCTGATGCCTCTGCTAAAAATAGAGGCCCCCACCAAATGCTCCATCCTGATATAGCAGGGGGTATGCTCAGTCACTCAGTCATAGCCGATTCTTTGCGAACTCATGGACTGTGGCCCGCCAGACTTCTCTGTCTATGGGATTCTCCAGGCAGAAATGCTGGAGTGGGTTGCCATTTCCTACTCCAGGAGTTCTTCCCAATGTAGGAAACAAACCTGTATCTCCTGCATTGGCAGGTGGATTCTTTACCACTGAGCCACCAGGGAAGCCCAATACTAACACTACGAAGATAATAAAGTTATTGTACATCTAACTTTTGTCCAGGCTGCTGGCCTACGTTTTTGTCATCCAACAGCATCTGCATTTTCCTGGGGCCAATTTCAGGGTAATATCACAGAAGCAGCATGCAATCCAAGCCCCAGCTCCTCTGCTGGCTAATTGTTCCAGATTGACATTATTGGTAAAATGAAAGTGGAGGAGGTCTATTCATTTGAAAGTGGAGGTCTTCCTTGACGGCTCAGTGGGTAAAGAATCTTCCCTCAGCGCAGGAGACACAGGAGACATGGGTTCGATTTTTGGGTTGGAAAGATGCCCTGGAGAAGGGCACGGCAACCCACTCCAGTATTCTTGCCTGGAGAATCCCATGGACAGAGGAACCTGGCAGGCTACAGCCCATTGGGTTGCAGAGTCAGACACAACTGAGCAACTACACACAAGGGGATAAGATGGAGTTTAAGACTAGCTTCCAGTTCCATACTTAATGAATCTAAGAAATCATTTGGGTAGTTGAAGTCTTGACGGGAATGTGGCATTTTGACTTCCAGGAATTGCTTGGAATTTCTTGTAAGAAGTCATGTAATCTATGTCAAATGAATGGCTTTATGCACCCAGCCGTTTAACTTGAATTTCTGAAATTAGAAATTTTATCCACACAGTCTCAGTTCAACAAACCCAACCAGATTCAGGGGAAAAATCCTCATGACTGTGAATAAACATCAACACTTACCTGCAAGTGAAGAAACCTAACTAGAGTGAGCAAATAAGAGAAAACAAGGGTTTACAAAAATTTATATGATTTAAATGTATAAAGTGCTTTTCCCCAAACTCCCACCAGGTTGTTTCTCTCTCAAGGTGACTGGTGGGATTCGGAGCAGGGAACGGGGGAAGAACCTGGCAGCTGGAAGTTCCATATCCACATCTTTATAGACCCAGGTCTTTAAAAGAAAAGAGGCTACTCTTTTGCCAGCTCCAATTTGAAAAATCTCAGGGGAGGACTGTGATTGGCTTGCTTTGGACCACAGGCCTTCCAATTGGTCCAGCTATTTGTTCAAGGAGTGAAGGATATGATTGGCTGAGCTTGGGTCATGTGCCTGCCCCTGAGGGGAAGGACTGAGACTTTGTTACTATAGGAAGTGGAGAAGTGGAGTACCACTCATATGGCCATTGAGGGGATTTGTAACTGAACAGGGAGGAATTGAAACACACATGGCTCTTATGTGGCCTCTATTTAGAGTCAGAGTAGGAACATGTCACAAAGTGGATCTGAGAGTTGTAATAATATGAGTGTCTGAAGATGTTTAAAAAAGCAGAATCTCTTCAGAACAATCCTGCCCACTTTTTGGCAGGTGCAAGAAGGAACTGATATTTTGGGGGAGATGTAATTTTTAAGGGAGCAAAAAGGATTTCTCTTTAAGAAAATGATTTTACCTGTTGTAAAAATTCACTAGATCCCACAATATTTACTAAAAAGAGGTGTAATGATACTTGTCTTTTAACTTCATACAGAGAAAAAAAAGGAGCTCCGTGTAGATAAGGTGAAGTGTCAGGACTAAAATAAGCAGTTACCAAGACTTGAGGATAGGGCTTTAAAAGAACCATAGGCAAATTAAGACAATTCTTTACCCTTTAACACCTATTAAATTCTGGGAAGTTTTTTTTTTTTTTTCAATTATACCTACTTTTGGTAAGGTTCCAGTGAAACAGGTACAATTAATTGCTCATTGCTAGAGGACTATGAATTGGAAAGTGACTTGAAAATATACACTTATCACCATTAAAGTGCTTGGTGTTTTGATCCAGTAATCTCTCTTCAAGGAATTTCTCCTTAGGAATTAAACTAAATGAAGGTAAAATAAAGAAGCTCCCTGAGTTTTAACTTTTACTGAAGCATAGTGAAGACCAATGGAGAAGGCACTGGAAACCCACTCCAGTACTCTTGCCTGGGAAATCCCATGGACGGAGAAGCCTGGTAGGCTGCAGTCCACGGGATTGCTAAGAGTTGGACATGACTGAGTGACTTCATTTTCACTTTTCACTTTCATGCATTGGAGAAGAAAATGGCAACCCACTCCAGTGTTCTTGCCTGGAGAATCCCAGGGACGGAGGAGCCTGGTGGGCTGCCATCTATAGGGTCACACAGAGTCGGACACAACTGATGCGACTTAGCAGCAGCAGCAGCAGCAGTGAAGACCAAGGTCATGTTTTATTTATTCTTTGTGTCTCCAACACAATCTCCAACAGGTATGACACTGAGTTGGCACTTTCAAGTTTGTTAAAATAAGGAAACACAATGTTCACAGAAGGATATTTCCAAAGTGAATTCTATAAAATCATTTAAATGTGAGAGGATGCTGCCATTAAAATTAAGTATGAAAACAACATTGTAGTTGGGGAGAGAGCTTATCTTACAGGTCTGGGAGGTGTGGTGGAGAAACTAGAGTGTATATAGCATTTCTGTGTGTGCTCAGTCATGTCCGACGCTTTGCAACCCCATGGACTGCCTGTTTTGATTACCAGTGTGTAAATTTTATCTGTGAATCTGGACATGGAGTCGACAGGAAGCAGAAGAAAGCAAACAATAGCTAGTTGGGGTGAATTCTTTATTATATAACCTCTCAATTTAGATTAACTGATAATGTTTGTGAAGTGTAACTCTGGTGGCAGAATGGCCAGCAAGTCCTATCCAGATGCAACAAAGCCCTCAGGAGCCTGCCAAGAAGGAATTCTCTGTTCTGGTCCTTACCCTGTGTCTTGGTGGACCTTAGAAATGAAATCTCCCAAAGCAATCATGGGAATCCCTGTTGGCTCAGAAAGACCCTTGGAGAGCAAGGGGATCAAAAAAGTCAATCCTATAGGAAACCAATCCTGAATATTCATTGGAAGGACTGATGCTGAAGCTCCAATACTTTGGCCACCTGATGCAAAGAGCTGACTCATTGCAAAAGACCTTGATGCTGGGAAGATTGAGGGTAGGAGAAGGGGATGACAGAGGATGAGAGGTTGGATAGCATTACTTATTCAATGGACAGGAGTTTGAGCAAAGTTTGGGAGACGATGAAGGACAGAAGAGCCTGGTCTGGGGTTAAAAAGAATTGGACACAACTTAAAGAACAAAAGAATGGACAGGGAGGCCTGGCATGCTGTGATTCATGGGGTCGCAAAGAGTTGGACACGACTGAGCGACTGATCTGATCTGATCTGATCTAGTGACTGAATAACAACAACAAAAGCATTTACAAATATATTCACAAATATATAGACTTGATGCTTGACAGGCATGTAGAAGTATTCCATAGAATATCAATCAAAGGTAGACATTTTCTTATTGTGATATCACGGTTTATGTTAATACATATGTAATTGTAACCAAGCAGGACCCCATGGGGCCTTATCCCATATCCTCTGCTTTAGCCCCTCTCTGAAGTACCTAGATAATAGTATTTGATTCATATTTCCTGAGTTGTTTTTTTTTCTTTCTCCAACAAATAGAACATGTTAACTACTTGGTAACCAGGAGCTCATAGCCCCAGACCTTTTGCAACCTAAGGACTGATAATGTTAACTTCTGTGATACCACCTGTTAACTCATCATCAGCCAGTCAGAGAGCTGTGCACAAGCTGATCAAAGACTCTGTGACCCCTCTGCTGCTGGCCACTCACCACCATCGGCTTTTAAAAGTGTTTTGCAAAACCCCTTCAGGGAGCTTGGGGCTTTTTTAGTGCAGGACTCTGCCAAGAATAAGTCAATAGCCGTGAAATCAGCCCTGGTTTCATGTATTTGTGAATTTGGGCTCTAGTGTCAATTTTCTCTCTCACTAGAGGTGCTGTGTGTGTGCTCAGTCATGTCTGATTCTTTGGGACTCCATGGACTGTAGCCCCTCAGGCTCCCTGGCCCATGGAATTTTCCAGGCAAAAATACTGGAGTGAGGAATCATTCCCTTCTCCAGGGGATCTTCCCGACCCAGGGATCAAACTCAGGTCTCTTATGTCTTCTGCATTGGCAGGCAGATTCCTTACAGGTAGGGCAACCTGGGAGTCCCTGTCAGAGCTGCAGCCTTGAGCAGATGCGCCATTCACTCTCTCTGTGCACCCCCACCATCTCTGCTGCCCTGGGCGGGATTTGATCCTACGGTCAGTCTTCTCCTCCGTCTCTGACTCAGCACCCCTCCTACCAGCCGCAGCACCTGCTGTTTCAGTGGGTTTCGTGAGACCGTGAAAGGCTCTGCTCTTTCAAACACCATGTCCCACCTCAGGGAAACATTTCTTACAATTACCCACCTTCAGATTCAGCTTGATGCACCTTCACCCTAACTTCTCAGGAAAACACTCATAAAAAATGAAAAGAGAAAATTCACAACAGCAGGGACATGATGGATAACCACTGACCATAAGGCATCATCCAGGGGAGCAAAGAGGGTGCCACGTCTACTGGGCCACAGGGAGAACAGCAGCCATGGCTGCCGCTAAACCCCTCCAGCGAGGCCCGGGGCTCTACATCCACCCAGAGCTTCAGGCATTCAGACTGCAGAGTCCACCAGGAACGTGTGTACTGTCAGCTTGGGCTCTGCCTCCCCTCAAAAGCCACGAGTTCATTTCTTCTACTTCCTTCCCAGGCCCTCCACGTCTGCCCCCTTGACATTGGAGAGTGAGTAGGACTGATCTTTTTGGAAATTTTGTACTTCAGTTTATTCTTCTGTGTGTGTGTGTGTGTGTGTGTGTGTGCTTAGTCATGTCTGACTCTTTGCAACGCCATGGACTATAGCCCATCAGGCTCCTCTGTCCATGTGATTTCCCAGGCAAGAAAACTGGAGTAGGCTGCCATTACTTTCTCCAGGGGATCCTCCCCTCCCAGGGATCAAACTTGTGTCTCCTACATTGGCCGATGGATTCTTCACTGCTAAGCCCTAGTTTTTCTATCCTACTCCATATCCCTCATATCCTTAACCACTGTCTTAATGTCGTTGTCCTCACTCTGTCCCCTCCTGTGCCTTCATCCTCAGGCTGCTCTGGACTACCTCTCGCTGACTCAGTTTGCCAATGTTTTCCTGTGCCCTTTAGAATTTCATTCCCTTAATTGCAAAGAAAAATAAAGACACAGATGTAGAGAACAAACTTAAGAACACCAAGGGGGGAAGGAGAGTGGGATGCATTGGGAGACTGGGATTGACATATATACACTCTGTTCAGTCCAGTTCAGTCACTCAGTCATGTCCAACTCTTTGCGACCCCATGGACTGAAGCACACCAGGCTTCTCTGTCCATCACCAACTCCCAGAGCTTGCTCAAACTCGTGTCCATCGAGTCAGTGATGCCATCCAACCATCTCAATCTCTGTCATCCCCTTTTCCTCTTGCTTTCAATCTTCTCCAGCCTCAGAGTCTTTTCCAACGACTTGGCTCTTTGCATCAGGTGGCCAAAGTATTGGAATTTCAGCTTCAATGTCAGTCCTTCCAATGAATATTCAGGACTGATTTCCTTTAGGATTAACTGGTTGGATCTCCTTGCTGTCCAGTTCAGTTCAGTTCAGTTCAGTTGCTCAGTCCTGTTTGACTCTTTGTGAGCCCATGAACCACAGCACGCCAGGCCTCCCTGTCCATCACCAACTCCCAGAGTCCACCCAAACCCATGTCCACTGAGTCGGTGATGCTATCCAACCATCTCATCCTCGGTTGTCCCCTTCTCCTCCTGACCCCAATCCCTCCCAGCATCAGGGTCTTTTCCAGTGAGTCAGCTCTTCGCATCAGGTAGCCAAAGTATTGGACTTTCAGCTTCAACATCAGTCCTTCCAATGAACACCCAGGACTGATCTTCTCTAGGATGGACTGGTTGGATCTCCTTGCAGTCCAAGGGACTCTCAAGAGTCTTCTCCAACACCACAGTTCAAAAGCATCAATTCTTCGGTGCTCAGTTTTCTTCACAGTCCAACTCTCACATCCATACATGACTACTGGAAAAACCATAGCCTTGATTAGCTGGACCTTTGTTGGCAAAGTTAAGTTTCTGCTTTTTAATACACTGTCCTGGAGAATCCCATGGACGGAGGAACCTGGTAGGCTGCAGTCCATGGGGTCGCTAAGAGTCAGACATGAATGAGCGACTTCACTTTCATTTCTCATTTTCATGCACTGGAGAAGGAAATGGCAACCCACTCCAGTGTCCTTGCCTGGAGAATCCCAGAGACGGGGGAGCCTGGTGGGCTGCCGTCTATGGGGTCTCACAGAGTCGGACACGACTGAAGCGACTTAGCAGCAGCAGCAGCAGCTAGGTTGGTCATAACTTTCCTTCCAAGGAGTAAGCTTCTTTTAATTTCATGGCTGCAATCACCATCTGCAGTGATTTTGGAGCCCAGAAAAATAAAGTCAGCCACTGTTTCCACTGTTTCCCCATCTATTTACCATGAAGTGATGGGACCAGATGCCATGATCTTAGTTTTCTGAATGTTGAGCTTTAAGCCAACTTTTTCACTTTCCTCTTTCACTTTCATCAAGAGGCTCTTTAGTTCTTCTTCACTTTCTGCCGTAAGGGTGGTATCATCTGCATATCTGAGGTTATTGATATTTCTCCTGGAAATCTTGATTCTAGCTTGTGCTTCCTCCAGCCCAGCATTTCTCATGCTGTCCAAGGGGCTCTCAAAAGTCTTCTCCAATGCTACAGTTCAAAAGCATCAGTTCTTCAGCGCTCAGCTTTCTTTATAGTCCAACTCGCACATCCATTCATGACTACTGCAAAGACCATTGCTTTGACTAGATGGACCTTTGTCAGCAAAGTAATGTCTCTGCTTTTTAATATGCAGTCTAGGTTGGTCATAACTTTTCTTCCAAGGAGCAAGCATCTTACTACTATGTATAAAATAAATAACTAATAAGAACCTACAGTATAGCACAGGGAACTCTACTCAGTGCTCTGTGGTGACCTAAATGGGGAGGAAATCCAAAAACAGAAGGGATATATGTATACATGTGGCTGATTCACTTTAAATATACAGAGGAAACTAACACAGCATTGTACAGCAAAAACACTCCTATAAAGATTAATTTAAAAAGAATTCCACACTTTTTTTTCTTTAAAAATTTTTTTATTGAAGTTGAGTTGATTTTGGAGAAGGAAACAGCAACCCACTCCAGTATTCTTGCCTGGAGAATCCCATGGACAGAGGAGTCTGGCAGGGTACAGTCCATGGGGTCAAAAAGAGTAAAACATGACTTATTGACTGAGCAACAGAGTGGCCCTTAGCAGAAGTAGCATCTGGGAGAGGCCAGGGGAGTCTGGGTATCCTGGCATTTCCCACTGCCCCCTTCATTCCTTCAAAAGAAAATGTGTGGATGAAGGGGTAATACCCAAAGACTGAACTTGGAGAAGAAAGGTCCAACATCATGTTAGAACTCATTGCCAGACAGACTTCCTTGTCTACTATAAAGGAAAAAGAATTTGGAGGACCACAGGACGCAGAGGTCTCTTTGGGTGTGTGGGGGGAAAAGAATGTGTGCATGTGTGTGTGTATGGTGGGCAGTCAAGGGGAAGAAGGTAGTAAACACTATTGCTTGATTCACTCACCTCTTATTTTCCTGGAAAAGAATTTTGTGCTCTTCCAGTTATATGAAGAAGAAGAAGCCATGTTTATACAACGTTGTCCTGGCTTTCTAACTCTATCGGATTCAAGCTGAATTAAAGTCCTTTCTCACAAATTTCAAATTGAGATACTGATTTAAAGCCTTCTCTGATGGCTCATTGGTGAAGAATCTGCCTGCCAGTGCAGGAGACACAGCTTCAGTCCCTGGTCCAGGAAGATCCCACATGCTGGGAACAACTAAGCCCATGTGCCACAACTATTGAGCCCATGCTCTAGAGCCTGCGAGCAACAACTGCTGAGCCACGTGCTGCAACTGCTGAAGCCCAAGAGCCATAGAACCCATGCTCCGAACCTGTACACGACAACTAGAGAGTAGTCCCCCCTCTCGGCAATTAGAGGAAAAGCCTGTGCAGCAACGAAGACCCAGCACAGCCAAAAATGAAATAAATTTTCTAAAAATATTGAATTAAGATATTGAAACATTGGCCTGTCCACTCTCTGAGTCTGGATGGCACATCCTGGAGCCATCACCAATGACCGAATTCTTTCTTATGAACTGGAAAAAGCAAACTGAATGGCAGTGGTGGAACACTATCAAAACGTGTGCAAAGCAGAATGCACAAGACAGATCTGCTGGAGTCTCTAATGTCGCCCCAGTCTGTCTGCATCCTCACCTGGACATAGGACTTCCTCCATTTGCGTGATTCCCCTAAATTCTTAGTATAACACCCTTAGTCCTCACCCTTTGGCTTAAGCTGGCTTAAGGTTTCTATTTCTAGCAACCAAGAGAATCCTAATATCCATTACTGTCTAGAGAATTTATATTTTTAACGTTATCTTACATATATCACTCTTTTTTCAAGTTTCATCAACTTTTTTTCTGAATTTTTAAAAATTTTAATTTTTAAATTAGGTTTTATTGGAGTATAGTTGTTTTATAATGTTGTGTTAGTTTCTTCTGTACTGTGAATGAATCAGCCATACATACACATATATCCCCTCTTTTTTGGATTTCCTTCCCATTTAGGGCTTTCCTTGTGGCTCAGCAGTAAAGAATCCACTTCCAATGCAGGAGATGTGGGTTTGATCCCTGGGTTGGGAAGATCCTCTGGAGAAGGAAATGGCAACACACACCAGTACTCTTGCCTGGAAATCCCATGGATAGAAGAGCCAAGCAGGCTACAGTCCTTGGGATCGCAAAGAGTTGGACATGACTTAGCGACTAAACCACCATGTTAGGTCACCATAAAGCATTATCAGCAACTTTAAGAAACTTTCATCACAGCTCTTATGACAGTGAACAGTAATTATTTTGCACACAGGCCACCACTACACTATGAATTCATTAAGAGTCAGGGTGGTGTCTTTCTTATTCATCTCTTGATCCCCAGACCCATCAATCAAGGGCTAAGCTCTCTCATTGGGCAGGTAATAGCAACCGTGGGCACAGGGTCTGCAGTGGGAAATGGTACCTCCTGCCTTGGCTGCTGTTTCAGAGAGTAGCTCCTGACTTATCAGCTGCCTTTACACCTGAGAGTCATGATGCATCCTTGTCATCCCAGCACAAGAAGCCTAGGAGATTGTGTTAATGCTGACAAGTGGGCAGGTTCTAGGAGAATCACAAGCTCCAGCACATCCAGGGCTGTGCAATCCAGCATCCCAGCACGAGCCTCAAGTGGCTCATGGAACACTTGATATGTGGCCAGTTCCGAAGTGAGATACACTGTTGGTGTAACGTGTACACTGGCTTGTGAAGACACAGAAGGAGAAATACAATGTAAAATGTCCTGTTAATAATATTTACTTTGGGGGCTTTTCTGGTGGCTCAGTGATGAAGAATCTGCCTGCTAATGCAGGAGACACAGGTTCGATCCCTGGTCTGAGAATATCCCACATTACTCATAACAACTAAACCCGTGTGCCACAACTATTGAGTCTGTGCTCTGGAGCCCAGGAGCCTCAACTACTGAAGCCCAAGTATACTAGAGCCGTGCTCCACAACAAGAGACGACACCACAAGAAGAAACCTGAGCATTGAAGACTAGAGAGTAGCCCCTGCTCACCGCAACTAGAGAAAGCCCCAGCAGGAAGGAAGCTGCAGGGGACTTCCCTGGTGGTCCAGTGGCTGAGTTTTTGCTACTAATGCAGGGCACCCAGGTTCGATCCCTAGTCAGGCAACTAGATCCTACATGCTGCAACTAGAAATGTGTTGCAACAAAATAAATAAAAATAAACATTTAAAACAAGGAATGAAGACTCAGCATAGTCACAAATAAATAAATAATTTTAAAATGTTTCCATTGATTACATGATCTACACTATATTGCTTTATATAAAATATGTTATTGAAATTAATTTGACCTATTTCTTTATACCATTTTTCCAAATTCTTTTTTCTAATTAAGGTATAATTGACATATGGCATTATGTTCATTTTAAGTATATTACTTGATGATTCACTATTTCCAAGTATTACAAAATGATCACCACAGTAAGTCAAGTTAGCATCCGTTGCCATACTTAGTCATTATTTTTTTTCTTGTGATAAGAATTGTTGACATCTAGTCTCTGAAACAACTTTCAAATATGCAATACAATATCATTAACTATAGTCACCACATCATTTCTTTAAAAAAAAAAAAGTATAGTTGCTTTACTATGTTGTGCTGGTGTACCAGCCATATGAATACATGTATCCCTTCCCTCTTGAACCTCCCTCCCACCCCCACCCGCCCCATCTAGTCATCACAGAGCACCAAGCTGAGCTCCCTGAGCTACGCAGCAGCTTCCCACTAGCCATCTATTTTACACGTGGTAGTGTGTATGAGTCAGTCCTAATCTCCCAGTCCATCCCACCCTCCACTACCTTCCTGTGTCCACATGCCCATGCTCTACATCTGCGTCTCTATTTCTGCACTGCAGGTAGGTTTACCTGTACCATTTTCCTAGACCCCACATAAATGCATTAATATATGATATTTGTTTTTGTGCTTTTTAAACATAGCTACCAAAAACAAAATGATGCATGTGTCTCTCCCTGTCTTTCTCCTGGATAGTGCTGCAGACTCTCTCTGACTGAGGACAAAGAACAGGGAAGAAGGAGATGCAGAAAGAGGCAGATGAAGGAAAAGAAACTGTCTTTTTCCTGAGGAATTTGGCTGCAAAATTAGCATTCTTTGGATATGTAATATGTAACATTTCACACGTAATATTTCATTTAATCTTCGAAACAACCCTATAAAGTTTCTGTGAGTAGGATTTTCATATTAGTGATGAGGAAACTTGGGAAAGTGTGAGTAACTGGCCAAAGGTCCTATAGACAGTTAAATGGTTCTGCTGGTGTGTGCGCAGAAGCCACATCCACCTTCTCATTCTTTATTCTCCATCCCCTAGCCACTGGGTAGCACAAGCTAGAAGCTCTGTGTACATTCTCACTGACTTCTCCCAGAATTTCTAGACCAAACCTGCCTTGTGTCACTTTTTTTTTAAGTATAATAGAGTTCACTGTGTGCTCCTTGAGCAAACATAAAAGGAGTCTTGGTGGGTTCAGTGGTTCTGGATATTAGAGCTAAAACCCAGCCTCCCCAGGAACATCCCCACCCCACACCCCTTTGGATAGAGCTTGAAGAAGCCCAGTACTCTGCAACCCTTGCTCAAGAAAATTGGACGGGACCTAATCAGCTGAAAAAAAACAAGGCTGCAAATTGATCTTGACGTGGGAAGTCATCAAGAATCTGCAATGAAATTTCCAAGCTGTCAAAACAGTTCAATATGGATTCACTTAGAGCATGGGGGATTAAGAATTCCAATTCTCTGCCAGACACCAATGACGAGTGGAGACAATGAATGGGCCATCATGAATTTAATCTTCTGATGCTAACTGTCCCTGAAACATCGCAGGACACAAACACCATCCTCCCCGCCAGCCGCCTTGAGAGTGCAACTGGATTTCCACCTGGGTCTTCCAAGGATCCCATTCCTTGGAAGATGAGCTGCCAGCCTTACTTAGCACAGCAGGGGGCCAGTCCTGGATGAGGCCATGCACTCGTTAGCCGCTCTTGGCACCAGACAGCAATGCCGGGTCCCTTTGAGTCAGGCAGTGACACCAGGGCTCCCTGGAGTTCCTCAGCCCAGGCCTGAAAGCAGGATGCACACCCCAGGAGCTCTGGTGTATCTGTGTCTTAGGGCTGTCAGAACAAAGCACCATAGACTGGGTGGCTTAAACAACAGAGATGTACTGTGTTGTCATAGTTCTGGAGGCTAAAAACCCCAAATCAAGGTCTTGTCAGGATTGATTCCTTTTTTAAAAATTTATTTTACTTTTACTATGCTGGGTCTTCATTGCTGCACAGGCTTTTCTCTAGTTTCGTTAGGTGGGAGCTGCTCTTTAGCTGCAGTGCGTGGGCTTCTCATTGTGGTAGCCTCACTTGTTGCAGAACACCGGCTTTTGGGTGCATGGGCTTCAGTGGTTGTGGCACACGTGCTTAGTTGCCCCGAGGCATGTGGAATCTTCTTCGACCAGGGATCGAACCCCTGTTCCCTGCATGGGCAGTCAGACTCTCAACCACTGTCCCACCAGGGAAGTCCAGGATGGGTTTCTTTTGAGGGCTGTGATGGAGAATCTGTCCCACACCTCTCTTCCAGCTTCTTCTGGTTTGTTGACAATCTTTGGGGCTCCTTGGCTTATACAAGCATCACCCCATCTCTGCTCTCAAGTTCACACAGTATACATCTTGTTGTGAGGTTTGGTCTCTGTGTCCAAATTTCTTCTTTTCTTACAAATACAGCCATACTGGATCAGGGTCCATCCCGACAACCTCATCTTTACTGGAAGGTCTGCAAAGACCTCATTTCCAAATAAAGTCACATTACCGGTCCTGGGGTTAGTACTTTAGCATCTCTTTTTTTTGTTTGTTTTTAGAATATTTATTTTAATTGGAGATTAATTACTTTACAATATTGTAGCAGTTTTTTCCATACATTGACATGAATCAGCCATGGGTGTACATGTGTACTTGTGTTCCCCATCCTGAACCCCCTCCCACCTCCCTCCCCATCCCATCCTTCAGGATCATCCCAGTGCTGATAGCCCTGAGCACCCTGTCTCATGCATTGAACCTGGACTGGCGATCTGTTTCACATATGATAATATACATGTTTCAATGCTATTCTCTTAAATCATTCCACCCTCGCCTCCCACAGAGTCCAAAAGTCTGTTCTTTACATCTGTGTCTCTTTTGCTGTCTCACATATAGGGTCATCGTTACACCATCTTTCTAAATTCCATATATATGTGTTAATATACTGTATTGGTGTTTTTCTTTCTGACTTACTTCACTCTGTGAATAGGCTCCAGTTTCATCCACCTCATTAGAACTGATTCAAATGCATTCTTTTTAATGGCTGAGTAATATTCCATTGTGTATATATACCACAGCTTTCTTATCCATTCGTCTGCTGATGGACATCTAGATTGCTTCCGTGTCCTGGCCGCTGTAAACAGTGAGTACTTCAGCATCTCTTGAGGAAACACAGTTCAGGCCAGAGCACCCAGAGTGGCTGGTGTCCCCTAGAAGGACAAGTCTGTCCCTAAACAACTGTCCAGCCTGGGGGCAGAGTCATCAGTTCCATTGATATTCCTTGTCACAGATTCAATTCTTCCCAGGGGCACCCACTTTGGGTGCTGGGAGCAGGCCGTACCCTGCTCTCTCTTGAGCCCTTGGGAGAAGAAGTTCTAGAGCCATGACTGTCTTACTCTGTCTTGCTTCGGGCACCCAGGGGTGGGGTGGGGGGGCAGGGTGTGTGCTGTCTCTGGCCTTATTCCTCACCTGCGCCTGGAACAGTCAGGGCATCATCTGGATCCACAGTCAGGTCTATGCTCTGCCATTTACTGGCCGAGTGACCTTGGCATGTTCTTTGACCTCATTCAGACTTATCCTTCACATCTGTCAGTGGAGACCGGGATGCTTGCTTCCTTTCACCTGTTGTGGGGTGGGAGTAGAGGAGGCGGTTCCGGTGAGGCAAGAAGTAAGAATTTGATGCAGAGTTGGTGGATAATAAACAGTAGCTTCGGAGCTTCCTTGGTGACTCAGTGGTAAAGAATCCACCTGTCAACTCAGGAGACTCAGGTTTCATCCCTGATCCTGCTTGATCCCACATGCTGCAGGGCAACTAAGCCTGTGTGCCACAACTACTGAGCCTGTGCTCTAGAGCCCAGGAGCCACAACTACTGAAGTCTTCATGTCCTAGGGCTTGTGCTCCACAAGAGAAGCCACCGCAATGAGAAGCCTGCGCATCACAGCCAGAGAGTAGCCCCTGCTCGCCACAACTAGAGAAAGCTTGTGCAGCAACGAAAACCCAGCACAGCCAAACATAAATTTAAAAAGTAAATAAACAGTAGCTTCCAACTCTGAGCTTAGTCAGAGCCTGACCTGGGGGAAAGCACTCTTACCCTCTGAGAGGCCATTCAGCAGATGCCACTCTGAGGACTGAGGACGAGCTTTTCCAGGCTGACCATTTCCTCTGACTCATGACGTGCTTGCCTGGCTTTCCACACCCTCAGAGATCCTCACTGTACATCCCTGTTGGCATTTAAGTTCCAGAGACAAATGCAGGGCTTGGCAGCCTGGGAGTCAGGAGCAGGTGTGCAGAAAGGGAACGGAAACGCATATTAATGAAAGAAATTGGAAGGCTAATAAAGAATTCCATTCGTGAGGATCTACCTGAAACACAAAGCACCCTTTGACCAATCTCCCAGGGCCCAATTAGACCACCACTCTAGTGACCTTGATTCTGAGATGCAAGTATGCTTTCCTCCGAGGCTTAGAGAAGAAAGGAGAGAAAGAGGGAGGAAGGGGGGAAAGAAGACAGGAAGAGATGGGGAAGTGGATGGGAGGAGAGGGGAAGGGAGGAGAAGGGAGAGGCACAGAGAAGGGAAGAAGAGCAGATGGGAAAATCCATGCTTCTCTGCCCAGAAGACACATTCATTGTTTCTGATGAACTACCTCAAAAGGCTGATTGTTGTCCTATCAAGGTAATTACCTGTTATATCCTATGGAAATGAAGGGTTTGGGTTGGAGGGCTCATTCCTTTCTATACATTCCCCACCAGTGGTCAGTAGACATCTTTGTTAGTTCTCCCCACCACTCTCCAGGGGACAAGCCTGTTGCCTTCAAGTGAAGAAGCCATTAGAGATGGAAAACTGTGGTTCTTAGAAAATTTCCGTATCACCTATGGTTGGTTCTGGAAGGATAAGCCCCTGTAGGAAACATGAGGTCTCCTAAGCCCACCTGCATCTGGTCAGGCCAGCCATCAGCAGCAACATGGTGACCCATTGGAGAGCCCTGGGGTCAGTGGCCCTGGCCTTGGAAACCAAGAGGAGAAGCCTCAAGGCTGTAAGAGACTTGGTTCCAGGAAGCACTGCAGAAACAAACAAATAAAACAAGATTGATTCATGAGTGACTCTGATTCCCTCTGGTGCCCGAGATGGGTCAGCTAAAGGCTCATCACCTCCATGATGCTCCCTACGTCTCCTTGCAAGTCCGTGCCATTCTTGTCTCTACATGTGTCTGCCTCCTCCACTGCCCGAGGACTTCCTGGGTGGCAAAGACCCTGCCTTATTCACTTTGGAGTCCCAGGCAAACAGTAGGTGATCAAAAGTTTTGTAGGACAAGTCAATGCGCTCCCATGGGTCCATGAGACGTGTCCAATACCATGTACATATAGGGAGGAAAATAACCATCTTCAAAGATTCCACTCCCCCAAATCCTCTATTCCAGCCTGCATCTTGTCAACAGCCATGATTCAATTCAGGCCTGGAGTCCTGGGAGGGGATCTCCTTCCAGCTGGCTTCTCGCCCTGAGGTAGATGGGCCAGGCTGGTGGGAGGGAGGGCTCTCCTTCTGGGAGGGGTGGTGTGCTCTGCTGAAGAGACAGTGCATGAATGGAATCACCCCCTTGTCCCTCTCTGGGACTCAGTGCTCCCTTCTCCAAGATAGGAGTGGGTGGACCAGACCATATCTAGGTGTCCTTTCACCATTGGCTGGTCTCTGTACCAACCAGGGCCACCATGTTCACTGATGAAGGTCACACTGGGTACAAAAGTTACCCAACTGAGGAAGCAGGTCACTCTTGGAAATCAGCATGCACTCCATCTCCTTCCCTGGTGGGTCAGAGGTAAAGAATACACCTGCCAATGTAGGGGACATGGGTTCTATCCCTGGGTCAGGAAGATCCCATGGAGCAGCTAAGCCCTCATATCACAACTACGGAGCCCACGTGCCACAAGTACTGAAGCCTGCGTGCTCTGCAACAAGAGAAGCCACCACAATAAAGAGCAGCTCTCGCTCACTGCAACCAGAGAAAGCCCAAGTGCAGCAACAAAGACCCAGCACAGCCTTAAATAAATTAATAAACTAAGGGAAAACAGCCTGGCAGGAGAAGGCAGAACCATGCCTGAGAGTCTCTGGGACGTTCCTGGAGGGGAGACGTTGTATCTAATGTTTTTTGTTTTCTTTTGTTTTGTCTGTGCCCCACATCATGTGGGATCTTAGTTCCCCAACCAGGGATCAAACTCATGTCCCCTGCAGTGGAAGTTGGGAGTCTTAACCACTGGACAGCCAGGGAAGTCCCGAGACATTGTATCTAATTGGCCTCAAGAGCTCCAGGACCCAGTATAGGCCTTGATACAAATGAACAAACCTCTGCTCAGCCGAAAGCCAGAACAGTGCCTGGAGGAAAATTCCACCTGCAGGACTGGCAGGATGCAGAGAAGAAACTGCAGGAGTAGGCAGGCATCTGGGAGGTTGGAATGGGCATGGGACTGGGGAAAAAGGACTTTTTCTGTCCCCCTCACCCCTGCTCTTCCTGCAGCCAGAGGATCAGGGGTATGCATGTCTCAATCGTAATTTATTAGAGAGGAGCTCAGGGAAGTCTGTGGACTTGTGCACCCAGTCAGAATCAGAGCTGGAACTTGGACCACCTCCTTCTGGATCCCAAACCCTGTAGAGGGGGGCAGGTCCCAAGAAAGGAGCTGGGGTGTTCTTGAAGAGATGCCTTCTGCCTGTCATCATAACAAATCAGCTTGGGGCAGAACTAGATGAAAGCTACCTCCAGGCCATTATTTTTCCCACCGAAGAGAAACAGCTCTCCACAGATATAGTCTCGTGCCCCTATTCTCGTCCCTCTCAATTCCCAAGCAGGAGACATGAACAACTCAGCTCAGACCATCCTCGCTCTGTGTCATGCCTTCCTGCCGCTGAAAGTGTCATCTTTGTGCATCAGCTTGTATCAGGATTGCAAATTTAGCAGTCACACTCAGAATTGCAAAGAAAACATATTTATTTTCCACAATTGATGTAAGGAAATTCAATCTGATCTAATAATGTATAACAGTCTCTTTAGAGAATTCAGTCTCTTTTGGATAAATGCTTTGTATTTTTCCCCTAGTTTTTGGCTGCGCTGTTTGGCAAGCAGGATCTTTGTTCCCGGAGAAGGGATCAAACCCATTTCCCCTGCAGTGGCAGTGCAGAGTCTTAACCACTGGACTGCCAGGAAAGTCCCATAAATGTTTTGTATTTTTTAATTCTTTTTAATCTCTCTTCACCTTGCTTGGCTTCGCTGGTGGCTCTGAAGGTAAAGAATCTGCCTCCATTGTAAGAGACCCTGGCTCAATCCCTGGGTCAGGAAGATCCCCTGGAGAAGGAAATGGCAACCCACTCCAGTATTCGTACCTGGAAAATCCCATGGACAGAGGAGCTTGGCAGGCTACGGTCCATGGGATCACAGAGTTGGACACAACTGAGCGACTTTCACTTCCTTCACCTTGCTTATCTCCAGGATGGCATCTAGCTATATGAGAGAGCTCGTTTGTGTGACTGTGATGCTGCCACGGTCCATTCCAGCTCTGCTGATCTCTATGAGGATGCCCCTGTCCACCTGATTGTCAGGAGCCCAGCTGGCACCTGAGGCTGAATTGTGTCCTCTTGGGTTCTGTCTGGGCTCAGTAGTCCTGCTGCCTTGATTCCAGCTCAACCCTCTCCAGGATTACATGTCCAGAAGGTCTAGCTGTGATGTCTGGTGAGTGCTTTATTTATTTGGCTGTGCCAGATCCTAACTGCAGCATGTGGGATCTGGGATTAAACCCTAGGCCCCCTGCATTGGGAGTGTGAGTCCTAACCCCTGGAACACCAGGAAGTCGTACCTAGCCAGCTCTTGGTCAGGATGGCCTGCCCTCCAGCTCGCAGCTCTAGCACTCCCTCACCACAACACAGCAATATCTTTTTCCCCAGGTAAATCTCCCAGCCAACTCCATCCATCTCTGATCTTTTAGGGGCACCAGGAAACAATGGACAGTGTTCCTGCCCCCTCCCCAGCAGCTGAGGAAGCCTCTGGAGTCTTAGCTGGGAGGATTCCCACTTAAGCTGGGAAAGTCAGAACACACCTCTTTCTCTACTGACTTCCTGCTTTCGACCCTCGCCTTCCTCCCACAGTTCTTTGTGGCCAGAAGGGGCGACTTCTCCCTTCCTCTTCCTTTGATGGAGACACCTCTTATTTTGTATTTCTACAGGAAGCACTTGCCCTCCCCTCTCCTGTATGCTTTGATGGAGGAATGGCTGCCAGTACACGTGGTGTCTGGGTGAGAGAGATGAAAAACACATCAGTCTGGTACTTCTGGAAGATGACCTCACTGCACAAGAACACCAGCTCCTTGGGCCAAGCTTCCAGACCCGGCAGAAGACCTCTCTTCCGGCCACAGGTGCTCTTAACATCACAGAGATAGGTGAGCAGAAGGGAATGGAAATCTCTTAGACCAGAAAGAGAATTGATGTTTTATAGCAAAGTGAACATTTGTTCCAATGCAGAGCAGAAAGCAAACTTTCAAGTTTGGTCAAGGGAGCCTTGTGGCTGAAATCTGAACCTCGAGCCCTTAAAGACACAGACTGACCTTGAAAAATGTTCCTTTTCCAGGAACATTTTGCTGGCAGCATTTGGGGCAAAATGCTCAATACCTGGCAATATCTGAGGTGTCCAGCCTAAGTGTTTGACATGGCACACTCATCTGCCAAGGTCGAACCTCTGGTTTCCATATGGAATGAGAGCAATCTGGTTCCAAGACCACAGGCTGGCTCCCAGGGGTGGGCGAGTTGGAGCAGGAGTCTGAGCTTTTGGTGTCAACGGGAAACAATATGAGTGAGTGTGGCTGACTCAGCACTGTAACTTATCTCTTTGGGAAAAACAAAAATGTATCTTAAAGCTCACATTTTACCAGTGTAAGAACCATGGTTCATAAACCTCCTGAATCTGCCAACACATCACAAAATGTGTGTGTGAGAGAGAGAGTGAGGGATGGAGGGGTGTCGTTGCTTTTTTTGTTTTGTTTTCCAAACACTCAAAGAAATATTTGACTTGTATCAGCATACGATGGAATGAATTTAGCGCAGGGATGTGGTGACACTAGTGAATATGAACAGGAGGAAATAGTTAATAATAGGAATTAATGAAATAGATGCCAAAATCTGTAATAGAATCAACAAAGCAAAATAGTGGTTCTTTGCAAGCTCTAATGAAATTGCTATCTTTCTATATGCATGCATGCATGTTAAGTTGCTTCAGTTGTGTCCAGCTCTTTGTGATCCCATGGATTGTATAGCCTGCCCGGCTCCTCTGTCCATGGGATTTTGTCTATCCACTCCAGAATGTCATTTCCTTCTCCAGGGGATCTTCCTGATGCAGGGCTGAACCTGCACCTTTTATGTCTCCTGCTTTGGCAAGTGGGTTCTGTACCACTAGTGCCACCTGGGAAACCCCATCTTTCTGTATGAAAGTGAAAATGTTAGTCACTCAGTCATGTCCAACTCTGCGACCCCATGAACTGTAGCCTGCCAGGCTCCTCTGTCCATGGGATTCTCCAGGCAAGAATACTGAAGTACCCTGGGTCTCCTTCATTGCAGGCAGATTCTTAACTGTCTGAGCCACCAAGGAAACCCATCTTTCTGTATATGTGTCCACAAATTTTTTTTTTTTATCTTAACTCCCCAATCAGGGATTGAATCGGTGCTGGTAATAATTTAAAAATTAAAAAAAGAAAAATTCTTAGAAGAACAAAATTCACCCAAATTGAACCAAAAGAAATGGAAGACCTACATAAAGAAAATTCCAAACCCAGTTCCAAAGAATTCCATCTCAGTTTACAAGGCCGGTAAACCTGTGACAGAAATCAGAGAACAACGTTACAAGAAAAATCAAATATAAGCCAGACTCTTTATGAATGTAGATGTAAAATTCCTAAATAAAATAAAGTAGTTCAAATCCAGTGACACATGATAAGAATTTTTTTAACTTTAGTAATGCATGGTTGCTTTAACACTCAAAAATCAATTGTTATTATTATTATTTTTCAAAAAAGAGAATGTAAATTTTTAATTCAGAATACAGTTGCAAAACCAGTGATTTAATTCTGAACATGTGGAAAATATTAAAAATCTCAAAGAAAAAATGAAGTTATAGGAGAGAGGTCATATGATCATTTCAAGTATGTGCAGGAAAAGTATTTGATGAAATGCAATATCTGTTTATGTTAAAAACCTTTATAAAGATAGGAATGAAAGAAGACTTCCTTAATCTGATAAAAGTTATCTATGAAAAGTCTGTCACAGTCATTACAAGTACAGAGCTCTCCCCTGATATTGATAGCATCAGAGTGTCTTGCTACCTTCAGTTGACTCAACACTTCACAGGAGATTCTCAATAAGAAGATAAAGGAATTAGAAAGGAAAGAAAAAATTATGCTTAGTCATAGATGGCCTGATCATGTAAGAGGAATCCAGAGAAAACAGCTCTTTTCCTTGACTTGGTAAGTACGCTTGGCCCCATCCAATCTCCCTTGTCTGGCCCCTGGGCCCAGGCTTCCAGATCAGTTGCTTTCTGGAATGCCATCACGATGAGGAAAAGGAGGTGATGAACCGTGCTCTGATTTGGAAATCTTTTGCATGATGTAACCTGCATCACCTGCAGTCACATGTCTTTGGACAAAGCTTGTGACACAGCCACTCCTGGGTTCAACAGGGTAGGGTATGTCATCCTCCTCGAGGGAAGGGCACGGTGGAGGGGGACATGATGATGTTGCCTGTCCTAAGAGTGAAAGGCAAACGAGTGGAGGACAGAGAAAGAAGCTGGGAGAGGTACAGGTGTGGTGGCAGGTTACAAGAAACCAGGATTGCAGAAGAAAAGAAGCAAGTGAAAGCTTCCAGTGCAGAGTTCCCAAAAGAGCAGGTAGGTCTCATCTTCATCTTTATAGTATTTGTTTGCTTTGCGATAACCTACTCCTAATTCTGGAACATCTAAGTCCAACACATACTTAAATGCTTTGTGTGTTTTTGCAGGAAATCAGGAAAAGGAGATGAATTTCATACTTGTGCACAACGCAGGGAAGAGACCAGCCATGGGAGGAAGAAACCCATGAGAACAGAAGTTGAGCAAAAGCAGAAAACTAGAGAGGGACATGACTGAGAACTTATGCCCCTGGGAGTTCTCAGAAATCTAGAGAGGGGCACTGGAATTCCCATGGATATGGAATTAGAGGCTTGAACTAATTTCTCTACATCTCAGCCTTCTTGGCTAAGATCCAGGCTACATCTATGACAAGCGTGCATTTCTTAAATTGTAAACTAATTAGCAAATATTATGGTTGTTTTAAGAACTCCAGGCATGGCCGTCAGGTGTGAGACAGCTAAAGCCGGGCAGGTACATGGAGGAATGGTGTTCTTCTGAGTTCTTCTTAGTGTTGCCACAAAGTTACTCAGGAGATCATTAAATATTTTTAACCCCTGTGTATTGCAAAGAGTTGGATTTTTTTTTTTTTTTTTAGCTAATAAAGGCAATGGAATTAATAAATATAACCCAAAATTTTACTTCAAATCTCAGAGACATAATTTTTAATGTTAAATATAAGCAATTCTCTAAGAAAAAAAAAAGGCTCAAGATAAAGATTTAACCCAGAGGCAACATCACTGTCGGGTATCACCCCCACACAGGGACTTCAATCAGTTCCACGACATCAGCAAGAACTGTATACCAATGCATACACTGAAATGAGAGCGTTTAAAATGTGTTGGCACATAAACCAATGCAAATGAGAACGCACAAGTCTACACAAAGTCTTTGCCATCTAGAGCTGATGCAGATGGTGACTGATGCCACAAAATTAAAAGATGTTCACTCCTTGGAAAGAAAGTTATGATAAACCTAGACAGCGTAGCTGGAGAAGGCAATGGCACCCCACTCCAGTGCTCTTGCTTGGAACATACTATGGACGGAGGAGCCTGGTGGGCTGCAATCCATGGGGTCGCTAAGAGTCAGACACGACTTCACTTTCACTTTTCACTTTCATGCATTGGAGAAGGAAATGGCAACCCACTCCAGTGTTCTTGCTTGGAGAATCCCAGGGATGGGGGAGCCTGGTGGGCTGCCGTCTATGGGGTCGCACAGAGTCGGACATGACTGAAGCGACTTAGCAGCAGCAGCAGCAGCAGACAGTGTAGTAAAAACCAGAGACATCACTTTGCTGACAAAGGTCTGTATAGTCAAAGCTATGGTTTTCCCAGTAGTCATGTACAGATGTGAGAGTTGGACCAAAAAGAAGGCTGAGTGCCACAGAATTGATGCTTTTGAGTTGTGGTGCTAGAGAAAATTCTTAAGAGACCCTTGGACACAAGGAGATCAAACCAGTCAATCCTAAAGGAAATCAACCCTAAACATTAATTGGAAAGACTGATGCTGAAGCTCCAATACTTTGGCCACCTGATGGGAAGAACTGACTCACTGGAAAAGACCCTAATGATGGGAAAGATTGAACGCAGGAGGTGAAGGGGGTGACAGAGGATGAAATTGTTGGATGGCATCATCGACTCAATGGACATGAGTTTGGGCAAACTCAGGGAGGTAGTGGAGGACAGGAAAGCCTGGTGTGCTGCAGTACATGGGTTCTCAAAGAGTCAAACCTGACTTAGTGACTGGACCATAAGTGAGAAATCAAGCCAACAAGTCTCAAAATGAAATGTGAGGAAATTAAATTTTGCATGGGGCCACCAAGAGACCCCTCCTCTGAATTTGGAAGTTCAACATGTGCCATGTGCCAATGATGCATTTGACATTGCATATCTGTGTGCACCCTTCTGTCAACATACAGACACAGCCTTAGAGCAGGTAAATACCATGTCCTCATCTGTTAGTATTCAGTCAGTGGTTTCAGTTCAGTTCAGTTCAGTCGCTCAGTTGTGTCCAACTCTTTGCAACCCCATGAACTGCAGCATGCCAGACCTCCCTGTCCATCATCAACTCCTGGAGTTTACCCAAACTCATGTCCATTGAGTTGGTGATGCCATCTAACCATCTCATCTTCTGTCATCCCCTTCTCCTGCCTTCAATCTTTCCTAGCATCAGGGTCTTTTCAAATGAGTCAGCTCTTCGCATCAGGTGGCCAAAATATTGGAGTTTCAGCTTCAGCATCAGTCCTTCCAATGAACACCCAGGACTGATCTCCTTTAGGATGGACTGGTTGGATCTCCTTGCAGTCCAGGGGACTCTCAAGAGTCTTCTCCAACACCAAAGTTCAAAAGCATCAATTCTTCTGCACTCAGCTTTCTTTATAGTCCAACTCTCACATCCATACATGACTAATGGAAAAACCATAGCCTTGACCTTTGTTGACAAAGTAATGTCTCTGCTTTTTAATATGCTATCTAGGTTGGACATAACTTTCCTTCCAAGGAGTAAGCTTCTTTTAATTTCATGGCTGCAATCACCATCTTCAGTGATTTTGGAACCCCCAAAAATAAAGTCAGCCACTGTTTCCACTGTTTCCCCATCTATTTGCCATGAAGTGATGGGACCAGGCGCTATGATCTTCGTTTTCTGAATGTTGAGTTTTAAGCCAGCTTTTTCACTCTCCTCTTTCACTTTCATCAAGAGGCTCTTTAGTTCTTCACTTTCTGCCATAAGGGTGGTGTCATCTGCATATCTGTGGTTATTGATATTTCTCCCGGCAATCTTGATTCCAGCTTGTGCTTCTTCCAGTCCAGCGTTTCTCATGATGTACTCTGCATATAAGTTAAATAAGCAGGGTGACAATATACAACCTTGACGTACTCCTTTTCCTATTTGGAACCAGTCTGTTGTTCCATGGCCAGTTCTAACTGTTGCTTCCTGACCTGCATACAATGGTTTGAGTTTCCTCAAAGATAAACTTTATTGATACATTGAGGATTTGAGAATAGATGGTTTACTTAGGAGGTGATTCCAATATGCATTCATATGAGGGAGGAAGTGAGATAGGAGAGAAAAAGTAGCCAATATGCAGTGTGTCAGAAAGCAAAAAAAAAAACTCTACTGAGATAAGGAGATAGTTGGAGCATAATCCTAACCCAGAAACACGGAGCTGATGTAGAATACTTGTGTCAAGAGTATAAGCAGAAGGGGCAAGGGAGCTGGGATATTGCTACCCCAACTGCCTTCGACCATTCATTACATGCTCCTGGAGGCAGAGGACTAATTTTCCAGTACTTCCTCCTTGCTGCAGGTTCTGCCACCTCCAAAGCCCTCAGGCAGAGAGATGCAGAGACTGGCATAAATCAGCCATGGTGGACCATAATGTCCTGAACAAAAGAGACACAGTTGGGGTGCTGACAGCCACCTCTGCTTCCACTGCACCTCTTGTCTTCCAAACAGTCTGTTTGTCTGGTCCTTTATGTTCTAGTATGTCTTGCTGACTTTTATGCAGATTTTGACAAGGGCTAGGAAACCACAATGGTGGGGTCTTGTTCCCCCAGCTTATGTCTTTCATCCTCTGCTCTGCACTGTCTTGTTTCAAGAACTGACATCAGGTGCCTACCAACCAATAGGGTCTGAAGCAGGTGCCACAGAATAACCAAGACAGAAGCTGTAAGTGATCAAAGTGTTTCCCCTCCTGATCCACAAGGAGGAAGATGCCGCTGTAATTAGCCCCACGGTGGAACAACTGTCAGCCAGCCAGCTGCTTCATTCTGCCAATGTCGTCTCCACCCTTATTCTGAGATGCTCACTCCCTGCAAGAGAAGAGCCCCATCTGCTCTCTAGAAAAGCCTCATCAGAGACCTTCAGATGTAAATAAAGCCTTGGCTGAAGCAAGCCCCACTCAGAATAGTAAGTATCGAAGAAGCAGATCTACACGGCTCTGTCTTCTCAGCAAGTAAACTGCTGCTACAGTGCCCACCACACCAGCCCTTAGTTATCTCAGGGCAGCACAGAAGCCAGAAAGCCCCAGTCATGAACTTTTATGGTGGATGTTTTCCAAGTGGCTGACCATGCCCCACCCCACTCTTCAGAGCTGGCAAGTGATACACCCAGAACTTGCAAAGCATTTGAAAAGTGGAAGGTGGTCACGATCCATCTAAGACAGTGATTCTCAACCAGGGGTGTTTTTGCTCCTCCCTGGGGCTTCCCAGGTGTCACAGTGGTAAAAAAATCCACCTGCCAATGCAGGAGATTTGGGTTGAAACCATGGGTCAGGAAGATCCCCTGGAGGAGGAAATGGCAATGCACTCCAGTATTCTTGCCTGGAAATCCCATGGACAGAGGAGCCTGGTGGGCTACAGTCCAGGGAGTTGCAGAGAGTGAGACATGACTGAGTGACTGGGAACACAGGCACCCACCAGGAGACACTTGGAAATGGAGATGTCTGGAGAAACAGATGATAGTGGCATCTAGCAGGCAGAAGCCATGAAAGCTGCTGAGTATTCCCCCAAAGACCTTCTGTCCACACAGCAGACATCTGAGGGTCTGGCTAAGAAGATTCTGGGAACAGGCTTGGGTTCTCTGTTCTCTGACACTGACAGCTGGAGCACCATTGCTGGTGTCCCGGCCACCTGGCAATGGTGAGACGGAGGCTTCTCTGTTTGCTGGCTCACATGGCAGACAAGTTCCATGTTGGAGTACCGCTTCCCCACAGCAGGGTCATCTCTATGCTTGGGGTTAGAATGAACAATCTGAAAGTTTGGAAACTGAAATCTGGGGATGGTTGACTTGGGACTGTCCTGGTTTTCTTTTTTTATCTTTTTTTATTGGAGGATAATTGCTTTACAATGTTGTGCTGGTTTCTGCTATACAGCAATGTGTAAATCAGTTGTGTGTGTGTGTGTGTGTGTGCTCAGTCACTCAGTCATGTCCAACTCTTTGCAGCACCATGGACTGTAACCCACCAGGCTTCTCTGTCCATGGAATTTTTCAGGCACAAATACAGAAGTGGGTTGCCATTTCCTCCTCCAAGGGATCTTCCTGACCCAAGGATTGAAATTGCATCTCTTTCATCTCTTGCTTTGGCAGACAGGTTCTTTACCACTAGCACCACCTGATAATCAGGTATATGTATACATAGATCCCCTCCCTCTCGAGCCTCCCTCCCACCCCCACCCCACCTCTGTAGGTTGTCCTAGTTTTAAAAATGAAAGTCCTGCACCCTAGGAAGACCCCCAGGAGGGTGTCCCACCTACCTGGGTGAGTGAGGTGGAAGCAGCTGGAGAAAGGAGAGCAGAGCGGAGTTGTTGTCTTTGCTCTTCACTCTGGTTCACTCGGGACAGCCTGTTTCTTCCTGAGAGGGAGAGTTGCTTCTTGGGTTTGGGTCTGGAAGTCCATCTAGGAAACTCAGACTCGATAGTTTCATGCCACGTTCTTAGGTTCAACAGGCCTCCTCAGAGCATTGCAACATACATCCCACTCCTGGCCAGGGGTACAGAAGACACTAGACCACGGCTCCTCACCTCTGGGTCTGGTGATGTGCGAAAATACAGAGACAGTGCCATGCAGCAAGAGTTTTGACAGAGGCCTGGGCTGTGAAGGAGATGAAAGAGGCAGTCAGGAAAGGTTTCCTGAAGGAGTTGGTGCCTGAAAATGTGGGTTTAAGGGACAGAGAAATTTGCCAGATAGAAAGGGAGGTTTAAGGAAATATTTTCCTGCTGACGAAACAAGAAGATAAAAACATTGAGAAGCCTTGGTGATGCTTAAGAGTGGAGAGAAGTGTAATTCTCTTTGGCCATGAAATGAAAGTACATCTGTATATTTAGAATGTGGGTGCCGGGGTCCAGCCCCGGTGGATCCAGGGAATTCGAAGCGGGGACGGCGTCGGCAAGGATCAGGAAACAATTGCTTAATTAAACATTAATTAAGGATATAAAGAGTAATAGAATGAGGATAGCTCAGTGAGGAAATTCAGTGGAGAAAAGAGGCTGAAATAAGGATAGCTCAGTGAGGAAATTCAGTGGAGAAAAGAGGCTGAATAATTCAGCCAGAAGGTAAGAGAAAGAAAGACAAGGCGAGACCAAGTTTCGGTGAACAAGGCCCGCACTTTTTTCCAAAGTAGTTTTTATACCTTAAGTTATGCATAGAGGATAATGGGGGAAGAGGTAGAGTCATGCAGTAAGCCAGGCTTTCTTCCTGCAAACTTATCATATGCAAAAGTTTAGGTGATTTGCATCATCTTCTGGCCCTGAGGCCTTTTTCTCTAAAGGTGATTATTCTAAAGTCAGGCGCCAGCCTCCAAAAAGCATTAGATAAAGTTGCATTCCTACAGAGCAAAGGTGTGGTGGGCTATAACAAGAAAAAGAATTAACTCAAGGGTCCCAGGTTACAAACATTAAAGCTACTACTTACACCAATTATATTAATCAATACACTGCCAGGGACACAGCAGATAAGGGATATGGAAACTTAGCAGCAAACATTGGCCCAACAAGTGAAAATCCCTTCACCAATACAATTTCTAATCAATCTTTTAACTGCTCAAAGGAATCTGTATTTAGACAGTTTAGAACATCTCATGCCTCTCAGTTTGGAGGCTCTGAGCAATCACATGTGGCCAGAAAAACCTATTCAGGCAGGCTAGAGGACTTCCAAGGGAGTTTGTAGGTTGAAACACTGTCACACCCAGGAATTATTAACTGGAGCTGTAAGCTAACTCTTTTTTCAGAGAGGTAGTGGGGGACAGCCCCCCCCCCACCCCCCGCCGCCGTAAAGTCAGAGGTGTAGGTGAAAGCACAAAGCAGAAAGTAGGCAGACTCTGGTTTTGGGGGTAGATTGCTCGAGAATTTCCAGGGAGACTCCTGAGGCTTGATCCCGCCTTTGCGTATGCCAAGCCTCCTTCCTCATGACCTTTGCCAGGGGCGGAGCTCGCTCCCCGCATGTGGGCTTACAAGTTTTTCAGATGGATCTTCAGCTACTGCCCCATTTTTCTTTTTCATAACCTCCACTTTAGGGTAGCGAAACAGAGATTATTATTCCAGTTAACGTTTGGGGGAGCTGGCCCCACAGATTTAAGCAATGTGTGCAGCTCACATGTCTAGTTAAAGTCTCCAGGGCTTTTTTCTTTTTTTTTAGTTTTGATAATCTTATAAATGATTTTAATTTTACCATAAGCATGCATTTCTTTTGTAAAACAAAATAAGGCAAATAAACTGCAATGTGAAATCTAGAAAAAATGGTATAGACGATCTTTCCTGCAAAGCAGAAATAGAGACTCAGACGTGGAGAACAAACATATGGACACTAAGTGGGAAGAGAGGGCTGGGATGAATTAGGAGGTTGGGATTGACAGGTACACTACTATGTAAAAAAATATATAACTAATGAGAACCTACTGTATAGCTCAGGGAACTCTACTCCATGCTCTGTCGTGACCTGAATAGGAAGGAAATCCAAAATAGAGGGGATGTATGTATACATATAGCTGCTTCACTTTGCTGCACAGAAGGTCTCCAAGTTTTGACCTTGAGGGAGGCTGCTGAGGGCAATGTGGATCTCCTGGACTTTGGAACTAGAAAGACCTTGCAGGATTTCTTGACTTATTAACTCCATGAACTAAAGCAAAATTCTGAGTCACAGTTCTCTCTTGGAAATCCAAAACAGAGGGGACATATGTATACATATGGCTGATTCACTTTGCTGCACAGCAGAAACTAACACAACATTGTAAAGCAACTATACTCCAATAAAAAGAGAGAGAGAGAAACCAAAAAACAAAATGATCTCTATAAATTTGAGTTTTTAATTGTGAATTTCAAAGGATAAGTTTGTTGTCAGACTGAGGTTTTGCACTGTTAAGATCTTTTTGTGGTTTTGCTTGCTTGTGTTTCTACAACTTGATTCTCAGTGTGCTCAAACTAATTAAACGACCTTTCTTCAAGGATGAGAAAGCCGACATGCTTTTGAGGGGATGCTAATTACACTTGATATCTCCTTTAATAATATGAGATTAAAAAGAACTGAAAGTGAGGTTTTTAAGTGCACAAGACAACCATGGTGATGACACACCCATCTAGACCAGATCTATAGACTTGTTTACTTGGATCCTATCTTTGTGGGGTGTTTATATATATATATATATTGAAACCAAGGAGCAGAAGATGTTATCAGTGATGAGCCATTTCAAATTGGATCATGTTTTTCTACAGGTATATTGGGCTGGGGTTTGCTTATGTGCCCTGCAGTGTTCCACTCCTATGCCATCTCATCTGCACCAGACTCTTGCCCTAAAATTTTCCATTTTAGTCTCAATCTGTATTCATGCTTTGCTCCGAATACAAACTGAATTCTAGGCCTTTCTTTTAAAAGCCCTGGAGTAGTATGTATTCTCTATAACTGGACAATTTTTTGCAGCTGTGTTCCTCTGTATTTTTGTCCCGAAGGGTGGTTGCCTTCCGTTGTCCACAATCATTTATGGACCAACCGTTAGTTGAACATTTCAACCCTTTTCGTCTACAGCGCCTGGACCTGTCGAACTCTGTGATCGATGTGTCTACCCTGCAAGGTCTTCTGTCTCACTGCTCCAAGTTGCAGAATCTCAGCCTGGAAGGCCTCCGACTTTCAGATCCCATTGTTGATAATCTTGCTCAGAACACACATTTACTGCAACTAAACATTTCTGGGTGTTCTGGATTCTCTGAATCTGCCCTGAAGACTTCGCTGAGCAGTTCTTCCAGATTGGATGAATTGAACCTCTATGATTTCACTGAAAAGCATGTACAGGTAGCTGTTGCACATGTATCAGAGACCATCACCCAGCTGAATCTCAGCGAGTACCGAAAGAATCTGCAGAGATCAGGTGTCTCTACCTTAGTTGGAAGATGTCCCAATCTTGTCCACCTAGACTTAAGCGATTGTGTCATGCTGAAAAATTACTGCTTTCCAGAATTTTACCAACTCAACTATCTCCAACACCTATCACTCAGTCGATGCTACGACATAATACCTGAAACTTTACTTGAACTTGGAGAAATTCCCACATTAAAAACACTACAAGTCTTTGGAATTGTGGCAGACGGTACCCTTCAACTGTTAAAGGAAGCCCCCCCTCATCTACAGATTAATTGTTCCCATTTCACCACCATCACCAGGCCGACCATTGGCAACAGAAGAACCAAGAGATATGGGGCATCAAATGCCGACTGTCACTGGAGAAGCCCAGTTGTCTATGAAGCCTCTATTGCAAGATGGTGTCTCCTCTTTTCTTTGAACAGGGAAAGTAAGCAGGAAGCCCAGTTGTGGAGAGCTCAGCTATTTTTATTCTTGGTTTTCTGTTGCCTTCCTTCTACAAGTATATTAGAGAACCATTGGAGACAGAAAACTATGAAGTGTTGCTTTTTAGACATGACTATGAAAGCTTTTTATCACTGCTATACCCTTAACAGCCTAAGCTCTATGCTTTTTGAAATTTTAGGGAGAATGAGCCTATGATTTCAGGATACCTTAAATAGCAAAATTTGAACCACGTCTTCCAAGGGCCATTCTTCATAATCTATTTAGAATCAAGCTTAAAAATCACCACCAGCATATCATTATCGTAGCCTATATGGCAACTGAACATTCTTCTATTTAATGTTTCAGCACTGCTTTATTATAAGACATAGGTTGCAAAAAATAATAAGCTATTTGTATTGTAAGCTGAAAAGAATGAGAATCATAGAGTAGATCTGTGCAATCTCTTCTGAGGATGGCAAGAAAAATAGACATTTCAACTGCACCTTTAGATTCGCAATCAGGTTGATGGAAACGAATAGCCCCAGGTCATTCACCTTAAAACCTAAATAAGGAAACAAACAATTGGCCAACCAGAGGTGTAGGATTGGTATAGAATTTAAAGGCTCAAGAGACAGTTTTCTATGACAGTTAACCTGGGGTATCCTCTAATGCACATTAATGAAGTCCCCTTTATGTACAGTTGGGAAGGTCCCCTGGAGGAGGAAATGGCAACCCACTCCAGTAGTTTTGCCTAGAGAATCCCATGGACAGAGGAGCCTGGAGGGCTACAGTCCATGGGGTCACAAAAAGTCACACATGACTGAGCGACTAATAGTTAATACTTCCTCTGTATTAATACCCATCTCGACCCATGAGGGAGAATTTATAGCCCTTGGAAGGAAAAAAATCTCTTACTTCTGGTCAGTTCTAAAAACTTGATCCCCTAGTTGCTCAATCCCAGGCCTGCCTGGGAACACTGTTAACCAGTCTTTTGGCCAGTATGGTCAGAACAGGAAGGTTTAATCATTCATGCCTGTGGCTTTTGTGTTACCACAGCAAACATTTTGTATGTCAATCATCTGTCAACATCTCTCTCCCCTAGAGGTTGTATACTCTTAAGAACACCAATGAGGTGTTCCATTTTTTCATTCCTAGCACCAACACAGAGACCAACACAGAATAGACACTTGGAGTTTGTTGAGTGACTGAGGAAAGGCGTTTGTGTTCAAGAAGATGTACATCATGAAGATGTACCACGTTATTCATCTCTGCATCTTATTGACTAGCATAGCACCTGGCTGGGACACAAACATGAATGCCTTCTGGACCAGGAAGATGGTTAAAATGAATGAAGACCATTTTAGAGTGGTGGGATGTTCAGAGCAGGAGGCCACCTGCCCTTCTAAAAAGGAGAAAGAAGGCATTCTCTGGTGGTCTACTGGCTCAGACTCCTTGCTCCAGGAGGCCCAGGTTTGATCCTTGGTCAGGGAACTTGATCCTGCATGCCTCAACTAAGAGTTCAAAAGCCACAACTAAAAAATCCTGCAAGCTGCATCTAGGACCCTGCAGTCAAATAAATAAATACTTTTTTAAAAAATAAAGAGAAAAATGGCCCTCATCTCCTGCTGATTGTTGGCCCCTAAAAACACAGGCCCACTGTGGCCAAATCATCTTTTTCTTTTTCAAGAAAATAAAGAAATTTCCCTTTACACACACATCCTATCGACTGGTCTGCTCTGTGCCTCCAGCAGATGATCCACAATTCAGTTCAGTTCAGTTCAGTCACTCAGTCATGTCCGACTCTTTGTGACTCCATGGACCACAGCACACCAGGCCTCCCTGTCCATCACCAACTCCCAGAGTTTACTCAAACTCATCTCCATTGAGTTGGTGATACCATCCAACCATCTCATCCTCTGCCTTTCCCTTCTCCTCCTGCCTTCAATCTTTCCCAGCATCAGGGTCTTTTCAAATGAGTCAGTTCTTCACAGCAGGTGGCCAAAGTATTGGAGTTTCAGCTTCAACATCAGTACTTCCAATGGATACTCCGGACTGATCTCCTTTAGGATGGGCTGGTTGGATCTCCTTGTTGTCCAAGGGACTCTCAAGAGTCCTCTCCAACACCACAGTTCAGAAGCATCAATTCTTCTGCTCTCAGCTTTCTTTATAGTCCAACTCTCACATCCATACATGACTACTGGAAAAACCATAGCCTTGACTAGACAGACCTTTGTTGGCAAAGTAATGTCTCTGCTTTTGAATATGCTATCTAGGTTGATCATAACTTTCCTTCCAAGGAGTAAGCTTCTTTTAATTTCATGGCTGCAGTTACCATCTGCAGTGATTTTGGAGCCCCCCAAAATAAAGTCAGCCACTGTTTCCACTGTTTCCCCATCTATTTGCCATGAAGTGATGGGACCAGATGCCATGATCTTAGTTTTTGAATGTTGAGTTTTAAGCCAATGTTTTCACTCTCCTCTTTCACTTTCATCAAGAGGCTCTTTAGTTCTTCTTCACTTTCTGCCATAAGGGTGGTGTTATCTAAAACATATCTGAGGTTATTGGTATTTCTCCCGGCAATCTTGATTCCAGCTTGTGATTCATCCAGCCCAGCATTTCTCATGATGTACTCTGCATATAAGTTAAATAAACAAGGTGACAATATACAGCCTTGACATACTCCTTTCCTGATTTGGAACCAGTCTGTTGTTCCATGGCCAGTTCTAACTGTTGCTTCCTGACCTGCATACAGATATCTCAAGAGGCAGGTCAGATGGTCTGGTATTCCCATCTCCTGAAGATTTTTCCACAGTTTGTGGTGATCCACACAGTCAAAGGCTTTGGCATAGTCAATAAAGCAGAAGTAAATATTTTTCTGGTACTCTCTTGCTTTTTTGATGATCCAGTAGATGTTGGCAATTTGATCTCTGGTTCTGCTGCCTTTTCTAAAACCAGCTTGAACATCTGGAAGTTCACGGTTCATGTATTGCTGAAGCCTGGCTTGGAGAATTTTGAGCATTACTTTACTAGCATGTGAGATGAGTGCAATTGAGCGGTAGTTTGAACATTCTTTGACATTGCTTTTCTTTGGGATTGGAATGAAAACTGACCTTTTCCAGTCCTGTGACCACTGCTGAGTTTTCCAAATTTGCTGGCCTATTGAGTGCAACACTTTCACAGCATCATCTTTTAGGATTTGAAATAGCTCCACTGGAATTCCATCACCTCCACTAGCTTTGTTCCTAGTGATGCTTCCTAAGGCCCACTTGACTTCACACTCCAGGATGTCTGGCTCTAGGTGAGTGATCACACCATCATGATTATCTGGGTCGTGAAGATCTTTTGTTGTACAGATTTTCTGTGTATTCCTGCCACCTCTTTTTAATATCTCCTGCTTCTGTTAGGTCCATACCATTTCTGTCCTTTATTGAGCCCAACTTTGCATGAAATGTTCCCTGGGTATCTCTAGTCTTTCCCATTCTGTTGTTTTCCTCTATTTCTCTGCACATATCACTGAGGAAGTCTTTATTATCTCTCCATCCACAATTGGCCAATGACTAAGAGGCAAGGATCCCAGGTACTATGTCATCCCAGCTTAAACGGTGACTTGGTCCTGGGACCACCCCTCCAACCCCTGCCCTGAGCTGCCTGCATTTCCACAGAGTTTGCCCTGGCTCCAGAAGCGTGGACTCCAGGGGGTTCCCATCTCTCTTCCCCTCTCTCAGAGTCTATGAGTAGTTTACATCATTGTTCTAATCCAGGGTCTAACACCCGGGCTTCTAGTCCCTTAAGACCAGCTGCAGCTTTATAAGCTAGCAGGCTATATTTCAAAGCTGGTTCCTGAAGTTAAAGCGTATCTTTTGCATCAGGACATATGTCTACTGTATCCATTTGTGAAGCCCTCATTCCAGTGGATGGGCCCTTGCTCACTATCCACCAACAGCCTTGTTTGTGGTGGTTGTTGTTGTTGTTCAGTTGCTAAGTCATGTCTGACTTTTTGTACCACATGGACTGCAGCACACATACCAGGCCTTCCTGTTCCTCACTGTCTCCAGGAGTTTGCCCAAGTTCATGTCCATTGAGTTGGCGATGCCATCCTACCATCTCATCCTTTGCCACCCTCGTCTCCTGCCCTCAGTCTTTCCCAACATTAGGGTCTTTTCCAATGAGATGGCCGTTTGCATCATGTGGCCAAAGTATGGGGCTTCAGGTTCAGCACCATTCCTTTTAATGAATATTGAGGGTTTATCTGTGTGTTAGGTGGGCCCAGTTGTAAGATGAATGTGTGTGTTCACTGTTGGCAAGTTGATGCCTCAAAGACCCCCTTGTGCTCTGAGACACAAAATCTCTCTCTTATTAAAGCCGAGGGCAGACCTCTTCATGTCACAAGCATTCCCAAGGAATCAGAAGCTACTGATGTGTATCAGCAATTTAAATGGTTTTGTCTATAGGCATTAAGTTGCAATTATCTGCATTAAATTCATTAACTATTGTACCACCTAATTATCCCATGTTTGTGAAGGTTTGAAAATTCACAGTCTTTCCCTTCCTAAGCAAAATCATTTTGCACGGGCCGTGTATCTGTCTCCATGCCTCGCCAATGCTTCCAGGTGACAGGCATGCTGGGTCATGGCAGAATGGCCTTGGAAGCTCAGGAACTGACTCAACCTGAACAGGGGAGAATCAATTAAAGGAAGGCAGCCTGGGGTCCAGAGACACCAGAGGGGCTGTACCATCCCGGCTCTTGCCTTCAGATCAAGCCCAGCTTCCCTCTTCCCTGGACTCTTGATACATTTAAGCCTGGCTACCACCCCAGCAGTCCCGTGTGCTGTGAGGACCTTCACATCAGAAGTAAAGACCTATGAGTAACCTTCACAGGGTATGGAAAAATGATTGGGAAAGTCTATATGCCCAGCTGTTCATTTTTTTAAAAAATCATTAATGGCAGTAAGGATGTCTAGAATATAGTAGTAACAGAACTGGAGAAAATAGAACTGACTGTTGAAAATTAATTTAACTTGAATAAATTTGTAGTCCACAAATAAGCTACAGATAACTTAAACTGGGGGAGGGGGAGGGAAGGTGAAGTAAAATAAAGTAGCATCAAAACCCAGTTTTTACCAATGAAGAAAGGGCTGAGAAAGGACAAAGAGAAAGAAGCCAAACCTGTAAAAATCTTTCATCAGCTCTGAAGGGGAGTTAAAAGTTGTGCTTGTTTAGAAAGATTAAAAAAGATGATTGTAGCTTTAAGAAGGTTCATGGAATGTCTCATTCATTGATTGTAAATGAGTTTTTAAGAATCAGAGAGTTACTTTTTAAAATTCTATAAGACAGAAAATGAAGTATAAAACAATTATTCATCAAAACACACATCAAAACTCAAAAGGAGGACAAGTAGACATAAAGTGGGATGACAGATGGTAAACACAGTGTGGTGTTTATAAAAATGAATGTAAGTAGAGACTTCCCTGGTGGTCCAGTGATTAGCCATCCTTCCAATGTAGGGGGCATGGGTTCAATCCCTAGTTGGGGAACTAAGATTCTACATGTGTTGTGGCATGGCAAAAAAAAAAAAAAAGTAAGTGGCCTATCAAGCTATTTAAGTGTTTTTCCCCCACCTCTTTTTGGCCCTGCTACTTGGCTTGTGGGACCTTAGTCCCCTGATCAGCAACTGAACCCAGGCCACGGCAGAGTGCAGGGTCCTAACCATAGGACTGCCAGGGAATTCTCTGCTGCTGCTAAGTCACTTCAGTTGTGTCCGATTCTGTGCGATCTCAGAGATGGCAGCCCACCAGGCTCCCCCATCCCTGGGATTCTCCAGGCAAGAACACTGGAGTGGCTTGCCATTTCCTTCTCCAATGCATGAAAGTGAAAAGTGAAAGTGAAGTCGCTCAGGTTGTCTACTTGAAAGTTATACAGTCGTGTCCGACTCCTAGTGCCCCCGTGGACTTCGGTCTACCAGGCTCCCCCGTCCATGGGATTTTCCAGGCAAGAGTACTGGAGTGGGGTGCCATTGCCTTTTCCGGGGAATTCTCTAAAGGTTGTATTTGTTTAAAGGTTTCTGT